>NC_091463.1:34955069-35321566 GCF_027789765.1 Dendropsophus ebraccatus | reverse complement strand
GTGAACTGTGTGTTTGTGTGTGAGCTGTGTGTGTGTGTGTGAGCTGTGTGTGTGAACTGTGTGTGTGAGCTGTGTGAGCTGTGTGTGTGTGTGTGTGTGTGAGAGCTGTGTGTGTGAACTGTGTGTGTGAGAGCTGTGTGTGTGAACTGTGTGTGTGTGAGCTGTGTGTGTGAACTGTGTGTGAGCTGTGTGTGTGTGTGTGTGTGTGTGTGTGAACTGTGTGTGAGCTGTGTGTGTGTGTGAGCTGTGTGTGTGTGAACTGTGTGTGAGCTGTGTGTGTGTGTGAGCTGTGTGTGTGTGAGCTGTGTGTGTGAGCTGTGTGTGTGTGTGTGTGCCTGTCAGTCTGTGTATGAGAATTGTGGATGTAAATATGACTACTACAACCACCATCATCTCCCTGGTAGCTGAAGTGTGTTACATGACTACAATCCCCATCATCCTCTTATAGCTGGTGTTCCATGACTACAACCCCCATCATGTCCCTAATAGTTGGTGTGTGTGTTTCATGACTACAATCCCCATCATCCCCCTGATAGCAGTGTGTGTTACATGACTACAGTCGTCATCATCCCATTGATAGCTGAAGTGTATTACATGACTACAATCCCCATCGTCCCCCTGATATCTGAAGTGTTATTGTCCATACTACAAAATGATCACCTTTCTGATCACGCACGGTAAACAGAGCAAGCACAGAAACCCAACAAATTTAGTACAGAGGGGACTATATTACTATATATGTGTTGGAGCAAGGATCCTAAAGTGTCTCTCTGGCAGATTCTGCAAAGAGGAATCGTGGCTCAGGGTGAGTGGAAAAGAAAAAGAATAATGAACTGTGATCAGAGAAGACGTCAACTGTGAGTCACTATTCCAAACATTAGCCGGAATGAACAACAAAACCTGTATACACATAAGCATACATATGTACACTATATAAATAACGTCAGTGCAGAGATCTCTCCCATCATCCACTTATAGCAACTCAGAGGGTCTGTGCCCCGGATGTTTTAGGACCCTAGCAGCAGAAGGTATGCTGAGAGTTGTAATGCACAAAGAGGTATGCTGGGAGTTGTTGTGTCGGGAGGTTGCTGCTGCACAACTACAACTTCCAGCATACCTTCTTGTGCACAAATAGGTATGCTGGAGGTTGTAGTGCACAAGAAGGTATGTTGGGAGTTGTAGGGCGCTGTATTAAGTATCGAAATGGTATTGAGTATCAAAAGTTATGAAGCACTTTATTGATGTCGAAGATACCTCTTATTGTTTGCACTAGCTACAGGGGAAAAAACTATTTACATTAATTTATGATCATGCCATACTAAGTGGGGGAGGGGGGGGGGCGCCATTTGCCTTCTCTGCCTAGGGCACCAAAACTCCTTGTCCCGGCCCTGCTCTGGCCACACGCTCCATAGTGTGCAGTGGGGAGTTCTGATGCACGGATGAGCCCGCATCAGAATTCTGCAGCGCTAAAGATGATCCGGCTAGTACCGGGCGATCCTTACTGGGATTCTGTGACTCCAGTACTTTGGGAGAACTGAAAGCTGTTAGGGCTGTGGTGGCATTCCTTGCTCCAGGCTGCTGCTGCCGCACTAACTCGTCCTGCACCTCTCAACACATGGACGCCGGGCCCCATATGCCCACTCTTTGCCCCCTGGGGACACCTCACCACTCCACCATCCTGTGCCCTGTCTTCCCTGGTTGGTGCGCATCCCCGGCTTCTAGGACAGTACGTCCCTAATTGGTCATGTGCTTCTAACACCTACCTATAAATCCCAGCCTGCCCTGACCCTAATGTTGGAGACTCTGCACGCTTCTCGTCGCATGTGGTCCCAGCTGCCTGTAAATCCTGCCCGTGATTCAGGGGCGGGCTGGGCCGGGGGGCAGGGGGGCATATGCCCCCCGGGCTGGTCTTCCCCCAGCTGTCAGGGCCGCATGGCTGCTGACAGCTTGCTGGAGTCCTCAGTGCCCCCCCTGCTTACAGCCCCGGCCTCTTCAGTTTTATTTACCTGTGGCTTGCTGTGGATCCGGACTGTGATGGAAGCGGCCGCTGAAGCCCCGCCCCCCATTACGTTAAGCCCCGCCCCCTTTATGGCCATTATGCTTTCTATAAGCCTATGAGGCTTATGGTAAAAAGCAAACTGCTGTACGCAGTATCTTCCTCCGGCCCCCAGAGGCCGCTCTCTCCTCCCAGCTCGTTCTCCTGTGTCTGGGCTAGAAGAGCCTGAAGACAGAGAAGATGGAGTCTGCAGGAAGCCAGGTACCTACACAGCAGGACATAGGGCAGGGGGAGGGGACCAAGGCTCTCCAGATGTTGCAAAACTACAACTCCCATCATACCTGGGCAGCCATAGGCTGTCCATGCATGATGGGAGTTGTAGTTTTGCAACAGCTGAAGAGCCAAGGTTCCCTATCCCTGACATAGAGGATACATATATACAGGAGACCTACCCAGGAGGATACATATATACAGGAGGAGACATACAGAGGAGTATATAGAGGATACATATATACAGGAGGATACATATATACAGGAGGAGACATATATACAGGAGACCTACACAGGAGGATACATATATACAGGAGGAGACATACAGAGGAGTATATAGAGGATACATATATACAGGAGGATACATATATACAGGAAGAGACATATATACAGGAGTATATAGAGGATACATATATACAGGAGACCTACACAGGAGGATACATATATACAGGAGGAGACATACAGAGGAGTATATAGAGGATACATATATACAGGAGGATACATATATACAGGAGGAGACATATATACAGGAGTATATAGAGGATACATATATACAGGAGACCTACACAGGAGGATACATATATACAGGAGGAGACATACAGAGGAGTATATAGAGGATACATATATACAGGAGGATACATATATACAGGAGGAGACATATATACGGGGGTACATGGAGGATACATATATACAGGAGGATACATATATACAGGAGGAGACATACAGAGGAGTATATAGAGGATACATATATACAGGAGGATACATATATACAGGAGGAGACATATATACAGGGGTACATGGAGGATACATATACACAGGAGGATACATATATACAGGAGGAGACATACAGAGGAGTATATAGAGGATACATATATACAGGAGGAGACATACAGAGGAGTATATAGAGGATACATATATACAGGAGGTTACATACAGAGGAGTATATAGAGGATACATATATACAGGAGGAGACATATATACAGGGGTACATGGAGGATACATATATACAAGAGGAGACATACAGAGGAATTAGGGCTGGGTGAGTAATCAAATTAATTCGCCCAGAAGGTTAGAATCGATTAGATTTTTTGTGAAAATCTTAAATTAAATTTTCACAAAAAATCATTGCAGGCGGAGCAGCATGGATTGTCGGGTTGGCGGCCGGGCAAGAGGTGCAGGTCAAGCGGGCGGCGTGGAGGTGAGGTGCATGGCGGGCTTATGGCGGTGCGTGGAGTGTCGGGCCGGAGGTGAGGTGCAGGGCGGTCGGGCAGTCCGCCTAACAGAGCTGCGACTGACCTGCCAGAGCTATTAATATCACGTCCTGCTCCCCTCCTGGCCACACGTGCAGGTCCCCGGTCTCTGGAGCAGGCCGCAGGGACTGTAGTGGTGATATCACCACTACAGTCCCTGCGGCCTCCTTCAAAGACCGGGGACCTGCACGTGTGGCGGGGAGGGGAACTTGTGTGCCAGGGTGAGAGGAAGAGGAGGAGGGCTATGTGCACTCCTGCCCCAATCACCCCCAGCTGCCCCAGTCCCCCTAGAGTCACCCCCAGTCTGCCTCAGTGCCCCTCAATCACCCCCAGTCTGCCCCAGTCCCCCTCAGTCACCCCCAGTCTTTCCCATTTCCCCTCCGTCATCCCCAGTCTGCCCCAGTCCCCCTTCAGTCAACTCCAACTGTCCCCAGTCCCCCTTCAGTCACCCCCAGTTTGCCCCATACACCCCCAGCTCTCCCAGTCACCCCCAGCTCCCCCAGTTTGCCCCATACACCCCCAGCTCTCCCAGTCACCCCCAGCTCCCCAGTTTGCCCCATACACCCCCAGCTCTCCCAGTCACCCCCAGCTCCCCCAGTTTGCCCCATACAGCCCCAGCTCTCCCAGTCACCCCCAGCTCCCCCAGTTTGCCCCATACACCCCCAGCTCTCCCAGTCACCCCCAGCTCCCCCAGTTTGCCCCATACACCCCCAGCTCTCCCAGTCACCCCCAGCTCCCCCAGTTTGCCCCATACACCCCCAGCGCTCCCAGTCACCCCCAGCGCCCCCAGTTTCCCCCAGTGACCCCTCAGCTATACCCGTATTACTACTACACCCCACAACGTTACCTGTACTACTACACCCCTCATCTATACCTGTACTACTAATCCCCTCATCTGTACTACTAATACACCCCTCATTTATACCTGTACTACTACACCCCTCATCTATACCTGTACTACTACTACTACACCCCTCATCTATACCTGTACTACTACTACACCCCCATCTATACCTGTACTACTACTACACCCCCATCTATACCTGTACTACTACTACACCACTTATCTATACCTGTACTACTACTACACTCCTCGTCTATACCTGTACTACTACTACTACTACACCCCCATCTATACCTGTACTACTACTACACCACTTATCTATACCTGTACTACTACTACTACTACACCCCCATCTATACCTGTACTACTACTACACCACTTATCTATACCTGTACTACTACTACTACTACACCCCCATCTATACCTGTACTACTACTACACCACTTATCTATACCTGTACTACTACTACACCCCTCATCTATACCTGTACTACTACTACACCACTTATCTATACCTGTACTACTACTACACCCCTCATCTATACATGTACTACTACTACACCCCCATCTATACCTGTACTACTACTACACTCCTCATCTGTACCTGTACTACTACTACACCCCATCTATACCTGTACTACTACTACTACACCCCTCATCTATACCTGTACTACTACTACACCCCCATCTATACCTGTACTACTACACCCCTCATCTATACCTGTACTACTACTACTAATCCCCTCATCTGTATTACTAATACACCCCATATCTATACCTGTACTACTACTACACCCCCATCTATACCTGTACTACTACACCCCTCATCTATACCTGTACTACTACTACACCCCCATCTATACCTGTACTACTACTACTAATCCCCCTCATCTGTACTACTAATACACCCCTCATTTATACCTGTACTACCACACCCCTCATCTTTACCTGTACTACTACTACACCCCTCATCTTTACCTGTACTACTACTACTACTAATCCCCTCATCTGTATTACTAATACCCCCCATATCTATACCTGTACTACCTCACCCCTCATCTTTACCTGTACTACTACACCCCTTATTCACTATACCTCCACTACTACACCCTACCTAGATGAAGGCACCAGTGGTATGGTGGTATAAGTAACTACCGTATGTGGTGAAGGAGTGGTGATAATATTTGTTACTTATATAATGGTAATAGATGATGTGGCTATGGGGTCATAGAGCGCAGTTATGGGCGTGGCTATGTCCCTCTTTCCCCCCAGCAAAAGTTGGGGGGTATGCATATATACAGGAGTACATAGAGAAGATATATATACAGAAGTATATAGATGATACATACAGTATATACAGTAGTACATAGAGGAGACATATATACAGAAGTATATAGATGATACATATATACAGGAGTACATAGAGGATACATCATATATCCTCTATGTACTCCTATATATATGCATCCTCTATGTACTGCTGTATATATGTCTCCTCTGTACTGCTGTATATATGTCTCCTCTATGTACTCCTGTATATATGCATCCTCTATGTACTCCTGTATATATGCATCCTCTATGTACTGCTGTATATATGTCTCCTCTGTACTGCTGTATATATGTCTCCTCTATGTACTGCTGTATATTTGTCTCCTCTATGTACTACTGTATATATGTCTCCTCTATGTACTCCTGTATATATGCATCCTCTATGTACTGCTGTGTAGGTCTCCTCCTGTGTGTGTATATATATATATATATATATATATATATATATATATATATTTATACTGATCCAAATTTTCCTGCATTGCATATTCCCTCGTGAATATATATATATATATATATATATATATATATATATATACACGCACACATAGGAGGAGACCTACACAGCAGTACATAGAGGATACATATATACAGCAGTACATAGAGGATACATATATACAGGAGGAGACATACACAGCAGTACATAGAGGATACATATATACAGGAGTAGACATACACAGCAGTACATAGAGGATACATATATACAGGAGTAGACATACACAGCAGTGCATAGAGGGGACATATATACAGGAGGAGACATATACAGGAGTACATAGAGGATACATATAAGTATGTGTGTTTGTTGTTTTGTTTATTATTATTTTTACTAATGGGGGGTGCACACACGAGGGGGGTGTTCTAAAAAGAGGAATGCCTATACCCACAGGACCACAGAAGTGATATAAACTATTGTAAAAAAAAATACAGAAACCCCAGCTTTCCCAGCATCTTGTATTTGTAGTCAGTATAATGGAGGTCACCCAGCTTTTCCACCATCTTATACTCAGTATGATGGAGGTCACCCAGCTTTCCCAGCATCTTGTATTTGTAGTCAGTATAATGGAGGTCACCCAGCTTTCCCAGCATCTTATACTCAGTATGATGGAGGTCACCCAGCTTTCCCAGCATCTTGTATTTGTAGTCAGTATAATGGAGGTCACCCAGCTTTTCCACCATCTTATACTCAGTATGATGGAGGTCACCCAGCTTTCCAGCATCTTATACTCAGTATGATAGAGGTCACCCAGCATTCCTAGCATCTGTCTATGGGTACGTTCCGTGTCATCGCTGAGCCGCCCCATAGACTTATACAGGAAAGTGACTTCTGATCCCTTCACAGGGCACAGTAGGATATTTGCTCACAAATGACGAAGATGTTATAGGTAAGGGCCAGAGTGGTCCTTAAAGGATGGGCCGCCAGCCTGCTACTTATGGGCCAGTGCTGTGTGCTTGCCCCCCGGGCTAAAATTTGCCAGCCAGCCCCTGCCGTGATTCCTGGCCTTGATTCCTGCCCATGGTACCTGCTGCCTGTGGTTCCAGCCATGTGTCCTGCTGTGTCCCAGCTTGCCTGCCTATATGTCTCCAGCTGCACCTGGCCCATCACTGCTAGCAAGCCATGCCAGAGTTAGTGACCTGGGGGTCACCTGCAACAGCAAGTCCATCCCACCTTGCAGTGGGCACTGGTGAAGACTAGCAGCCCCTTAGACTCAGCTCACTGGTGCGGCTTACACCATCACTAGTGGTGGTACAGCAGATCCATGACTCTAGTTGGACCATGGGACCCATCCTTCAGCCCCATTTCCTTTCCCATGACAGCATTGTTAGGGTATCTAAACATATGTTTTCCACTCCCCCCAAAAGAAAATAACTCTATATCCCTCATAAACAAAATGTACGAAAATCTTGTATACCTCTAAATAATAGCACCACATAATATCACCACACCAGAAGCAAATATTATCGCCAAGTTTAACAAGGCCAATATTATCATTATACAAAGGAAAAATATCACTACCACACCATGACCTCATATTACTGCCCCATAGTGATGGAATAATATCCAGGTAACAAATTATACCACTACAAGATAACCACCACATGGTAATGCTCTTGTACTATGGCGTGCTTAAATAGAAGACAGTAAATATAGGAGGAATTCAATGTAAAATAAATGACATGTTATGCTCTCGGACTAAGTACGTAGTATATGTAAATGTGGAGTCTTTTATATAGGGAAAACTATAAGATCTATGAATAAAAGATTTAGTGAACATGTTAGATCCTTAAAGACAGGAAAAGGCGTACCCAGGTGAATAGCTCATGTAAATGAAAAGTTTAATGGTGATGTGGAATCCCTGAAATTCTTGGGCTTGGAGTGTATTAAAATAAATAGCTAACTAGATAATAAAATATTGCTTCAGAGGGAGGCCAAATGGATTCTGACTACGACTGCTCAGCGGGCCGGTTGGCTTGAATGAGTGGATCGAGCTAAACAAGCAATGTTGTTGTAACACTTCTTAATTGGTGTGGGTTTTATAAACAGCTTATAATCCCTAACAAGGGGCAAGAAGGTTTATAGAAACTATGCCACCCCTGTCCCTGTTGTGCCAGTCTCGACCACAAGTCTGATGGAAGCACTGTTTCATTACAACACTCCCCCCCCCCCCCCCAATGCAGTGGGAGGCAAGCTCAGGGGGTTGCACTTAATACAGATAATTACATCCAGACACTTACAGGTGGTGTCTTTCTGAGTTGTTCACATTTTTTCTCTTTTCTATCCAGCCCAGACCACCATGAAGTCTTCTTCCAGTCATTACTAAATGTCTCTGCAGAATTTGATGGAAGTAACTTCTCCCATACTGTGCTCTACCATAGTTGCCAACTTAAAAAATCTTTTTCCAGGGACACATCAACCTTGTTGACAAGGGGCATGGTTTATTGTAGGTGTGGTTTGAGGGGGTGGCCTATCATAGATGTGGTTTGTGGGTGTGGTTTGTGAGGAGTGTGGCCTGTCACTGGTGATTCCAACATATTACAAACCTCACTATTAGGCTGCCAGCATATTATATACGCCAGTATCAAATGCTTGCTGGCAGTGACAAAGAGAATGGAGAGAGGGAGAGAGGAGGATGAACTCTACTTGCTGTCAGTAATAATCAGTCATGTGGACAGAGAAGATTACTCTCACTAAACCCTTCCCTATGCCACTTCCAGCAAACAGAGTTCTCTGTCCACCTGATTATCACTGCCAACAAGCAGCTTCAGAGACTATCCACTTTACTCCCCCTTTACCCTTCTCTATGCCACAGCAAGCAGAGTAAAGCGGATGATCTCTGAAGCTGCTTGCTGGCAGTAATAATCAGTTATGTGGCTGGAATAGTTGATCTGCTGGACTCAGATCCAAGAGAGGTACCGGGCAGAAGATCGATGGAGCAAACATAGGGCCAATGCGGTGGTAAGGTCTCTGCCTCTTTTTTCAAGAAGACATTTGCAAAATCTTGATAGGAAGTAAGAAGACCCAGCAGAGGTTTGGTGGAGGCCTGGGAAGGAGAGAGAAAGCCCATGAATGGTACCTGCAGGCAATCAGTTTGACAGTCAGAACCCCAATGGAGAAGTCTTCTGTATACCAGTCAATTGTTGGAGTGGGAAGTTGATGGATGGAGCCGCTGAGAGGTTTCCCAGTGACATAAGAAATGAACAATGGCTTAGCAAACTGGACCAAAGGGAGACGCCACTTCAAAACCAAGGAGGCATCCACAAAGCTTTCGGCCAAACCATAATCCAGGAAGGCAAAAGTTTGATGCTGTATCCCAGAATATACAGAGGTAAGTACTGGCTAGCCAACCATGGAGAGGGAGCACACCTAGGCAGGCCTTTCCCACATTACCAAGGAGCAAGAGTTTTCCAACCGTTGAGGACACTGTAATCAATCAGAGTAAAAATTGGCACAAACTGGCACAAAAAGAACGGCACAAATTATGCTCCCGTCGCCAAGTCCTCTTTTCTACACTGAGATAAACTCCAGGAGACGAGGATAACGAGGGCAGGAAGATTTGCATTCCAGACGGACTTCCTTCTCTCTTTCAGTAAAGCTGATGTCAATCCAGGTGGCAAAGTGGATCAAATCATTGAGAGAAGAGGAAAGATCTCGGCTGGATAACACATCTTTCACTTGACAGGTGAGTCCCTTGAAGGTGGCTACTAGGGCTGCATTATTCTAGACTCTCCACACAAGTGGTATGTGCAGCCTCCTCAAAGGCAGTCCGAAACTCGGATAAAAAGGTTTGGAGGTTGGAAGTAACCTGGTCATCCCTATCCCAGACAGAAGTAACCAATGCCAAAGTTTTTCCCACAAGGAGACTAACCACAAATACCACCTTAAATAGAAGACTGACCACAAATGGTAAACTGATTAGCCATGAGCTCAATGTTTATGGTATATTGAGTCACAAAGCCTCAACATATCTTGGGATCCCCATCATACTTAGAAGGTCAGGTGAAGATTAGGACCAAGGACTAGTGCTACAACCGCAGGTGGAGGCGTGGGAGTAGATTGCTGTCCTGCAAAGAGTTGCTGCTTCATGGCAGAAAGTTGTTGCATCATCTGGGGGGAGGAGAGGGTGACACAGGGGACTGGGGGGAGCAGGGGGGGTGACACAGGACTTGGGGTGACAGAGGGGACTGGGGGTCTCTGAGAGGGGACTGGGGGGAGCAGGGGTGACAGAGGGGAGCTCGGGGGTGACACAGGGGACTGGGGGAGCAGGGGGTGACACAGGGGACTGGGGGGAGCAGGGGGTGACAGAGGGGAGCAGGGGGTGACAGAGGGGAGCTGGGGGGTGACACAGGGGACTGGGGGGAGCAGGGGGGTGACACAGGGAACTGGGGGTTACAAAGGGGACTGGGGGTCTCTGAGAGGGGACTGTGGGTGACAAAGGGGACTGGGGGTCTCTGAGAGGGGACTGGGGGGAGCAGGGGGTGACACAGGGGACTGGGGGTCTCTAAGAGGGGACTGGGGTGACACAGGGGACTGGGAGTCTCTGAGAGGGGACTGGGGGGTGACACAGGGGACTGGGGGGAGCTGGGGGACACTGAGAGGGGACTGGGGGGAGCTGGGCACACACCCCTCCTCCTCCTCTCACCCCCGGCACCGGCTTTCTCCTCTCAGCCGCACATGCAGCTCCTCGATCTTTGGAGGAGGAGGCCGCGGGGACTGCAGGGTGAGGTGATCGCTGCAAGTCTTGGGGCTGTAAAGCAGGATTGGGGGTCTGAACTGCATCCCCCGATCCTGCTGAACCGCCCCAGGACTTGCAGCAATGCGATTACCTTGCAGTCCCTGCGGCCTCCTCCTCCAGAGACCCGGGGAGCTGCATGTGCAGCAGGGACGATAGGGGCGGCGGCTCTGCTAGGCGGCTGTAGGACCCTGCACCGCTCACCTGCCCCGCACCGCTGCTGCACACCTCACCTCCCACCACCACCGCCGCCCACCTCTCCGTGGTCTTCGGGAGGCCGGCCGAACAGCTGCAGCCGTCCCTGATGCCGACCCCCTCTGCCACGTCATCAAATGCTCAGCCGCGATTGGCTGAGCATAAAGTTAAGCTCAGCCAATCGCGGTTGAGCAGCTGATGAGGGCCGCACTTACAGGAAAGCTACCTTTGAGGTGGGGGGCGCAAACTAGTGTCCCGAGGGCCGTAGTTGGCCCGCGGGCCGCGAGTTTGAGACCCCTGATCTAAACATAACTAGAGATGAGCAAACCGGTTCGGCCGTTATAGGATCCGGTTTGGATTTTTCCAAAAGTCCGAGTCCGGTCGGATTTGGATTTTTGGAAGTCCGCTACGATTTTTTATTTTTTATTTTTCTAAAATGGCAGCCGCCATTTTAGAAAGCAGGAAGTGTTCTGGGCGGGAAAAGTGCTTTCCCATGATGCCCGGAACACATCCAATCAGCAGGGATGTTGCACTAGCCCACCCCCTGTGTGACGTCGGTATCGCTTTAAGAGGAGCGGTCACATGACCGCATGAGGCAGTCTGCACAGAGAGAGGAAGGAGACTGTTAGCAGTGCACAAAGTTCGTCAGTGACAAAACGCTGCTGCTGCACGCTGCTGTACTGAGAAGATACAAAAGCAAAGACAAAAAGATTATTAGGAAAGTGGAGAGGAGAAACATATAGTGATTGAGAGAAAAAAATAGACAGGGCGAAAGATAGATAGGTTAGGCATAGGAGAGAAGAGGTTGCACAGAACAAAAACGTGCTATTCAGATATCCAAGTACTTTACTGTCACCCTTGCGAGAGTGTATATGACATAGGTGTTCTCCTGAGACACAAATATATACCTTGTGCATGTGTGTAGAATAAAACTCAAAAAAAAAAATGCTATACAGATATACAAGTACTATAGTTGGACCCTTGCGAGAGTTTATATGACATAGGTGTGCACCTGCACAGCAGCAGGACATGGCGGCACGCCTCAAACAGCAAGTCCAGGTGTTTTTAAACTCTACGTTGCCACGTGCTGGAACCCCTGGACGACTGGGTGGGAAAATTAGATGTCTGGCCACACCTCGCTAAATTTGCTTTGGACATATTCTCCAGCAGTGTGTCATCCGAGCAAGTTTTCAGCGCAGCAGGTCATTCAGTCCCAGGAGAACCAGATTGTCTGGTAACGGTGTGGAACGTCTGACTTTCATCAAAATGAACGCCACATGGATAGATAAGGACTTTGTGACACCTGCTCCTGATACCACAGAGTAGGATTTGGTCGTGTTGTCACCAAGATGTAGGACCTTTTTTGCTTATATTATGGCCTATATGTGAACTAGACCTCACTGGTCATTCCACCACTATTGCTGCTGCTGCTGCCCTGCTACCTCTCCCCTGTCCATGGATCTCATTATTCTGCTTTCACTGCTCATGTCACCCCATTACAACTGCAACTCCTACCCTGGCCTCCATGTTGGCTACTGTCGCTCCTGCCCTGGCCTCCATGTTGGCTATTGCTGGGCCTTCTCTGGCATCCATGTTGACTACTGCTGGGCCTTTACTGGCCTTCATTTTGACTACTGTTGCTCCTGCCTGGCCTCCATGTTGCCTACTAATGCTCCTGCCTGGCCTCCATGTTTACTACTGTTGCTCCTGCCTGGCCTCCATTTTAACTACTGTTGATCCTGCCTGGCCTCCATGTTGACTACTGTTGCTCCTGCCTGGCCTCCATTTTGACTACTATTGATCCTGCCTGGCCTCCATGTTGACTACTGTTGCTCCTGCCTGGCCTCCATGTTGACTACTATTGATCCTGCCTGGCCTCCATGTTAACTACTACTGCTCCTGTACTGGCCTCAAATTAATATTGCTGGACCTCCACTGGCCTCCAATGACTACTGCTGCTCCTTCACTGCATGTGTGACCTTTTTCCTGCATAGACCCTGTAATGGTGAATTTCCTGCATAGACCCTGTAATGGTGAATTTCCTGCATAGACCCTGTAATGGTGAGTTTCCTGCATAGACCCAGTAATGGTGAGTTTCCTGCATAGACCCTGTAATGGTGAATTTCCTGCATAGACCCTGTAATGGTGAATTTCCTGCATAGACCCTGTAATGGTGAATTTCCTGCATAGACCCTGTAATGGTGAGTTTCCTGCATAGACCCTGTAATGGTGAGTTTCCTGCATAGACCCTGTAATGGTGAATTTCCTGCATAGACCCTGTAATGGTGAGTTTCCTGCATAGACCCTGTAATGGTGAATTTCCTGCATAGACCCTGTAATGGTGAATTTCCTGCATAGACCATGTAATGGTGAATATTGAAGTTTAAAAAAAAAATTGACTTTGAGATATCGAAAAGATAATGATGTTACTGACATGTAGAGCCCTAAATTCAACCAAATACACTACCCCCCTATCATATAGATGCTTTAAACTATGAAATCCGAAGAAATCCAAAATTTGGTCGAACCGAACTTTTCAAAAAAATCGGTCGGAACGAACTTTTGAAAAGTTTTCTGATCTCTAAACATAACATATCAACATGCACTGAAAACTGAGCCAAGCTGTTTCTTTTTTAGAAATTTTCTTAGTTGTGCAAGCTGCATGACTGAGACCTCAGGTATAGTTGTATCGTCTATAAGGGACTGTCAGCAGCTTTAATAGTTAAAAAACAGATGACTGACCCTTTGAAACTGTACTGTTAACGAAGATTTAATGTGCGTAAGTGCATGTTATAGCAGCACCATCTGGTGGTGCAAGAAAATATTCTGCTATACATGCTAGTGGTGCAAATACAGCAAAATACACTGCTCCCGAAGAAACGCTTACATGAATACAGTGGTGTAGCTATAGGGGTCGCAACGGTCGCCATGGCGACCCGACCCACTTTCTCCCATGGGCCTCCAGCCCTGCATCTTCCAGCACTGTCCTGGGCCCCCTGTGCCATTGACATGACGGAAGGCACATGCTGTCATCTGACTGGACCACTTACCTAGTCAGATGACAGCAAGTACCAGCGCACCCTCCTCCATGCTGCGTCCTATCGCCGTACCTGTACGGCATCTAACGGTAGGATCATGACCCTGCATTCCTCCTCTCCTCAGAAGTAATCTGGCACCGACATGGCTGAGGCCCCTCCCCCAGGCCGGATCTCACTGTGTACTGTACAACGTTGTGATTTGGCCTGGGGGGAGGGGCCTCAGCCATGCCGGTGCCAGCATACTTCTGAGGAGAGGAGAGGAGGAATACAACGTCAGGATGGTGAGTGGGGAGCTGCATTCTACCTGATCCTCTCTCTCTCTCTCTCTCTCTCTGCCTCTGCTCAGCCTCTGCCTCTTGTCACTGCTGGGGGTGACAAAAGATGCTGCTGAAGTGAACTGCTATAGCTGGATAAGTATGTGTTTCTTAGTTTTTTTTATTATAAAGGGGAGATTGGTTTAACATGGGGATTATACCTGTTGCAATGGCTACATATTGGGGTGGGGGAGGAGCAGCAAGGGATTACCTACTGGGGCATATCTACTAAATGGGGGGATTAGATTAAGAGGATGCTAGCTACATGGGGGATACTACCTATTGGGGGGCTAGCAGGGGAATTACCTACAGGCCTGCTACATGGGGAATGCTATTTATTGGGGGATCTGCAAGGAAGAATTACATGGGGATGCATTGGGGGGGGGGGGGGGGAGGTTTCAGAGATGCATAATTACTTTATGGATGCACAGAAGCACCTGATTATCACAGAGGGGCCTGACTACTATATAGATACACGGGGGGGGGGGGGGGGGGGGCAACTACTATATGGATGCTCAGAAAGGCACCAAACTACTATTTGGATACACAATGGGGCACGCACTGAGAGGCACCTACTGTATACTGTATGACTGAGAAGCCTAAAATGTTTGCCTGGCAGATTCTGCGGGGTCAAGTTTTGTCCAGGTAAAGTCTTCATGGGCCAGATGGAGAAAAATGGCTGCAATCAGAGAAGATGTCACCTTGGAGTCACTAGATGTATCTGCATTGTGTGCAGAACCTGTGTACAGCTGGTATCTACCTCTAAATGGGTCAGTGTATGGGGATGATACTGGTATTTGTACTGTGGATGTTCTTAGTAATGGTAATGGTGGTGGTGAAGTTGTTGTGATATTTGTTTCTTATTTACTGGTTTTATTGGTCTTGGTTTAGTGATAATATGGTAACACACATATATATATGTGTTGTATCCCCTGTTAGTGATGTTCTGGGGTCACTCCCACACACTGAGACCCCACATAACTATGTGTTCTGATCTCCCACTAAGCATCCAGTGTACAGTACACCTAGAATCCTCCAACAGATGCAAACACTACAACTCCCAGAATTTACTGACAGTCTGCAGTCCTCAGGATAGAACTACAATGACCATCATGCTGTGTTAACAAATTATGTTGGGAGTTGTAGTTGTGCAGTCTGTGGCTCTCCAGGTTGCAGAAATACAACCCCCATCATGCCTTGCTGACAGGTAATGATAGGAGTTGTAGTTTGGCAGTTTAAATCTCTCCAGGTTGTAGAACTACATCCCCCATCATGCACTGCTAGCAGTTTATAATGGGAGTTGTAGTGTTTCAGCTGGAGCGTCAAAGATTGGGAAACAATACATGAGGTGGAGGTAGTCGTACAGTACATGAGGGGGACAGTGGTACAGCTCTTTAGGACATAGTGAAACATTAGGGGGGCATTACCTTAGAGTTATTCGACATGAAGTTGTTGTGATATTTGTTTCTTATTTACTGGTTTTATTGGTCTTAGTTTAGTGATAATATGGTAACACACCTATATATGTGTTGTATCCCCTGTTCTGGGGTCACTCCCACACACTGAGACCTCACAAAACTATGTGTTCTGATCTTTCACTAAGCATCCAGTGTACAGTACACCTAGAATCCTCCAACAGCTACAAACACTACAACTCCCAGCATTTGCTGACAGTCTGCAGTCCTCAGGATAGAACTACAACGACCATCATACAATTTTGCACCAGGGCCCGTCAGCCTTTAGCTACGCCCCTGCATGAATACCAATATATCCTGGGCAAATAGCAGAGCTGAACATGTAATTGGAGAATGATCTGCAATAAATAGAGAGACATGTAAAAGTGTGGGGCCTGCATGTTGGGCTTCCCCCTTTAGATAAATGCTTTTGTGTTCTACTTTAAAGGTGGCTGCAGCTGCAGAAACTAGAGGTTGCCAGGGGTTGTTCAGCTGGGCAATGTACCATTGAGGCACTTGTCACGGTGGCAGAAGGGGTAAGCTCCCATCCCTATACACTTTGCTTTTTAAAGGTAAAACAGGTTTAGTTCAGGTGTAGGAATATAGAGAATTCATACAGTTCACAGTTAACCCCTTAGTAGTTCACTCCTTCAACTGTGCTAGAAAAGATGTACAACACAGTGATACCTGGTGGTGGGAGCAGCATACTACAGGCTTCAGCCCTGGAGCACAGACACCAACCAGGGCCGGCTCCAGGTATTTGCGGGCCCTTGACAACAGAGCCTCAGCGGGCCCCTTATCCATCCACTGTGCACAATCACTTGAGACATGACTAACACACATTACTGACTGACACACACTTGCTGACTGACATACACACAGCACTTACAACTCAGTCTTTTCCTTCTTCCTCTATGCCTGATGATTTCCACACTGTAGTATTGAGGACCCGTGGGTTATGTGATCAGGACCTTCATCCCTCTCTCTCTCTCTGCTGAAGGTTCACAGGTCCTGCTCTTTTTCTGTCTTCTGATGTTCAGTGCTCACCCTGCACTACAGTGAGAGGGGTGAACATCAGAATACTGGGCCCCTCTCCCTCTCCCTCACTGGGGCCCTGGCACTTGCCCGGGTAAGCCTTGTGCTGACGCCAGCCCTGATACCAAGTACCTACACATGCTGCTAAAGACAGCAGCGGACACCGCCGTGGACTCAGTGAAGGAGTCATTTCACTAGAGAAGATAAGCTGAGCAAGCAGAGTCACCTGACAAGGAGGGGGAGGCTGTTGTAACAGGACCTAGAGCAGCCCTCCTGCTGATGACTCATCCTCACAAGAAGGAGCTGCCTGGTGACGGTGACGACAGTAATCAGGTCTGTGTGAGTCAGGACACTTCCTGGTGGGGGGTGGAGGGGGGAAAAGACAGGGAAAGGAGGCAGATAGGTGATTGAAGCATATTACAGAGTTATATAACTTTGTAATGTGCTTCAATTACTTGGAAAACGTTTTTCATGCCACTTGTCCTTTAACCCCTAGACGACCCTGGACGTAGGGTTACGTCATGGAAGTCTGTCCCCAGACGACCCATGACGTAACCTTACGTCATGGGTGTTATTCCTGCTATGAAGCTTCATAGCAGGTGGGGGCCGGCTGCAATCAGCAGCCGGGACCTCACCGGTAATGACACCCTGCAGCGATCGCGCTACCGCGTGTCATTAACCCCTTAAACACCGCGATCGCGGCGCGACCGCGGCGTTTAAGTGTAAGTGACAGGGGGAGTCCCCTGTCACTTACCGATCGGGAACCCCGCAGTGTGACTGCGGGGGTCCCGATCGTTGAAACGGACTGCCGGAGGTCTCTTACCTGCCTCCGTGCGGTCCGATCGGCGATCTGCTACACTGAGCCTGCACAGGCAGGCTCAATGAGCAGAGCGCCGATAACACTGATCAATGCTGTGCCTATGGCATAGCAATCATCAGTGTAGAAATCACACAAGTGTATGTACAAGTCCCCCAAAGGGACTTCAAAAGTGTAAAAAAAAAAAAGTTCAAAACACTATTACACTACCCCAAAGCCCCTCCCCCAACAAAAGTCTAAATCACCCCCCTTTCCCATTATATAAATAAAACATATAAAAATGAATAAATAGATAAACATATAATATACCGTAGCGTGCGTAATTGTCCGATCTATTAAAATATAACAAGCGTTATTGTGACCGATAAACGGCGTACACGAAAAGAGGGGAAAAAGTGCGCAGATTACCGATTTTATGTTACATTATATATTAAAAAAAATCTATAAAAAGTGATCAAAACGTCCGATCTTCACAAATATGGTATTAATAAAAACTAGAGATCATGGCGGAAAAAATGACACCCCATACAGCCCCGTAGGTGAAAAAATAAAAACGTTATAAGCGTCACAATAGGCCCATTTTATTAATATTTAATTGCCAAAAAAAAGGATTTCATAAAAAAATATATATAACATTAGAGAATCTGTGTAACCTGCATATGGTTGTGTTCGGACTGACCTATAGAATAATAGTGTCATGTCGCTGTTACCATATAGTGCATTACGTAGACACAGGAACCCCCCAGACGTTACCATAGTGCATTCTTTTTTACGATTTCACCTATTTATATCTTCATAAATAATATATTTGGGATTCCGTCATACATGTTATGGTAAAATGAATGACGCCATTACAAAGTACAACTATTCCTGTAAAAAACAAGCACTTACATGGCTTGTAGATAGAAAACTAAGAGTGCTAGAGCTCTTAGAAGGGGAGGAGGGAAAAACGAAAGCACTAAGATCAAAATTTGCGCGGTCCACTGGGTCATTTTGGGCCTGGTCCTCAAAGGGTTAACACCTACAGGATCCACAGCAGATCTGCAGCAGATCCGCAGCAGATTTGATGGTGCAGATTTGATGCTGTGTTCAGTTATTTAAATGGGATCCGCAGCAGAAAATATGCTGCGGATCCGGAAAGTGTGAACGTACCCTTAGGCTGGGTTCACACTACGTATATTTCAGTCAGGATTGTGGTCCTCATATTGCAACCAAAACCAGGAGTGGATTAAAAACACAGAAAGGATCTGTTCACACAATGTTGAAATTCAGTGGATGGCCGCCATATAACAGTAAATAACTGTCGTTGTTTTAAAATAACAGCAAATATTTGCCATTAAATGGCGGCCATCCACTCAATTTCAACATTGTGTGAACAGATCCTTTCTGTGTTTTTAATCCACTCCTGATTTTGGTTGCAATATGAGGACCACAATACTGACTGAAATATACGTAGTGTGAACCCAGCCTAAAAGAGTACCTGTCGTTTTAACTTTAAAAATCTAAACCAAAAGTAGATGTGATATAAAGCAAGTTTGCCATTTACATTCATTTTTTTGTTGTTGTTGTTATCATGGAGAACACGGCACTTCCTGTTTTCTGACTCTTTTTTTTTCTCAGAGAGTCAGAATACGGGAAGTCCTGTGTTTCCTAGCTCATCTAAGCACAGAGAAGGCAGTCATGTGATTGATGGACACATTGAGGCATGACTCTCTGTACTGGCCGGAATTCCTGTGTTTAGTCTGTTTTTTACAACTAGCACAAGTCAGAAAATCTGCCTTCAGGAGACTGGACCTGGATTTCTGATAAAAGCCCTATTACACAGAACGATTATCAGCCATATTCGGCCGTTAAACGGCCCGTGTAATAGAAGGCAACGATCAGCCGTCATAAACAATGTCGGCTGATCAATGCTGTCGTTTGTCTTTCAACATGTTGAAAGACAAATGACTGTAATAGCAGCGATCTGCTGCTGTTGCTCTGTGGAATAGGAGTGGGGGCAGCAGACCGCAGCCATCCTCTATGGGCTGCCCGGACCATCTAAAGATCACCCAGGCAGCCCCCCGCAGCTCCCCACGGTCCCTCCTGTACTCACCTACTCGCTGCCATCGTGTATAATAGCCGCAGCAGCGAGCGGGGCACTGACAGTGCTCGTTTGCTCCTCCTAGTCTCCTCATAACAAAGTTCAGCTTTGTTTTACAGCAAGATAACAGCAAAAAAAATAATGAATGTATGTTGCAAATGTTTCTCGCTATTATATTCGACCACATGGTTACAAAGTATGCCAATACATTGTGTTCCTTTAAGCTCATGTTAATAATATATGTGATAATTACCATTACCATGGCTTCATCAAAAAAGTTCACTCTTTTCATAGTGAAAATACTTTACAAATTTACAGCCACATGCCCATTTTGTGGTGGATTTTGCAAATTCACAGTATATTCTATAGTATACATAGTCCAAAAGGCTTTTAAAATCCCCACCCACAAGCATTGTACTGTACTGTATACTGTCACATATTTTTGATTCTTTACTAAAAGTGTTTTGTGTATGAATGAGTAAAGGGGTGTGAATTCACTTTTCTCCAATAGATGGCAATGTTGTCTGATACATGAGTAATATATAACCACATATGACATTGAATAAAAGGAGATAAGAGTAATATATTTTCTAAGGCAAGAAGCAGGATTCTCTTTACATGTAAACGTTAATGTACTGGCTTAATTAACATATTAAGCTTTTCATACAACCTTTATAGCACCACGGCGCTGATTCCTCTGATGTAGGCCTTTTTCCAATACGCCGCCTGATTCCCAATATATTTGCCATTTTATAAATAAGTAAATTAGGTCCCTTGGAGTGCTGGAGGCGGGCCCAGCACCTCTAGTGCAGTGACATCCATGAGACCCAGCTCTGACAGAGCATGAGACAGTCGCAGAGCCAGGCTGGGCCAGACATGAAACGGGAGGCTGAGTGAGATAAACACGGAGGGATGGCGTCACCTGGCGGAATAGATATTGGTGCACCAGGCTATGGGTGCACCTTGCTTACCTGTGATGTCACATAAGTTTATACATTAATAGCTCACTTCCATCATTTACACAAGTACAGTAATTAATTAATATAAGATCTAAAGGAATATTTTGTGAAAATATCTATGGGAAAAGACGACTTGTTCAACAAAACAGACATATGATCTATAAACAATCAACAAAGATCTATATATCAGGTTACTGCAGAGGTGTCCTGAGGAGAGCTAATTTACAAGCCCTTTTTTATGGTGGCAGCCTAGCTGCCCGGCATGGCTATAAGCATGACTGCAGGGCCCCAACACTAACTTCTGATCCTGCCAGTTTAACTTCTTACATGCTGTGGTCAAATCCTGCGTTTATATAGGGGGTCAGTAGCAGTCTGTTACCCCATTGGCATCCTGGGTAAATAATCATCTGCTGTTTAAGGGGTTTTATGGCAGCCGGGGCGCCTTCTGAATGCCCCCAGGCCTGCCATGATCCTGCATTATATGGCTGTGCTGGAGGCCTGTCTATTGCCTGGGATAATAGGCAAAATATATTACACTACAGTAGTATTATATGAGTGATCAGAAAATCACACGTGAAAGATGCCTTATGTGAATAGTTAAAGAGTTAAAAATAAAAAATGATAATAATAACAATAATAACAAAAACATATATTCCCCTAAAATGTAAACATATTTGTTATTGGCATTTGTTTATAACAACCCAAAATATGAAATGGTATCATATATAGAAAAAAATATATATGCCCCCAGTTAAAAAAAAAACAAAACAAAACAAACAAACAAACAAACAAACAACAATGCAAGAAGTGTTACATTTTAATTTTGTTAACCTGCCTGACACAAAATGGATAAAATCCCAGAAGTACCAATAGAATAAAAAAAGAAGAAATTGATTCTATTGTGCCATATATATATATATATATATATATATATATATATATATACAGTATATATATATATATATATATATATATATATGTATGTTGACACAGTCTCTGTATACTATGGACACTTGAAGTAGATTAGACCTTGACATGAATAGCTTTGAATAGCTGTGACGTGTAGTAGTTGCAATGATCCCTCTAAGCATGAGCCACTGCTGAGCAGAATGGCAACCGAGCTGGGCAATGTTAAAACAAAGTGTGGCAAACCAAAACCTTAACACAGGAACACCGGTACCTAAGTCTAAAAGCCAATGTGCAAAAGAGAGAGCCTGTGGAGCATCATTTAAGAGTCTTGGAACACAGGACTAGCCATATATCCCTCTGGGAATGGCCAAGCCAAGGGGTGGCTCTTGTGGGGAAATCACCAAAATGACAATATTAAATGGCCATATAAGTCAATGTAATGACAAGGGAAAAAAGAAGGCCAGGTATCCATCCACAGACACCTCTTTTTGTTTGTTTGTTTGTTTTTTGGGGGGGGGGCGGTTGCCCCTCATCAGTGTGGAGCAGGATTCTGTCTAGATGGGAGCAATGCTTAGTAGAGCCATATGGGAAATAGATTACTGATCTCAGAGAGACCAGCAGCTGACACTGTCTTTTTTGGCTGGTCTCCCTGAGATCAGGGGTTTGTTTCCCATATGGCTTTACTAGGCATTACTCCCATCTAGGCCCCCTCTGTTTAGCCATATAGCAGTAAGCCTTCATAAAGTTGTAATATCCCCCCCCCCCCTTGTGCCCCATCCTCCCCTTGATTCCTCCCCTTTTGCCCTATAAAGTAGTTAGGTCCCCTCTGTGCCCTTCTTCTGATGTTAATGCCCCTGTACTCCCTTATATAAGTTAGGCCCCTGATCCCCCCGTATGTTGCACAATGAAGATGAATGAAAACAACAACAAAAACTCACCTCACACAGCGCTCCTTCTTCAAGCCTCAGATGCTTGAAGAAGCGACGCCTCCCACACCGGAAGACCGCAGCTCTCAGGTAGCAGAATAGGAAGCAGCTACAGTAGCTTTCTGTTCTGCTCCGACGTGCATCTGATGGTGTGTGCGTCCTAAAAAGACGCTGAAAGACGTTAAAAGACAACAGTCAGCGTTTTATCACACAAATCGATTATTGTCCATAATGGCCGATAATCGGGCAAGTACGACCAATAATCCATTCATGTAATAGGGCCTTAACAGATTATTGAAGCCAAAGCCAGAAACAAACTGGGAAAGATTGGGATTTCTCCTCTTTTCAAATCTATTCCTGGTTTTGGCTTCTAATAATTGGTCAGATAAATCTTGCTGTGTAAATTCACCAATAGGCTGAACACTAGAGCTCATTTAGAGTCAAAAGGAAACTATGAGCAGATTAGACTAATCTAGACTCCCTATTGCAGGTTAGACTCCCTATTGCGGACAGGGTGCTGAGGATGAAAGTGAGTCTCTTACTTTCATCCTTGATGCCATTTCTGGGCAGTTTGTAGTTTAAGGCTATGTTCACACAACGTATGAAACCGGCCGTTCTGTGACCCAGGCCGGGTCACGGAACGACCAGTCTCTGCCGTATCATCCCGTCCGGTACTTAAGTGCCGGCCGGATGATCTTTCCGGCCACAGGGTTCTGATGCGGGCGCATAAGCGCGCGCCCGCATCAGAACCTCCCATAGCACACAGTGAAGCGAGCGTCCAGAGCCACTCGCTGCACTGTGTGAACTGACAGGGTTTCCTACGGACGCAATTCATTGAATTGCAGCCGCAGAAAACTGACATGTCAGTTCTTTGCGGCCCCGTACGGGATCCCGTCCAGAGCGCATACGATGTGTATATGCTCCGGCCGTGATCATATAGAAAGTAAGGCTATTTTCCACACAACATTAAGTACGGCCGTTGTTGCCATCGTACGTAGTGTGAACATAGCTTAATACTGCATCTAGTAAAGCCGCTTGGAGCACTGGGGGCGTAGCTACTGCCCCCAGAGCACTGATCCAGCCCACTCTGTGTTTTGAGGCGGTAGCCCGATACCCAGTGCCCCAAATACCTTTACTAGATGTGGTGTTTAACAACAAACTACACAGAAACAGTGCCGAGGATGAAGGTAAGAGAGTTACCTTCATCCTCAGTGCCTCATGCACAATAGGAACATATTAGCTAGTTACATTCGTCTCCTTGCAAGTCGTAGAAAAAAATGAATTGTATCTGTGCTGTTATTATGAGATATGGTCACTATTATCACAATGTACTGAGTTCTTTTTGTATGTATGCATTTTTCTTGCTCTTTTTGCTTTTTTATTTTCTGTAGCAGGAGTGTTTGGCTTTAAATAATAATTGTGGGCAGCACTAAAGCCATACAATCTCATGGGAAGCCTTAAATGCTATAATGTAAGGATGTTTATGTGATAGATGACATTAGCACTCAGGCATGTAGATCTATGAAAGAACGCTTCACTTTTATTTAGTGTTATTTCAGTGACAGTAATGAACAGCAGATCTTTTATACATCACTTATTAACTATCTTAATATATTATTATTAATGCAAGTGAAATGAGGGATGGCATGCTGATGGTGGTGTGACAAAGAATGGCACCATATATAAAAGCATGAATTCATATGAAACCATATGAATTCATGAGCTCACAGACTAAACTTTCAATAGAAGGTAATTGAACCGTTCATTGTGCTGTTGAGAATGAAATCATAAACTGTAATTTGTGTATGCCTTATGGCAACATTTACACGTGAGCTTAAGGTATTAGCTAACACTAATTCATTGCAGATCAAAGGAATTATTCCCGTTGTGGATAAGCTGACTTTATATATCAATATTGATACAGCAACATTGTATCACTGAAGGATGTATTAAAATATTATGATTCTCACTCACTCAAGTCTAATGACCATTAGGAAGTAAATTGTTTGTTAATAGAGATGAGCATTTGGTTAGCAGTGGCTGCTGAAGTTGGATAAAGCCCTAAGGCTATGTGGAAAACATGGATATAGTCATTGGCTGTATCCATGTTTTCCAGACAACCTTAGAGCTTTATCCAACTTCAGCAGCCCCAGCTAATCAAATGGCGAACGATCGGGTTCGGATGGACTCGAACCCGAACCCAGTTCGCTCATCTCTATTTGTTAACATATGTATGGCGCTTTAGTGGAGAATTAGTTAACACAGTGTGAATTTCTTTTCTTTTCCACCATTCACCATACTTTGTTTGAATAACATAAAAATTTTAATCATTTGGATATTTCTGCAAATAGCAAAACCAAATAATTTTTTTTGTTCACAGTTTATGGCTATGTTCACACGTTTTTTTCAGCTCCATTTAAAATTACATCCGTTATTTTGAGTCTAAAATAAAGGACGTCATTTAGCTGCCTGGCCTCCCCTGCAATGACTGGTGTTTGTACATTATTCTAAATTGGAGTTACTAATTGCCCTTTGGGTGCGGCTTAACCCTTTCCCGCACGAGGACGTAACTGTACGTGTCTAGTGGCGGAGATCGCTCCTCCGGGACAACGTCTCCGTAACTGAAGCCGGTCGGGGTCCGCTGCAGCAGCCGGAAGTAAACGAGTGCCTATCTCATGGATATCTGCAGCATATCTATGCTGCAGAGATCTCTATGAGAGATCAAAGTATATATACTAGAAGTCCCCCAGGGGGGCTTCTAGTATATGTGTATAAAAAAAAAAAAAGTGTTGTTATTAGTAAAAAGCCCCCTCCCCTGATAAAAGTCAGAATCGCCCCCCTTATCCCAGGCTTTAAATAAAAGTAAATAAATAAATAAACATGTTTGCTATCGCCGCGTGCGTAATCGCCCGAACTATTTATTAATAACATTCCTGATCTCGCACGGTAAACGGCGTCAGCACAAAAAAATCCCAAAGTGCAAAATTGCGCATTTTTGGTCGCATCAAATCCAGAAAAAATGTAATAAAAAGCAATCAAAAAGTCGTATATGCGCAATCAAGGTACCGATAGAAAGAACACATCATGGCGCAAAAAATGACACCTCAAACAGTCCCATAGACCAAAGGATAAAAGCGCTATAAGCCTGGGAATGGAGCAATTTTAAGGAACGTATATTTGTTAACAATGGTTTGAATTTTTTAAAGGCCATCAGATACAATATAAGTTATACATGTTACATATCGTTGTATTCGTAACGACTTGAGGAACATGCATAACAAGTCAGTTTTACCCCAGGGC
Organism: Dendropsophus ebraccatus; assembly: GCF_027789765.1. Taxonomy (NCBI): domain Eukaryota; kingdom Metazoa; phylum Chordata; class Amphibia; order Anura; family Hylidae; genus Dendropsophus; species Dendropsophus ebraccatus. The sequence goes on along the minus strand of NC_091463.1, from coordinate 35,295,620 downwards.
GAATGGCGTAAAAACACATTCCGCCCAAATAAAAGAAATGCGTTTTTTTTTTTTCAATTTCACCACACTTTGAATTTTTTTCTGGTTTCGTAGTATACTTTATGCAAAAATTCAGCATGTCATTGCAAAGTACAATTAGTGACGCAAAAAATAAGGGCTCATGTGGGTCTGTAGGTTTAAAAATGCAAGTGCTATGGCCTTTTAAGCACAATGAGGAAAAAACTAAAACGCAAAAACGAAAATTAGCCTGATCCCGAAGGGGTTAATTAAAAAGTCCAATGAATTTAATAGTAAAAACAGAGACAAAAGAAAAACTGTGTGTGAACAACTAACAAAAAACGTCCTCTGTTTGCAAAAGACGTTCGAAAATAATGATAATGTTCATTATTTTGATGTCCACGGTAAAAACGTCCGTTATTCAATACATTGTGTGCACTGGACATCCGTCTTTCCATTGACTTCAATGCATTGCCATTGCAGTCAGTTAAATCGCGGCAATAATGGACATTTTTTAAAATATCTAAATCGACCGCCTTTTCTCTATTTTCGACATTGTATGAACATAGCCTACTGCATTGGATTGACATATTGGCAATGTGCTAGAACAGCCTTGCAGGCTTTATGGTGACCAATTGATGCCATGGAGGAGCAAGACGGCCAGGCAGATTAGTGCGCTGAGGGAGGTAGTCCTACTCCAAGTACATCAAACTACCTTATTAGCATATTGATTAAACTACAGACTACACAAAAATGGCACAGAGAATGAAGGTAATAAACGTACCTTCATTTTCAGCGCCCCATGCTCTATAGGAAAATAGCAGCAGGTTAGATGCTTAAAAAAACTATGAGAATGATGATGTTTTTTACAAGGTTTTTTTTTTCCATATAGCACTCAATGCATAACTCTGTGTACAGACTTTGTGACAATGATGCTTAACATTGTTACAATGACTGTTATAATCCACGTTTTCAGATACTTAATGATCTAGCTTGTTTTCCAAAGGAAGTTAATTTCACTGTTTTTCTGAACAAGCAGCTTGATATTTTCTTTGCCTGCCAACAAAACTTAATCTCTTTACTGGATTTTTCACCCTCTTTATTTAACTATTTCTATGTTTCCATCTATCTCCATAAGCAATGTATAGATTTATAGATTTAATGTATATTGGATTTTACTTGGGTTTACTCATTTTAAGTCTCAATGTATTTCTAATAGTACCATCAAAGGAAGTCTCTATTGCCTTCCGCAAACTTTTTAACCCCTATTGTCTCCTCTCTTTTAGATGACTTCGGGTATTTTATATTTTTCCAGATATCATAGTAAGACCACCAATATGTCCTTAAAAAACACAGTAATCACTGAATTCAAGGAGATCAGTGAAAAAATTCCAATAAAGTACTCAATCAAGAGTCTCCACTGCTGCCCCCCAAAATTTAAATATGCAAAACAAGAGTCCGTGGAGCCTCGGTTGTGAGTCTTAAAACACGGGATAGCCAGATAACTCTAGCCTGTTGCCAAGGGGTGCTTCCATGATGGGGAAAGCACCACACCACCCTGAAAGATAGCCCCTTAAGTCCCCCTCGGTTGCGAGTATTGGAACATAAATAGGGAAACAACAGGGTGGCCCCTTTTTGTCAATGTCTATTTCAAGGTGCGAGTATTGCGATCATGACAAGGGCTTGCCAAGGCAGGAATCCATCCACAGACAGTCGTTTCAGGGTATTTACCCCTCGTCAGTGTGGAGTAGGATTCTGGCTGATTGGGGCAATGACAAATCAACCAACAAAACACAGTAATCAATGAACTCACGGAGATCAGTGAAAACATTCCAATAAAGTACTCAAGAGTCTCCACTGCTGCCCCCCAAAATTTAAATATGCAAAACAAGAGTCCGTGGAGCCTCGGTTGCGAGTCTCAAAACATGGGATAGCCAGATAACTCTAGCCTGTTGCCACGGGGTGCCTCCATGATGGGTAGAGCACCACCAATATGTCCTGGCAGATATTTACTTCAAATAATAATAATTTAAATTTTTTATTTTTGTCTCAGGGTGTTTTATTCGTTTAAAAAAAAAAAAAACTGTGAGTGTCCTTTATTCTTACTTCCAGTAGTAGTGGAATCCATCTCCTGGACTGCATCTATTACTAAGGTGGGGGCTCAGCATTAGACTTATAATGGCCCCTTATTATCTTTGTACAAACTATCACTTGAAAGAGCCTGGGAATCAACAGATTCAGATGACCAAAGATAGCAGTCTGTCTAGGGCGGTAGTAGACTGATATCGATAGACTGGGGAAAAACAAATTAAATGGTCCTTTCTGGCCTATTGGCCAAGTACAAAGCAAGTAGTAGCAGCCTTGCATTACTAGAGTGGGAAGAACCATTTATTTTTGCCTTCCTTAATGCAAACCAGTCACCCCATTTTGATGGGCCATGCTTGCCAGTAACCAGTTCTTCCAAGTACAGCTGTGGGGGCGGATAGAGGGGTAATAATGGAGGGGGTTAATCATTACAGGCAGCTCTGGCTTAGTAATGGATGCAGATGGCCTCTACTACTCAGCCACATACTGTATAATGAATCCTTAGGCAAAAAAAAAATCTCTCTCATTGTAGTCCTGGTCTTTCTTTTTTCAACTTTAAAAAAAATTTCAGCCATGTGTTCCCAACCAGAAGCAACTACTACTTCCATCATGCACAGAAAGCTAAGGACATGATGGGAATTGCAATTTTGTCACAGCTGCAAAGCCCCGGGTTGGAGAGACAGTGCACAACCTGTAGCTCTGAAGCTGTAACTACCATCTTGCTCAGAGAACCAAAGGTTGTCCAAACATGATGTGACCTTCAGTGGAGCCACAGTCTGAATGCACTGTAGTACTGTTATGGTCTTGTGACCAAAATGTTATGTGACCGAAACATGTAATGCAACAACTTTAAATTGGCCAGTCTTAATAAGCGTATGATGGTAGGGTGTCTGACTCCACACAATCCTTATTATGGCATTCCTAAGTATCTCATTGGTATCGAGCAGCATACACACTTCGGCTCCATTCATCATCCATATGAATAACCCAGCTCTGTATTTGGCATCTCCCATGGTCATTGTATGAAGTTTTAGTGTTCAAATGTGACTACCCCTCTATTCAAGACCATTCCAACCCTTTTCTTCAAAATAGTTGAGGTCCCAACAGTTAGACCTTCCCTCTTCCTAATCCCCCTACCCCAATCGTACACTTATTCCCTATCTTGTAGATAGAGGATAAGTTATAATGATGTGACAACTGCTTTCTGGTGTAGGGTATTATTTTCTTTTCATGTTATTTTATGTTGGATTTAGTAACAGACTGTACCCTATGTAAATGTTAATTACAGAAATGGAAAAGTACCAAAATATAAAACCGAAAAATACAGAGACTGTAAATCTAGGTCTGAAATAAGTTACATTTAATGATGTTCACAATTTTTTTTAAAGTCAGGAAATCTTAGTAATAAAGCCCTGCCGCATCTTTTTATTATTCATGCCGCTATGTTATTGTAAAATGACTAGATTTTAGCATAGAAGGATAATGCCCTTTACAACGGAATAAACCTGATTATTTATTTTGTATTTCAGCGCCTAGAAATGATGTAAATTGGGCATTTGTCTTCCTCTCCTAACCCGATTGCCAATTACTTTGCGTCATGCCTCACAGGAATAATATAAATATGTTGGTAGGTTGGAAGAAATACCGTCCCCGAAGGGTTAAACGCATTATAGTTCACACGTTCAATGTTACTCATTTAGGGACTGCAGATGCACAATACGCTGTTATTTACTAAATGTAAATGGTAAATCAACAGGGAGGCATTTAGCACTTTCCATTTAGAACATACTAGAAAGGTTGTTAGTAATTATTAGTCTTGCTGGAACAAAAGGTCACACATTTAAATAATTTGATTTAGAATAAAAAACAAATGTAGAATCAAGGAGAAAGTAGTTATATAATGTAAGAAGGGTTTCTCAAGTGCATTAGAATTACAGTAGAATTCAAGCTTTATCTACAGGACCAGAGATACAGTTGAAATTTGATGTTTTAAAATCCCATGTACATGCACCGATCGACCAATAAAGCTTAGCCTAACATTGGGTAGGTACTCCTTATGCCACCATTTTTGACCTGTCGCGGCAGATTCCCTATGTCCACCATGAATCAATTTCTATTCCAACATCTCATTATTTAACATCCTTCAGGCTGAAGATATACTAACTTACAGGAACAGAAGCAGAAAGGGATTGGCACTACTAGTCTACCTAATTTACCTAGCAAGATATAATTTTCTTTAGTGCATAATGAAATGATTACACTTAACCCCTTAACTATACATTTTTACAATTTCCTTTTTATCTCCTCTGCATCTAAGAGCCATAAATCTGATCATTTTCCACCCACGGAGCTGTATGAGCATTTTTTGAGCATTTGCAGAACAAGTTATGCTATGTAATGTTACCCATGATGTACCATAAATTGTACTGTGGGAAAAACGAAATAAATTATATATATATATATATATATATATATATATATATAGAGAGAGAGAGAGAGAGAGAGAGAAAGAGAGAGAGAGAAAGAGAGAAAAAAAAGAGGAGAAGAAAAAGTCATTATGACTACAATATCCAGGTAACATTGTATAGTTGTTTACTTTTGAACTTTTTTTTATTTATAAATTAGAATTATTAAAAAATTTATAGAGCTGTGTAGGGACTTATTTTTGTGCTTTTGTTCTTTATCCTTTATTTATGCCATTTTGGGCTACGTTGGACTGTCAGGGATTTTTTAAAAACAAGTTCTATTTTTTTATTTATTTACTATTATATTAGTCGCTCTAGAGGAGTTTTTTTTCAATGCAACACTATTGTATTTAACTGTCAAATTGGAGATGTCTGTGGCGAGTTGTAATAGCAAATCTACCATAGCAGACATTGAGGCATTGAAAATATTAAGTCTAGCCTGCTGATAGTGGATGGCACCCACCATGTATGAATTGAATTTTATTCTGATTTTGCACCACATTGCTCATTTGGTTTTGATCTCAGTCTGTTTAACCATCCTTGTGTTTTTTCCGTCTCTGTTCTGTGTTTCACGTTGTTGCAGGCAAGGGACCTTCTCTGTTGTTGTCCGCAGTCACTTAGGACTGTTCAAGGCAAGTAGGCAGGGACAGTGAGCACTCCGTCTCATCCCTGGCAAAACGCAACCTGCATTTGTAACAAAAATGTCATAACATTACAGTTTTAAGGGAATAAGTTGTAACCATCTATTTTTTTTAAATAATATATTTCCTGTAGAAAACTAGCATCAATAGCAATACGTGTTAATAAAATTCATAGGATAGCACCCTGGCTTTCGTCTTAATATTTTATTATCAGAACAGAACATAAGCGAAACAAGAAAAAGAAAATAATCACTCAAAGATAACAGCGGATACAGGGGTGTAGCCGAAAGATGTCCCCCAAGCATATCCAGCGCAGTATAAAATGGGATAGAGGTATTTAAATCAGGCACACAAAGAAAGTAATTTAATCCACCCTCGGGCATAACTATTCTTAGTTTATATTCTATTATTATGTTTTCCAATTTTAGGGGGTTTGTTTACACATTTATTGCAATTATTGAACAGAAAACCAGCAACAGGTCATAAATAGAGGACACTAATAGAAAGACAAAACTTTTCTTTTCAAATGCATTCCTTTGTATTTGTATTTAATAGTTGCAATTCAAAACCTGAATGTGTGAATACTTCCTAAAGGTAACCTGTCAGCACATTCATTCTGCCCTGACCACAAACTGTGTGAAATATCAACAGGCTCCATAATTGAGATAAATTAGATTTCACTTTGATATACTGTGGCAGTGAGAGGGATACACAAAATAGAATTGAACATATTAGTATACCTTGAGTATCTCTTGAGTTTTCTACTGTAACCTGGACCTTTTTCTGTAATTAGTAATTGTGGAGAAAACAAAGCATTTATAGCTGAGAGGTACTGGCCTGGTCCAAATCTAAAAAATGAATATTAGCATGTAGCATGCTTTTTCAATTGATTTCAGTAGTCCTGGCCTGACACAGATGTCTATAAGGTTGTGGCAGAAGCATGGCCTAATGCATTGTCTGGTAGAGTAACATGCTGAGTAGACCTAAGTATTAGAGACCTAAGTAGACCTATTGGAATGATGGTTTGATAACACTGTGATGTTCCTTAGTGGGGCTTAAAAAACATAACTTAAAATAAAATATGTAATAAAAAAAAGTTATACATTGTTTTAATAAAGGTATATTACTGTGATCACAGGAAGGCTCTCAGGATACATGCTAAGCACCTGCAATTGATGTTATACAAACTGTGCCTAAAAAGCAAATGAAAGACAAAATGGCACAAAGGATTATCGGCATTCTGTGCCAACTTGTCATTTATTGCTTCCTCTGTTCAGTGGCCCATTTTTGTCATTTTATGTCATTGTCCTTAAGTGCCCTTCCGATCATAGCCCTCCTGGTGCCCTTTGGCCATTTGTAACTGCTTTAGTACTCTTGTCACAGAAGAGCACTAAAGTTTCAGAAAGGGGGCACTGAACAGATGTACTAAAGTGTCAGTGAATGTAAATTGGGTTCCAATGCTTTGGCCTTTACCAATGTGCAAGACTGAGCACTGCTACACAGGTCTTCACTTTCTTAGTAAATCAGCGGTGAACAATGGCTAAAGAAAAGTGAGCGTTAAATGAGCACATTGACCCACAATATCTCCTGTACAGTTTTTCACCCAAAATCCAAGATATATCACTAATATTGTCATTCATAAAGCAATGCCCATAATTCTCTGGGCAAGCTTAGATAATTCTTTTGTTTCAATAGACTTGACATAGATCAATAGTACAGATCAAGTAAATATACAGTAAGAAACATTGTAATTTATATTATCAGACAAAAATTGTTTTTTCTCCTCGTATCTGGCATGTTTAATGTCAAACTCTCATCCACTCTAAAAATCAGCTCAGTAACTATTTGTCTTTTTGCTTTGTTTTTTTCCGGTAGCAGCAGTAGCTAAGGGATCACATTACAACGACTACTAGTCTATAGAGCATGGGTCTCCAAACTGCGGCCCTCCAGATGTTGCCAAACCACAACTCCCATCATGCCTGGACAGCTAAAATGTAGTTTTGCAACAGCTGGAGGGCCGCAGTTTGGAGAACCATGCTATAGAGAGTAGAGGGGGGAGATAGGTGGGGGAGTGCCTGGGGACATACACAAGCTGTAGAAGGAGTAAAAGGCAACTGACTACTCAGGTAACAGATCACACTCCAGTGTTTTAAGCAAAGTTTAGATTGCTCACTACAGTTTTATCATGGTTTCAGTGCTGTTACTGCTTATTAGACCGTGTCAGTTTCACAGAACGGCCGGTGTCAGTGAAGTTAATCCCGGCCGCTACTGTAGTACCGGAAGGATGAATTTAATTTCTTTAGAATTGGGATGCAGGTGCATTCGTGTGTGCCCGCATCCCGGAATCACCATCTCGGGCACGTGGGGGATAGTGAGTGATCCCTTAGGGGACATGTGGTTTTGATTGTCTCTTTTGTGGTTATGTGGCCATAATGTAACTTGTGTGATATGCTTTGTGACACCAGATACCAATTACTGTTTATTTATGTCATCTGTTTGGTGGAGACTATGAAATAGCTTGGGAGTCATATATGCAGGAAAGGTGTAGTAAGCCCTATGGGGTATCAGGGTAATTGATATATGCATTGTCTTAAACCCCAACACATTCAGTTGAGCGATACCTCTGTATCTGTAGGCTGCTACCCCGGCATTCTATAGACCCCTTTTGCCATAAAAGTATGTGTTTCATTTTGCACAATATAGTCTTTGGTATATTATTATATTATCTATAAAAATTTTTTTTTTGGGGGGGGGCATCAATTTTGGTGCATTAACTCTGGTGCATTTTCTACATATCGCCACACTGTCTTGACTAGGCGCTTCAAGTGCGTATCGGGGGCCTACCTCCTGATAATAGTAATATAAAGTAAAGTGTAATATAAATTGCATAACATTTAATCACAGACATCAGGAACCACATTGTCGCCCTTTATCTCACACCCCCGTAACAGGTGTATACATGTATATTGCCCGGCTGGGCTCCTAATACATGGTAACCTATTTTGCATCTGTATTTCTGTATCATTTATAATTGCTTCACTAATCTCTATAATGAACCATTGTGTCATTCTATAGTCTCCTGATGATCCCAGAGTGACCTCTGGGTGAAACGCGTAGAGACCTAAGAGACATAACGTGACATAACGTAAAGACAGAAATAGTACACTATTAGTGATTACCCTGTTTTGCGTATCTATCAGTGCCATTGAGCACGAGTAAAACAGGGTACCTGGAGATTTAATACTCCAGCATTGTTGTAAGGTGCCCTTTTAGTATATTGATATAATTTCTCCTTCTTTTCTGCTGTTGTAGCTAGGTTGGTTATACAACACTTGTGTGATATGCTTTGTGACACCAGATACCAATTACTGTTTATTTATGTCATCTGTTTGGTGGAGACTATGAAATAGCTTGGGAGTCATATATGCAGGAAAGGTGTAGTAAGCCCTATGGGGTATCAGGGTAATTGATATATGCATTGTCTTAAACCCCAACACATTCAGTTGAGCGATACCTCTGTATCTGTAGGCTGCTACCCCGGCATTCTATAGACCCCTTTTGCCATAAAAGTATGTGTTTCATTTTGCACAATATAGTCTTTGGTATATTATTATATTTATCTATAAAAAATTTTTTTTTGGGGGGGGGCATCAATTTTGGTGCATTAACTCTGGTGCATTTTCTACATATCGCCACACTGTCTTGACTAGGCGCTTCAAGTGCGTATCGGGGGCCTACCTCCTGATAATAGTAATATAAAGTAAAGTGTAATATAAATTGCATAACATTTAATCACAGACATCAGGAACCACATTGTCGCCCTTTATCTCACACCCCCGTAACAGGTGTATACATGTATATTGCCCGGCTGGGCTCCTAATACATGGTAACCTATTTTGCATCTGTATTTCTGTATCATTTATAATTGCTTCACTAATCTCTATAATGAACCATTGTGTCATTCTATAGTCTCCTGATGATCCCAGAGTGACCTCTGGGTGAAACGCGTAGAGACCTAAGAGACATAACGTGACATAACGTAAAGACAGAAATAGTACACTATTAGTGATTACCCTGTTTTGCGTATCTATCAGTGCCATTGAGCACGAGTAAAACAGGGTACCTGGAGATTTAATACTCCAGCATTGTTGTAAGGTGCCCTTTTAGTATATTGATATAATTTCTCCTTCTTTTCTGCTGTTGTAGCTAGGTTGGTTATACAACACTTTTAAATTAATTATTAAAAGTTAAATTTTAAATACGTGATTCCGGTAGTTTATATAATTATTTCACGTATTCATGACCAGTTTCTCTGCGTAATACATTGTGCAACGCAGCTGTGATTTTTTTTTTTTTTTCCCCGCATCCCAATTACCCATAGCACACAATGTAAAGTGCGACTGGAGCCGCACTCTATTTAATGAATACCGTCCGCACAAAACTGACATGTCAGTTTTTGCTGCGGCCACTTGGAATCCTGGCTGGAGTGTATACTACTGTATGTGTATACACTCCAGCTGGGATTCCATTGACATCAGTGCAATGTAAATTTTCAATTAATCACGGGCGATGTTGCAATTGAAAATTTACGTTGTGTGAACATAGCCTTGTGCACAGGAGACGCAGAAGTGCAGGGTTTCCTCTCCATGTGTGGAGACACCACAGATGGTAGGTTCTGCCCACCAGCTCTGGAAGAAATGAAAATGATACATTTAGTTTGCAGAATTGAAATCTTAAAATCCCTATCCAAGATATATCATGGCCAGATCATCCTCGTGTACAGAATATACATACAGTATGGCAGTTAATCCTGAAAAGTCACCTGAAAAAACAATTACGAATAAAATCTTTGGGTCTTTGGCTAAATGACTCTGCAACAACTATGAGTTGTCTTGGAAAGAAAAACAAGAGTAAAAGGATTTGACAAGTTATTTTTACTTGTCCTTATCCACAGGAGTGCTGTACTCGGCTATCTCCAGGGGCTTCATATAGAATGAATAGAGCAGCAGCTCAAGGGAATACACTGTACTTCCCTGACCTTGCATATGTTGCATATGCTAAGGGAGAAGCACATGGGAAGATGGAATCTATGTACAAGGTAAATAAAGGTCTGAAGTTGATCAATAAGATTGAATTCTTGAATTAATTCTTTATATACTGGATCCAATCTACCATGAGCACTGTGTCTACCTAGGAGTGCCGATGGTGTCTATCATAGCTTATAAGTAAAAGCCATGATTCTTTTTTTTTTACAAAAGCTTTAATTCTGCTTATATACAGATGTAGGCAAGCTTAACTTAATTTCTGCAGCGTGATATCTCAACAACAAAAGCTATTGAAAAGCTAATGAAGGAGTCAAGTTAACACTGTGCACAGTGTTATAATGTGTTATATGTTAAATTAAACTTGGATATGTCTGTAATCCCTCTTATTTTACCTTCTCTTGCATTGTTCTTCTGTAACTGTGACTTGCTGCTAAGCCATATTAAACTATTATATTTGATAGCTGCTATTGTCCAGTTAAAGTGCAAGTGTCCACCCTTACCTTTAGTTTAGTTAAAGGCTCTAATTTCTCAAGTATATAAAAAAAAATCACAATATGCTATCAGAACACTGAAAAGGCTTAATTTATATAACAATTACACATAGAAAAACTAAGCAGATACGTTTGATAATACTTATAATCTCTTTACATGCATCTCAGAATATGTTGAGTTTACAGATAACTTAAGAAAGGACACATTAATAGTTATAGTAAGTACTGCATTCTCATCACAAAAACTGTCTGAGGATCTGAAAAAAATTATTGCTTTGTATGAAGTGTGCTTTTGAGTAAAACAGCTGTAGCTGATCTAATGGGCTGGCATCCTAACCCACTGCAATACCCATGAGTGCCCTGTCACGTTTACGTTCTATTGCTCTACATTAAGTTGGCCTACGCCAGATTGATAACACCCTGAAACTTAACTGCAGCATGGTGGCCTAGACCATACAGTGATTTGACCAGACAAGTTCCACTCAGAACAGGTTTCACCATGGTCAACCAAAGAAGTTAAATGCATGTGCTCAGCGTCATATCCAGAGGTTGCCTTTTCAAAATAGACATGAGTGCTGCCAGTATTGCTGCAGAGGTTAAAAGGTGTAGGGCATGGGTCTCCAAATGATAGAATAAAATATTTAGAAGGGGTGCACTTACATTTATGAGATACTGTAGTTAATGGGGATTTTTACCCACTCTTCAGTTAAGTTCACATATAGTGGAAATGCAACTAATTTGCAAATGGCACAAACCACAGTGGATTACAGAAGTGGGCAAGTAGGTGAGGTTTTTAAAGCTCATCCACATGAAGTGGAAATTTTACCGAAAAATAAGCAATCACTTACATCTGTGATTTCCTGGAGCCCCTGTGGTGAGCTGTTTTCCTGCTAATGCAGTGATTACGACCAGCTTCCAGTCGTGATGTGTTGATATATGACACATTACTATAACTAATGGTAGGCTGCTACAGTCACACAGGAAAGTATTGGAGATGGGCATATTAATATGACATTAATCTGGTTTAGACCAAATTGAATAAAAAAAATTCTGAATCATTAGAAGCCATATTTTGTGTGATTCCTTTTCTTTTCATCATTGCTCATGTAGACTGATTGGCCCAGAGGTGAGTCAGTTAAAAAAGTGTGATCTTATATTTCTGTGTGCAACTTGATGTGTGCATTTCAATATATGGAATGATCATTATTATGATGTATATTTGGTTGTTAGTATCAGTTTTAACAATGCAAAACAGCTCATTATATCTAAATTGTATTGTTTGTCTTGAGAAAGAATGTTAATTAAGCACATGATGTAATTGATGCCACCAGTTTACAGAATAGCAGGCTCTGACCTAATTAGAGAAATTGGGGGCTTTGGGGGAGATTTATCAAAGGGTGTAAAATTTAGACTGGTGCAAACTACCCACAGCAACCAATCACAGCTCAGCTTTAGGCAGTGCTGAAAGGAAAGCTGAGCTGTGGTTGGTTGCTGTGGGCAGTTTGCACCAGTGTAAATTTTACACCCTTTGATAAATCTCCCCCTTTGTGCCAATTTTTTGGTGAATAATTGGATTTTTCACCCTTTTTTGGTCTAAATTTAGATGCGACTTTTTAAAATCTGCCTGTTTAAAGTATTCACCCAAAAAATTACATAATCTGGGATTAGCGCCCAATTTATTATTTGTGACTTTTAAAAAAGTCAAACAAACAGGTGCAGGCCTACGTCTGGTCAGTACCAGGTGAATATGCTTGTGCAATTTTTGCATTTTTGCGTCTTTTTCGACAACTTTTTTTGCAACTTTTACTTATATATATTCACTATGGCAGTGCTACATTTGAATAAATCAGTCCCAAGATATTGGAACAAAATATACACCAATCCTCATTATAATAGTTGCACGTATTAGAGTCCTTAGTAAATGTCCCCCCTTGAGTTCTTAAAATAAGGGGCCAGATTAAAGGGAGGGCCCCCGGGGCACGTGCCCTGGGCCCCCCACCACTTTGGGACCCCCACCAGCCCCCACCCAGAAGCAGAGTTCTGGGTTCAGGCTGGTGGATCTATGGCAGGAAATTGTTCCGCGAGCCGCATCAGGCCCCCAACATCTCTTGATGCGGCCCATGTGCACAGCATTCTCCTGTGTCCAGTGGCCGCTAGACACAGGAGAGTGCTGTGCCTGACAGCTCCTGTGAGGCATTGCACTTCTTTTCTCTCTGGCGGGCCGCGCGATTACGTCATTTCATTGCGTGCCGCCTGCCGGAGAAGACGTGCGCTGCAGGAGATGGCAGAGAACCCGGCCAGCCCACCAGCCCAGCTCTGGAGTAAGGAAAGGTGAGTAGGGGGGGGGGGGTGAAATAGAGCTACCAGGACACCACTGGGGGAGAGGGGGGAGAACAAGAGCCACCAGTACACCACTGGCGGGAAGGGGGGAGAGCTACAGCCACCAGGACACCACTGGGGGGGGGGGAGAACTACAGCTACCAGGACTCCACTGGGGGGGGAGAACTAAAGCTACCAGGACACCACTGGGGGGCGAGAACTACAGCTACTAGGACAACACTGGGGGGGGGGAAACTACAACTACCAGGACACCACTGGGGGAAGGGGGAGAACTACAGCTACCAGGACACCACTGGGGGGAGAACTACAGCTACCAGGACACCACTGGTGGGGAGAACTACAGATACCAGGACACCACTGAAGGTTGCCTACCATGCTAGGGGCATTGAGGGGCACAGTACTTTTTCTTACCTCGGGTGCTGCTAACCCACACACAGCACTTCTGTGCATTAAGTGTGGGCACAGCAGGGGACATTATTACTGTATGGGGGCACAGCAGGGGGCAATATTACTATATGGAGGGCACAGCAGCAGGGGACATTATTACTATATGGGGGCACAGCAGTAGGGAACATTATTACTATATGGGGACATAGGGACTTTATAACTATTTGGAGGCACAGTAGGGAATCCTGCATACAAAGGACAACCCACATTCCTACTCACTTTACTGGAAATCACACCAAAAAGTGGAATGACTACTGTTTGGAACCTTATGGGTTTGAATAAGGGAAGGAAGTCGCTGGAAAAGTGTGGAGCCTAAGATTGTACGTGTAGCTAAAAAGAAAACATCATGGTGGTCTGGGCCAGATGGAGAGAAAACGGGAAAGTGATGCCTCAGATCAAAGAAGACGTCACCTGTGAGTCACTGAATGACGTTTCTTTTGTATATTTTAGAACATTATTCAGTAGGGGTGCCTAGGAGTAAAATAAAAGATTAGCCATAATACTCACACTGCTTCTCCCTAGCAGAATTCCCCCCCAATAACTGATCGATGTCTTTCTACATGTTCAAAAATCATTGGCCACCGGCTGTGCATCGCTGCTTTTAATAGTGCTGTGCGACTGATCGAGCCTTATAATAGGCTCTGTAAGCGAGCTCCTATCTAGCAGAATGGCGCTGCTTACCCAGGAGATCAGGCTATGCAATATGGCCCTAACACAGTAGGTAAGAATGCTGAGAAAGTGCTGGGTTCTCACATTGCGTTTATCCTGTCTCTAGGGCCTTGCATCTTCCTCTGCACTGCAGCCTCTTGTGACCATCACATGCACAACAGAGGAGGATGCTAAGCCACACAGCCAGGAGTGAGGAGGGATGTGTGCTTAGTCCCCTACAGTAAGTGGGAATCTGTATAGATCACGGTATAGTTTTTTATTGGGGTAGCGGGGCCCCTCTACAAGATTGTCAGCTGGGGCCTCCATCAACCTTAATCCGGCCCTGCTTAAAATACTACATGAATCAGCTATAGCTAATTGTTCTATAATTGCTATTACCTTAGAAGACTGTAGTGAGACTGTTATAGTGATGTAATAGGTTAATATCACATTTGCTCATTCCATAAACATCTTAATTTCTCTGCATTGCTTCTATTTTCTGTATGTAGCCAGTTTTAGATTTTGACATGTCCACTTAACACAAACTGACATACATGTACATCACATCATCGGGATGAAGCCTTACATGTAAATCATCAATCATAATCTCTGTGGGTGCATACTTTATGGATGCCTAGATATCTGTGCATTTTATATCCATAGGCAGAAATGTAAATGTAAATTAACATATATTGTACCGTTATAAGAATATCATATTTTTTTCTAAAACTAAGTCAAACAAACAAGTCAACAACTAAGTGATAAAAAGAGTTATTCATTTATTGAGGAAAATGATAAAATATAGCATATCTGCGAGTGGCAAAAGTATGTGAACCTCTTTTAGCATCTGGTATATAGCCCCTCTTGTGTATCAATAACTGCATCTAAATGTTCATTAGTCCTAAACATCAGCTTGGAGTCGTAATTCATTGTTTCATTAATGATGGCATGACACTACTACCACCATGCTTTATAGCTAAGTTCAGGATTTTGTGCTGGAATACTGTGATATCCTTGTCCCAAACAAAACATTTCTTATTTCAATCAAAGAGCTCTATTTTAGCCCTATCAGTCCATAAACATTGTTCTAATAACATACTGGCTTGTCTAGGATTGTCCAGTTGCTCTTTAGCAAACTGCAGATGGGCAACAATGGTTTTTTTTGGAGTGCATAAGCAATCTTCTTGCTATCCTGCCATACACACCACTGTTGTTTAGGGTCCTTCCAATGGTGGACTCATTAATATCAACTTATGCTAGGAAGGCTAGAAAGGCCTTTCACTACTTACCATGGCTACCTTTCTGACCTTACAAACTACTATACATCTTGTTCTTTATGTAATCTTTGTTGGTGAGCCACTCCTGAAGAGGGTAATAATCATCTTGAATGCCTCAATTTGTACACAATGGGGGACATTTATCCCATAGATAAAACCCGCCTCTTTTTTCCTGGCTGGATTTACTGAGAGGCGCATGCCTCTTAGGTAAATCTGCTGAGACCTACACTTGCTCCTGAACAGCTGTAGATTTCCGCCATGACGTACGCCTGCTAGCAGGTGTAAATCATGGTAAATTATGCATAATATGAGGCCTCACCTCCTTACTGCCTTTCCACAACGCCCCCGCCCACCAATAAGAGGAGTAGGGTTTATGGCGGGCGTATGCCATGGAGAAGGTAAGAATCTGAGCCTTATTTGCGGCATACGCCAATAGTGCAAGTTTCATAAATGTTCCCTATCTGTCTGACTGCGGATTGTTGGAGTTGGTAACCTTTTCCAGCAATATGAGCATTAATTACTCTTGTTTTCTGGGGTTCTAAGAAATCTATTTTTGTGTCATGATAGACCTCTACAAATGTGTTGAGAAGGCCAGACTTTAATGGATCCCTATTCTTCTTAAACTGGTGTAAAGTGAAACTGGCTCAGTTGCCCCTAGCAACCAATCAGATTCCACCTTTCATTTTCCAAAGAGTCTGTGAGGAATGAAAGGTGGAATCTGATTGGTTGCTAGGGGCAACTGAGACAGTTTTACTTTACACCATGTTTGATAAATCCCCCCCCCCATTATTTTTAAACTGTTCTTGATGTGCATTATTAAAAAAAAACAACTATTGAAAACCATAGACAACTATACTTTCAATACAACTAGATCCCTGGAGCTTATTCTGCCGTCTTCTAGGCATTTCTTTTGTGCACAAGAAGCCTTATACTTTTGCTTTTTCCTGGATCAATTCCCAGATTTGGTTAGGAAAGATTGCATGCAAAGACTGCATATTCAGATTAAAAATGTGAGAACTGAAATGAATAACTAGAACCGAGAACTCTAAAATGCTGTAGCACTCCCAAAACAGTTAAATACAAGTACCAATTACAAAGAAAGAGAATGAAGCGGAGAATAAAATCTATAAACTGGCTTTCTGCTTTATTCTGCATTATTAGTCCCACAGCTTCTCCCTGGGATAATAACCTCTTCCCGGCGTAATGGCTTTTTCACGCACAGCCCTTTGAGAAGTAGATTTTTCTATGTAATTATTATAAGGATAATCATTTTTTCTTTAGGAGGTTTTTGGGAGGTGACTACTGACATTTTTGTTCTTGTAATTTTGAAATCTACAGTGTATTACTGAATGACTGAATGACACATAGTTAGATTGTCTGCCCAAAATATAGGGTGAAACAATTATAGTAGATATACTAAAGAATTATAAGAACATCACTTTTTGTTATAGAGAAGCTAGCACTGACTGAAGAGGTAATGTATGAAAAAAACCTCACAGATATACTAAGTATACATAGGTTTTATATTTTAGGCTATGAATACAACGTAAAATTTCTATATATCACAGCCATTGTACATCAGTAGAGTATACAACGCTGATTCTATATCTGCAATTTTTATCTTTCTATGTTCTTGCATTCCTTTGCTATAAGCCACAAATGAAGGAGTCTAAGTAGTCCTCTCCGTTATATTCTAGAGCTAATTAGTCCTCTCTATGCAGAAACATGGCCAGTGGGTGCATAGAGGCATGAAGGCTTACAATGGTGAAATACAAAGGAGTAGAAAGCTACAAATTACAGATTTGGAAATAGCATCCTTTAGGCCAGGGGTACTCAACAACTTTTAGTGAAGGTCCACTTACCGGGGTCTTTTGTCAGGTGAAGGTCCGAGCTGAACATCAGTAGGAAACTGGTTTTGTTGCTTTACACAAACGTTGTTGAACTATTTACATACAGAATTGCTGCTTATTAGTGGGAAAACTGTCATTTTCTCTCTCTCACCAGCCCTTTAAAATTAGGTACACAGGGGGTGACTGCCTTAGTAGTATATAGCCCCCCTGTTGCTCCCCCAGTAGTGTATAGCCCCCCTGTGTGCTCTCCCCCAGTAGTATATAGACCACAGTTGCTCCCCCAGTAGTATAAAGCTCCCCTGTGCTCTCTCCCAGTATATAGCCCCCCTGTGCTCTCTCCCAGTATATAGCCCCCTGTGCTCTCTCCCAATATATAGCCCCCCTGTGCTCTCTCCCAGTATATAGCCCCCCTGTGCTCTCTCCCAGTATATAGCCCCCTGTGCTCTCTCCCCCTGTATATAGCCCCCCTGTGCTCTCTCCCAGTATATAGCCCCCCTGTGCTCTCTCCCAGTATATAGCCCCCTGTGCTCTCTCCCAGTATATAGCCCCCCTGTGCTCTCTCCCCCTGTATATAGCCCCCCTGTGCTCTCTCCCCCTGTATATAGCCCCACCTGTGCTCTCTCCCCCTGTATATAGCCCCCCTGTGCTCCCTCCTCTGTATATAGCCCCCCTGTGTTCTCTCCCCCTGTATATAGCCCCCCTGTGCTCTCTCCCCCTGTATATAGCCCCCCTGTGCTCTCTCCCCCTGTATATAGCCCCACCTGTGCTCTCTCCCCCTGTATATAGCCCCCCTGTGCTCCCTCCTCTGTATATAGCCCCCCTGTGTTCTCTCCCCCTGTATATAGCCCCACCTGTGCTCTTTCCCCCTGTATATAGCCCCCCCTGTATATAGCCCCCCTGTGCTCTCTCCCCTGTATATAGCCCCCCTGTGCTCTCTCCCCCTGTATATAGCCCCACCTGTGCTCTCTCCCCCTGTATATAGCCCCCCTGTGCTCTCTCCCCCTGTATATAGCCCCACCTGTGCTCTCTCCCCCTGTATATAGCCCCCCTGTGCTCTCTCCCCCTGTATATAGCCCCACCTGTGCTCTCTCCCCCTGTATATAGCCCCCCTGTATATAGCCCCCGTGCTCTCTCCCCCTGTATATAGCCCCCCTGTGTTCTCTCCCCCTGTGCTCTCTCCCCATGTATATAGCCCCCCTGTGCTCTCTCCCCCTGTATATAGCCCCCCTGTGCTCTCTCCCCCTGTATATAGCCCCCTGTGCTCTCCCCCTGTATATAGCCCCCCTGTGCTCCCTCCCCTGTATATAGCCCCCCTGTGCTCTCTCCCCATGTATATAGCCCCCCTGTGCTCCCTCCCCTGTATATAGCCCCCCTGTGCTCTCTCCCCCTCCCATATACAATAAAAAAAAACCACTTATACTCTCCTGCGTGTCCTCTTCTCCTTCTCCTGTGGCCACACTGCAGCGGTCACTAGAGGCCGCTCTCCCCGCCGGCGCAGGAACGGTGCTCGGCGCCGACACCAGAGGGGGAGCGGGGCCTCTTGTTACCGCTGCGGCCAGTGAGAGGTGACTGACAGGGAGGGAGCCAATGGCTTCCTCTCTGTCAGTGCCGCTGCTGCCGCTCGGTATCTATGAGCGCTCGTTACGAGCGCTCATAGATACTTTCTGTACAGGGAGCAGCGCTGCAGCCAGGGTCCGGACAGCTGGCCGCCGCGGTCCGGGTTTGGACCGCGGTCCGCCAGTTGAGGACCGCTGCTTTAGGCCATGTTTACACATTGTATAACACCGGCCGTTCTGTGACCCGATCAAACTTTTGACATGTGTCTGAAAACTTAAAAGTTCTTTTCAGCAACACTGACACTTCTGAGGACCAATAGGTTTCCTTCTAGTGTCCATTTATTATTTAGGATTCTGGTGGACAAAAAAAAATGTACTGCTTGCAGGATTTTGGATTTACCAGGACAGCATTTACACTAGAATGTGGCTGACCAAGAGCAATGTTTGTACTAGACTGGGGCTGACCAAGAGCAATGCTTGTACTAGACTGTAGCTGACCAGTCACAACATTCACACTTGAAAATGAATAGAGGTCTGCTGCTGTCTGCCGGCACCACCACAGTATACTGTACATCAGCACTCAGTTCTCGTTAGGATGCGGATGTATATTGAAGAGAAAACTCTGTTCAGCCCCTATACGTTATTTTAATAGGACTAAATGTCACTGAAGACCACGCTACTAAGCCCCATTAAAATAGCATATACAACCAGAATTAACCCTTTAGATGAGAACTGCTGATGCATACCTGTGCAAACACAGTGTGAGATTACGTTCCCACAACGCCTTTTACTGGCCATTTTGCGGCCGTTTTTTGACGGCCTTCATTTTTATGCCAAAACGCAGCTGTTTTAGGCAAATGATCATAATTTGCATAAAACTGACGCGTTTTGGCACCAAAGTGATGGCCGTCCAAAAAGACAACTTCAAAACGGCCAAAAAAAAATGTTGTGGATACATAGACTGAACCTACTGTATGCCAATGTAGGATTCCAAACATTTGTCTTCCAAATATAATGTCATACCTGAGAACAGGTTGTGTGTGATGTTCTGCCCTATTCACATCAATGAAATTGAGCTGCAATATCACACAAATAAGAGTACAAGAGTAGTGCTGTTTTTTTTTTTTTTTTTTTTTTGGAAGAAAGAAGCAAATCCAGGATAAAATTTTTTTTGCAGATTTTGAATTGTGACCCCCATTGAAGTCTAATGAAGATAAGCTTCTACGGATTTACAGTACATCTGCAACAAAAACTGATATACTGTGGGCAGATTTTTGCTGCCTTGTGTGAATGAGATTTTTTCAGAGTTTCAGCAATTCTTTGTTATCTTTTCATTTGTTATTTCTAAGCCTAGTCTTGCACTGTGACATTTGCACTTTATTCACTTATATTAAACTACTGTATTCATGCTATTACCCATGGAGATCGATTTGATCCTATTTACCCATGCACAATATGCTAAAATGTGATGAAAGAGCTGATACATTGTAGTGTGTGATGTGTTGAAAATAGGAGCTATTGACAAGTGTAAAGATCTGAGTGACTTTGACAAGGGAATGGTCAACTTGTAAGTAAGTAACTGGCTCAGATCTTTTCTAAATTGTACCATCTTGTTGCGCTTTGTGTCAAAAGTGGTCCAAAGAAGGACAACTACTAACAAGGATTGGGGTGCCCTAGGCTCATTGGTGGACATAGGGAACAAAATCTAGCCCAGGATGTTACAACAACATCATGTGGCCATTGGCCATCAGATGTGGGCATGGTTTCACCCTCATGTGGCGGTCACAACATAGAAGCAGCCCCATCTACACAATGCATATAGGTATAGTGCAGTGTCAGCATCTCAACTTTCAGTGTGCTCAAATCCATTGGAATAGCTAGAACCAACTAGGTAAATGCCATCACATCAATGTTAAAGAAATTGTATTATTCGCTGCCTTTTCAGCATTCCACATTGATAGATCTATGACACCTAGTAAAGTGGCAGGTACACAGGTAATACTTTTGTAAAGCAGCATCCAAACAAATATTGTAATACTTTTCTAATGTATTTCTCATGTTTTTAACCTTCATTTACATGACCTTACAATGTGCCCTGGGATTCACAATCTTATCACCGCATGTGTGTGACTCAGTTTTGTAATTTTCATGATATGCTGTATTTATTAGCATCACTACAAGTAATAACCATGTATTATTATGCAGGGGTGTATGATACTAGAGCTGGATTATGATGGAGTTTTCCAATTTTTAAATAATCCTTTTATTATCAGTGCTTAATGTGTAGCATGGTACACAGCAGGTATATCGATGACCTTATATACTGGTGATGTATTACTGATGTGATTTATTTTAGAACAAGTGTAGGGAAACATACCATTTTGTTTTACCTTTCCTTTTGTGAGGATTGTCATTTTAGCACCTTTTTTTCCCCCGGCTTAGGGGACTTTCTAGTTTAGCATGCTTCAAGTAGTTTTTTTTTTTTTTTTGGGGGGGGGGGGGGGGGGGGGGAAGACAATGCAGTTTTAGGCTATGTTCACACTTTTGCAACCTTTCTTTTGGACGGACCTTTAAAAAACTTGTCCATTTTATGTCAATGACGGGCATGGGCATCTAAAAAAAACAAAAAACAAGACAGCTAAAAAAAGGACGTGTGAACATAGCCTTAGGCCATGTTCACACAACACTTTTCAACGACCATTATTTTGAGGACCAAATAAGAGCAGTAATTTTGTTGACCGTCATTGCAATGACAGCCGCTGGTATATTATTTAAGTTTAGGTTGAGTGATGGCTATTTTTAAAGGTCCATTGAATTCTATTGAAAAGATGGTGAAAAAAAACCCTCCCCCCCCCAAAAAAAAAAAAAAAAAAACTCGGTGTGCAACAACTTTAAATAGAGGCTATTGTTCAATAGATAACAGGCCTGAAGCCGGGGCTATGTGACCTCTATACCCCTACACTCTGCCACCATAGGAAATCTGCAACCAACCATGAATAATCTGATTTTTCTAACTATTCAACACAGGGAAACAACCTGTGAAGACCCCACATAGTAGTTACTCATAGTGCCCCAGTCTATTCTAGAGTCACTGAAACTGACCTTGCTAAAAGCTACCAAGGTTATTATAACCTTGAAACCTAGTCTGTGTTAAAGGGGTTATCCAGCGCTACTAAAAAAAACATGGCCACTTTTCCCCCTCTCTTGTCTCCAGCTCAGGTGTGGTTTGCAATTAAACTCCATTTACTTCAATGGAACTGAGTTTGAAACCCCACCCATTCTGGAGACAAGAGAGGGGGAAAAGTGGCCATGTTTTTGTAGTGCTGGATTACCCATTTAACTTTTCTTTACCCTGTGCCTTAAGAGACTGTAGCTTTGATTGAATTGCAATTTTATTTACTGAATTTTCTTCAGTAAATGTATTGTTTCTGGTTCACGTTTACAACTGTGTTAGGTCCCACATATTTGCAACTAACATTATGTGCATCCAGACACTATTAGGCTATGTTCACACAACATATATTTTTTTAAATTAATCACAGCCTCGGCCGGAGTGTATACACATAGTATATTATCCGGCCAGGATTGCAAGTTGCCGCACAACAAATTTGTGTCAACAAAAGAGAAAAACAGGACACTAAATGATGAAGCGCACACCACTATTTACAAAAATTCATTAACAATTTTTATTGTTTGTGTAACAAGACACCACAACATACAGGGATTAAAATCAATAAAAAAAACACATAGGTATATGAAAAACTAAGTAAAGGGACAGACACTCCCCTACTTCACCAGGGAATCAGGCAATACTGTTAACGTTCCACATGATGAAGTGTAAGACAACATAGGTAACAAGCAAGGCTTCAAAAAATAATCACCAAAAAATACAGACAATGGCTCATCACTAAGAAGATAAAGTGCTAGCGTGAAATTGCACAGGAAAAAATAATTATAACCTTGTAAACAGTGCCCCCCCCCCCCCCCCCGAATACCCTTAATGACGCCAGGGCGTACATTTACTTCCTGTGTCTTTAAGGGGTTAAATCATCCACGCTAAGTTCAGCAGTGAATGGGAACGCCAGAGCCTTGGTGATTACGCAAGTGTTACAGCTGTTTCGCACATAGGATTGTGCTTCTACAGATGCGCTTCTACAAGCTTCCGTAGAAGCACGATCCTACGTGCAAAACAGCTGTGACACTTGAACAAGCACCAAGGCTCTGGCGTTCCCATCAACTGCTGGACTTAGCGTGGATGTTTTAAGAAAGATGAAATAAAGTATTTTTGATTTTTAACTTTGAGTGCCCTCTTTAAATGTTATTCAGTATCACCTTGTATTCACTTTTGATTTCTAAGAGTAAGCACCTCCGCATAAAAATATATATACTACCATCCTACTATGCTACCATGGCTCACTTATAAGTTATCTGGTAGTGCCAAACTGAAAGTTATGTACACTATGCTTATCACTCCCAGAGCCCGCACTGCACCGTATCACGGAGCTCCCGGACCCCATCGGCTTTCATTTTGTCTCCATTTCTGGTTACATCACAATGGTTTAACATCACAGACAGGTAGGATTTAGCCAATCAGTGACTGCAGCGGTGTACCACCCCTGGAGCAGGACGCGGCTCTGTGCGGACAAGTGACTATAACTTGTTTTTTATTTTCCCCCCACCCCCTGCCCATAATGATTTTTAACTTCTCCACCAGACTTCTCATTTAATGCTATGACATATCACAACAGTATACCTTAACAGTATATGATGATACCTTTAACCATAGTATGAAATACAACTAGGTCCACTCATAGCCCTTTATTTACAGGATACTGTATCAATGTCTTTGTTGCTTAACCTGCTATTGTCTTTAGCATGCGTGCAAAATGGCCGCCATGGTCGTACTGCTAAATGCTTGGCATTCCAGCCAGAGAAAAAATGTCCTGCTGTATTTCAAATACACTTGGAATAAAGAATACTGCCCTTTTATTGGTGAGTGCCCTCTACTTTTTATCTTCACTTTTATTAACCTGCTATTAATTGCTGATGAGCCTTTCGTACCCTATGACTTCTTTGAGAATAGTTGACATCTGAACTGACAATAATTACTTTCTTTTGCCTAAATAAATATTAATTATCTCTCCAAATGCAGCAACCAAGAAAATCATTATCATCTTACATCCTTATTTTCTTTGCATGCATGCAGCTATTTTATACTCCTGCTCAAATATTTCTTTCCTACTGGGAGGAGAGTGATTGGTTTTATGTTCCTGCTCCTTCAGTGAAGATTATGAATCCTATTTAAATTTCTTCAGAGTGATTTTACAAGGCACTGGAAGAAATCATTTTAAAAATTAGTCGAGTAATTTACCCATAATTCATTTTTCATTATGTTGAACAGCCTCATTACAGTACACAGTAAAAAATTACAGTTGAATTACAGTGAAGCCCAAAACTTTACCATTTCACTAAATTCTTTCTTGGAACCTTACCATGATTGACTTTTTCATTTTATCTTATAGGTATAATCTACCTATTTTTTTATTTTTTTTTTCATTTTTATCAAGATAGATACATTTTTTTAATAGTTTTATAGGTTTAAAAAGACAGTGATGTGCCAACCACTAGCAAACAGCTCCCTGTTTTCCAAAGGTAACTGGTACTCCTAAGTGTACTAGTGCATTGGGTTCCAGTATTATAGCTAGATTGGTCTACATTTATTAGGTTGGCAAATCCCCACCAATTTGATAAGGAAATTCACACACACACACACACACACACACACACACAAATGGCGGCTGCACATGCTGTCAGGAGTGTCACTGGGCAGGAGAAAAGGATTAACCATAATCCCCAGTGCCCATCCAATCTGCTGCAGGCTCCTCTGTGATGTCAGCACCTCCCCTCCCCCTATATATAAGGCGGTTTATTTACAGAAGTGGACATTTGGCTATGGAGAAGAGAGCAGGATCGCATTAGGCAATTAGAGAAGAGCAAGGAGAGACCAACAGAGTGATATAGGGACAGAGAGGAGAAGATAGAATAGGAGGGCAGATTAACGCTGCGTTTACACTGAACGATTATTGTGCGAACTTGCACATAACGATCGAATTCGAACGATAATCGTATGTGTAAACGCAGCGAACGATCAAGGGACGAGCGTGAAATCATTCATTTCGATCTTTGAACATGTTCATCTTTGGTCGTTCGCAAAAAATTCGCAGATCATTCCGTTTAAACAGTCGTTTACCAATTTAACCTATGTGCGAGATAGGATTAAGCAATCGCAAAACGTTTGCAAAACGATTTTTCCGTACGATATATCGTTCCATCTAAACGCTGATCGTTATATAAAAAAAAACGTTACTTCAAAATCGTTAATCGTATGATCGGGCGAATTATCGCTCCGTGTAAACGCAGCATTAGCGTGATTGTTGTTAAGTGTCCAGTTTACCAAGCAACTTGGTGCCTATAGAAATTTACTGGGACCAGTGAAGACACAGTCTATATTATTAACTCACTGAGCACTGTAAACTCCTATTGAGTTATACCAAGTTACTGGGTCACCTTACATAATCAGTGCTCACACTCCACTACTACTGTGTTAAACAAATTTGGTTTTATTACTGAACTGAGTGTGCCCTTTACATATTCAGTGCTCACACTCCACTCCTACTGTGTTATACTAGTTGGGTTTCATTAGATTGGATGATTGACTGGCTGATTAACATTTTTTTTTTTTTATTGTGATTTTCCAATTTTTTACACTTTTACAATCCATTTGCCCCTTTCTGCTTCAGAGCCAATGCAGAGTTGCTAAGAGACTTATTGCATTCTGACAGACTTGGCTGGCTGTGTGGATGCCGTTTGACTTGAATTAACACTGTGTAATTACATTTCTTCTGTAGAGACTATTGCATAGAAAATGTGTGATCAATTCACGTATGTAAAAGCAATCAGCTGATCAGCTTACCTCAGTGGTTCCTCGAAACTCCTGGCCTCCTGCAGTTACGTCAAAGTAGATTGAAAGGCAGCTCAATCGTTCTCAACCAAAATTTCACTTTTATTCAGTATTGAAAAAGTCACCATCCACAAAATACAGATAAGTTAAAAAAACATTATCAGAAAATTGTAAGAACATGATTGACACTGATGTGAAAATGTACCTGTTTTATGTTAAATACCTCCAATCTAAAGAGTCTAAATAATAAGAATTTAAAATGTCTTATAAACAAGAAATGCCCATATCCAAACTTTTACAGCTCAGTCTATGCTGCTAAGGGAGAAGGTTGTTAAAGGACAAGTGCCATGAAAAACTTTTTCCCAGTAATTGAAGCACATTACAAAGTTATATAACTCTGTAATGTGCTTCAATCACCTATCTGCCTCCCTTCCCTGTCTTTTCCCCCCTCCACCCCCCACCAGGAAGTGTCCTGACTCACACAGACCTGATTACTGTCGTCACCGTCACCAAGCTCTTCTCTCAGCTCCTTCTCATGTTACACTAGCCTCCCCCCTCCCCTGCCTTGTCAGGTGACAGGCTTGCTCAGCTCCCATTGGCTGAACAACTGTAAGCCATCACTTGTCACATCTCACTTGCTTATCTTCCCTCAGACTGACTCCAGCACATAGGCAGCTCCCCCTCCCCTCATACCCTCTCTCCTGCTGCTGTGCACTCAGTGAAGGAGTCATGTCACTAGAGAAGATAAGCTGAGCAAGCAGAGTCACCTGACAAGGAGGGGGAGGGGGAGGCTGGTGTGACAGGACCTAGAGCAGCCCTCCTGCTGATGACTCATCCTCACA
The DNA here is from genome assembly GCF_027789765.1 of Dendropsophus ebraccatus. Taxonomy (NCBI): domain Eukaryota; kingdom Metazoa; phylum Chordata; class Amphibia; order Anura; family Hylidae; genus Dendropsophus; species Dendropsophus ebraccatus. Next base: position 35,268,975 of record NC_091463.1, on the reverse strand, counting down.
AGAAGGAGCTGCCTGGTGACGGTGACGACAGTAATCAGGTCTGTGTGAGTCAGGACACTTCCTGCTGGGGGGTGGAGGGGGGAAAAGACAGGGAAGGGAGGCAGATAGGTGATTGAAGCATATTACAGAGTTATATAACTTTGTAATGTGCTTCAATTACTGGGAAAAAGTTTTTCATGGCACTTGTCCTTTAAATCTAGAATTTTTTTGTCAAAAAGTTAGGCTGCATTTCCCAGGTATACATCCTGTAGAAAAAGGGAAGCTGATGTATAGTGAGGAGCAGAGGGTCCATTCACTTTAATGAAGTGTACTTTTGTGTGCATTTGGGAATTACGTTTGGTATTCTAAAACAAACAAACAAAAAACATTCCCAATAAACTTTTTTCTCTACTTTAAAACTTTATTCATTGCCTTCTTGGTACCTTACTTTGCACCAGCATCCAGTGTGTTAATTTCTTGGATACGTTTTTTTGTTTTGTTTTGTTTTCTTGCCTGTGTGGAACATATCAGAATTGTCCACATTTTTATATATGTTTTTAATATTGAGTGAGATACACACAAAAAAATTCTTAGGGGGTATAGTTTTATATGATCATAGCACCTGTTTAATTTACAATGGTAAAATGGGGTACAAGGGCTTTTGGGGGTCTCTCCTGCCTAAAAATCACCTAATAACTAACTCACTCTGCTACACACTGTCCCCTCTCTAGCTCCAAGTAGCATCTGACAGTGAATCTCAAATGCAATATTCAATGCATGGCCGTTGAGATGAGGCCTCTAAAATTTTGCTTAAGGCATTTGAGGGGAGCCCTACAAAAATTACCTTGAGGCACTTGAGGTGAACCTTTTAAAAGGGAAGTTAGAGGTGTGGGGATTAGTTCAAACAGCAATAGAAAAGTCTCTCTCCATATGCAGGTTAGCCAAATATTTTCTAAGGCAATGGAAATCCAGCCTGGAATTCGTGAGATCAGTCATCTCACTGTGCACTAAGACTGCTCCAGTAAAAGACCGGCCCAGATCAGCTGTGCAAACAGCCATATTATTTCCTTTAAAAAAGTGTAACCTAGGGTTGCCGACAAAAGGTACCGGTTCACTTCACCGACGCCAGGCGCCTCGGTGACATGTATCTGTCATACTATGACACCTTATACCTTCTCACAAGGCCCTCCAAAAAATTAGCTTGAGGCCCTTGAAAGAGCCCACAAAAATATTATGAGCATAGCCCTCCTAAAAATTCTATGGAGGCCCTTGAAAGAGCCCCGAATAAATAATGTGCATAGCCCTCATAAAAATTATATGGAGGCCCTTGAAAGACCCCCCCAAAAAATTATGTGCGTAGCCCTCTCAAAAATTATATAGAGGCCCTTGAAAGAGCCCCCGAAAAAATTATGAGCATAGCCCTTCAGGTGAGCCTCAATGCTGTTTTTTTCATACGGTGGTTGAGGAGGTGGAAATGAGCTGGAGCAGACACATGGCACTTCACTTTTTGCTGCTTTCTACTAGTGGAAAAGCAAAGTCTGGGTCAATCTAGTTGCTGTTCTTGTTTATCAGCATCAGCCGGTCAGCACTGTCAGTTGACAGGTGGCTGCGCTTGTCTGTGATGATGCCCCCGGCTGTGCTGAACACCCTTTCTGACAGAACACTGGCGGCAGGACAGGCCAGCACCTCCAAGGCGCACAGGGACAGTTTCAGCCTCGTGTCCAACTTGGAGACCCAGTAAGTGTAGGGCGCCGAGGAACCGGGGAGGATTTGGCTGTCGTCGGCCAGGTACTCCCGCAACATCCGCCGTTGCTTCTCCCTTCTGCTCACTACAGGCCTTGTAGTGATGGAAGTTTCGCGAGGGGGTGCTATGAATGTGTCCCACACCTTGGAAAGTGTTCCCCTGGTGGCTGTGGACCTGATGGATGGATGGATGAACACTAGCACCACGCTTAGATTTTTTTTAAAGTTGGCACACAAGGAGTTTACAGCCGTATACCCTGACTAATATAATGCAAGAATGCCCTACAGCAGGCAACAGGCGTTTGTCTTTATAATTTGGCGCACACCACCCAGAACACTAGCACCACGCTTAGATTTTTTTTAAGTTGGCACACAAGGAGTATACAGCTGTATACCCTATAATGACAGATACACTGCTGCCTATTCCTCAGTGGTATATCCTCACACTGCACTCTAGCTGCCTGTCTGTCTGAACACACCTATGTGCTTGTGCTGCTAGCCGGTTTAATAGCTGTGTATCTTTCTCAAAATGTGTTATTGCTATAATTTTAGCCCTAAAAATGGCTTTTGTGGGTCTCTCCTGTCTAATATGACCTAATACCCAACTCTCCCTTCTACACACTGTCTGGCAAAGACTGGCAAAGAATGTGGGTGATTTTTTTTCAATGTCTCTGTGCTCCTAGTGCCTTGTCACACACCCCCTGCATAAAAAATTCCAGGGAAGGTGGGAGGAGATTTGAGTTTTTATTGCGTTTCTGATCTAATACTCAATCAAAATCAAGTATTTCGAATAGTGTACTAGTCGATTGAATACCTACTTGATCGAGTAGTACTTGCTCATCTCTAGCCAAAAGTTTGGGTATTCACAGCAAAATTCAAAATAAATTGATTTGCTTATTTTCAGTTACTATATGTAAGTGGATTTCCTCTCATGGTGTAAGATACAAGAGGGAAGGGGAAAGAAAAGAAGAAGAGAAAGAACTGATGGCCCAACTTTTTCCAAACATGTCAAACATAATCATGTGAAGGTCCTGTTCTGTCTTGATTTATAACAGGCATAAATCTTTATTGATTATTTGATCTTTGAACAGAATATTGTGCTCTGCTATTTAAGCTTCTTCGAAGAGATTCTTCATATTCAACTTTTGTTCATTTTTTCAGTTTTCCTTTATAATTCCTCTAAAGATATGTGATTTCTGGGTTGTCCACACATCTTGATTGTTTTTTTTTTTCTGTAACAACATTTATTGACCTATTGTATTTGATTTCCCTGTAATTTGATATAATGATGCTCATTTCTCCAGAAACTGCACATGACCCATCCACAACAATCGAACCAAAACGTGTTAACCAAAAGTGGCAACTTTGCAGTCAACCCCTTTATGTATAGGGTGATGACCTGGAATTATGGTGGTTTTACAAGGGTTAGAAGGAAGAGCAGCAATTATTTAAAAGGCACAGTACATTGCCAATTTATATAATAAACCACAGCAATAGAAAATGTAACAACATACACATAAGGGCCCAACATAACTATGATTGCAAAAAGGCATATCTGGCCATGTCCCAGACAGATGTTTTTTGATGTAGAGCTCAAATAGCCAATTATTGACTACTTAGGACTTTAATATTATATGCTTTATAGGTTACATGAGCACCATAGTGGAATAAGCAGCTCCAGCTCCTGTACTAGATACACCAGAAGCAAATCACAAAAAAAATTGTGCATACAGGAAAAGATTGCGGCACTCACCACTTAAGTAGCAAAATCCAAAATGTTGTTTTATTTCATTTCATAAAAACACAGCAGGCTGAGACACCTGTGAACCAGTACATTGCCAGATTTTGTTACTTAAATGGTGAGTGCCACAATTTTTCCTGTATGCTATTGTCACGGCCGCGGCGGCGTCCCATGCTCCGTGCTTGTGCTGTCCCGAGCTTACCTGTCATGAATGCAACTTTGGCGCAGTCCTCGGTGCGTAAGGTACGACCGAGACTGCGATTTTGGCCATAATCTTTCATTTATTCTGTGTTTTGTTTGCCTTTGTTTGTGCCCTGTCTGAACTGTGTCTTATTTCTTCTGGTCTGCTAATTGTTTTCCCTGCCCCACCCGTGTCTGTTCTGCTAAGTTTCTTCTGGTCTTGTAACAGTTAACCTGCCTTTGCCTCAGTGATTGACAGCTGGTCCCTCCTATCACTTTCTGGACATGGTTCCTGGTCTCCTATTTAAGATTTCTGTTTCTGCCTGTGCCTTGCCGGTTATTGACTTAGTCTCTGCCTGCTTGTGTGTTCTGTTTCTCCTGACTCCTGCTTAGTTTCTTTTGACCTCGCTTGCTTGCTGCCTGCCCCTGACCTTATTGCCTGTTTATTGACCTTGCTTTTTGGATTGTGTTTTTGTACTGCGCTGCCCGATTGTTGTGACCCGGACTGTCGACCATTCTTTATTATGTTTTGTCTGTCTGTCTTGTCTTTTTGTTCCACCAAGCCAGTGCAGGGACCGCCGCCCAGTTGCTGCCCTAGGGTTTAGCCTAGGGGGGCAAGTAGGTAGAGTCAGTGGGAGGGGCTGAGCTTAGGGCTCACTGTCTCTGTGTGTCTGGTGTCACTGGTTCCTGACATAATAACCGGCCCAAAAAATCTGCTGCCCCCTCTGGTGCCATGACTACGGTAGAGGATCTTGCTATCCAGGTGGAGGGGGTGTCAGGCCTGGTAGTCAAGCTGGCTAACCAGGTCAATATGCTTATAGACATGGACCTAGTCACCCAAGTGAAGGGTTTGGCAGTACTGGTAGCTGAGCTGGCTGATAAAGTTTGTGTCCTTACAGCTAACCAGGCTGGGGCTGTGGCGCCCTCAGTGGTAGTGCAATCTGCTAAAGCTACAATGTTGCTTCCAGACCGGTTTTTGGGGGATAGAGACAAATTTGAAACCTTTAAAAATTCCTTTTTGTTGTATTTTCGTGTCAACCACTTCCCTACACAGCAGGAAATGGTAGCTATAGTTGTCTCACTGTTGCAGGGAGATCCCCAGGCCTGGGCTCTTAAACTCCCTCCTGAGGCTGAGGAGTGGAGCAATTTAGAGCACTTTTTTCTTTCTCTGGGAGCCATCTATGCTCAGCCAGATCATATGGGTCTAGCTGAGACAGTTACTGACCATTCGTCAGGGCAAGAGACCAGTTGAAGATTACTGTGCCGAGTTCAGACGTCACAGTGTGACCACCGGGTGGTGTGAGGCTGCACTGAAAGCATTATTCAAGCAGGGATTGTCTTATGGCATTAAAGATGCCTGGACAGGTCATCCAGACCCCCTTACCCTGAAGCAGGCCATGGCTTTGGCGGTACGCATAGACCGCAGGCTCAGGGATAGGCAAAAGGAGAAAGCAGGTCCTGACTTTTCTAAACCTTCTGTCTCTCCATCTCTGTTTTTGAAAAAACCTGTCCTTCCCTCTGATTACATTGAGGATGAACCCATGCAGTTGGGAGTTATGGGCATCAGGACCAGACGTGAACACCGGAGATTAAATGGACTCTGTTTCTACTGCGGTGATGACGGACACTTCATTTGCCACTGTCCTAAGCGTCCCATGCGGCCAGAACATCAGCGTCCAGGTGACAACCAGGAGAGTCACCTGGGCGCACAGGTACCTCAAAGTGGTGTGGGTGTACATTGTTGCTCTACTGAACCTAATGTGAAATCTGTGTGTTTACCCAAAAATGACACTGTAATCTTGAATAACTGCAACATGGAAGCTGAGTCTGTGACTGATGCCAGTAGTATAATTGGTGATATCGAGTCTGTTAGTAACCTGGATGCCTCTGCTGATGAGTGGGAGACGGACAGCGACATCTCCAGTGGTGTTCAAACATCTGTGGTAAGAGGTCATTTTCCACCCACTCCTGGTATGTCTAATGAGGGTCCGGTGGCCCCTCATAAAAGGGGGGGTACTGTCATGAATGCGCAACTTTGGCGCAGTCCTCGGTGCGTAAGGTACGACCGAGACTGCGATTTTGGCCATAATCTTTCATTTATTCTGTGTTTTGTTTGCCTTTGTTTGTGCCCTGTCTGAACTGTGTCTTATTTCTTCTGGTCTGCTAATTGTTTTCCCTGCCCCACCCGTGTCTGTGCTTCTAAGTTTCTTCTGGTCTTGTAACAGTTAACCTGCCTTTGCCTCAGTGATTGACAGCTGGTCCCTCCTATCACTTTCTGGACATGGTTCCTGGTCTCCTATCTAAGATTTCAGCTTCTGCCTGTGCCTTGCCGGTTATTGACTTAGTCTCTGCCTGCTTGTGTGTTCTGTTTTCTGGTTTCTCCTGACTCCTGCTTAGTTTCTTTTGACCTCGCTTGCTTGCTGCCTGCCCCCGACCTTATTGCCTGTTTATTGACCTTGCTTTTTGGATTGTGTTTTTGTACTGCGCTGCCCGATTGTTGTGACCCGGACTGTCGACCATTCTTTATTGTGTTTTGTCTGTCTGTCTTGTCTTTTTGTCCCACCAAGCCAGTGCAGGGACCGCCGCCCAGTTGCTGCCCTAGGGTTTAGCCTAGGGGGGCAAGTAGGTAGAGTCAGTGGGCGGGGATGAGCTTAGGGCTCACTGTCTCTGTGTGTCTGGTGTCACCGGTTCCTGACAATACCTTTATAACATGGAATATATTCAGACCCTGGGCTATCTGGCCATTTCAGATATGAGCCAGGTGCCTCTAAGGCTTTCTTTACCGGTGTTCACCACGATCATGTGTACAACAACAGGTCATGTTTTGAGGATTTCCTTAATATTTCAAAGGGGATATAATTATACTCAGTGCACCAGGTATTTTCACATGTCCTATTGGTGGGCCATAAGGACTGGAAATAAGAAGTACTGCGATAGCACATGATCAGTTTGACAAGTATGCTCATTGCTCATGTTGAGCACTTTATGTATTAGTCATACTCAACCTATGCTTGCAGTCAAGGGAACATTCACTGTTTCTTTCCAGTAGATAACATACAGTAGCATTATGTGTACCAAAGTTTCAAGGTGATTTTCTATGGCTAGGACAAATGAGTCTATGGAAAAAGTTTTTTCATTTGATGAGTAGTAAAACTTTGTTCCATGGCAACCAGCCTTGGTCAATATAAGTGTTGATAATTGAAGGTACTATTAGGTATGGCTTTTTTCTTAATGTTCGCTAGTCAAGTTCATGACGTAAAATAAAAGCTTTCACACTCTTCCCAGGAAATTAATTTAGAAACTAAGAATTAAAATTATTGTTGTTGCAGGACTTATTGTTATGTATTGTGCAGAAGAATGAGCTTTCACCTCCGCTATTAAATCTCTACCTGTATGCTTTTCAAATAGTTATTAACTGGGAATTAAAAAAAAAAAAAAAAGATAATTGCTAGCATGACTCTTCTTTTTTTTTTGTTTGTTAGTGGGTGTATCTGTAAAACCAGCGGTTTTCTAATACAAGAAACTGAGCTGTTAATTAGATATTTCTTTTGCAATTAAACACAGCACAGCAGAACTACTACATAGGGATACAGTGAGATCTAACTTTATGGGGTAACAGAGCAGTCTAACTAATATATACAGTAGATGTACAAAGGACTCTGCCTTTGCTTTACATTATCTGCCTGTTGTCTGTAGTTGTACACCCAGATCCTCACCTCCAGCTTATCTACAATTTTGATTGTATGCTACTGGGACTAAGGGCCCTTTTCCACAGGACGATTATTGTTCGCATAATCATTAACGATAAACGATCCAAACAACTGCTATTACGAAAGACCTGAAATCGTTTACCCATTTAAATGGAAAGATAATTGCTATTATGATCGTTCTTGCGGTCGTCTTGTCATCGCTATTACGTTCGTCACTACTGCGAACGACCGAACGACTTCTTATTCAATGTGAACGATTTGCGAATGAGCAACGATAAAAATAGGTCCAGGTCTTATTAAACCATCAACGATTTCTCGTTCGGTCGTTAGTCATTAACTGCTATTCAAACGAACGATTATCGTTTAGATTCGTGCGATTTAACGATAATCTGAACAATAATCGTCAGGTGGAATAGGGTCTTAACTCTTCTGTCTTGCCCTTATGTCACCTCGCTTGGGACTTATGGTACTACCTTGCTCTTGCTTACTGGCTCTGACTCCTGGCCACCTTTAATTGTGCACTTTTCCTGTCATTCCATCTATGTCCTGTTGTTGCCAGAGCATCCAGCTGACAACTGGTGACAGCTATGGTGACCATGACCTAGGCATTCCCTGCAGAAGAGTATAAACCTTCTTGCAGGTTAGTGCCCTCTTACATTGACGAGTGAGCATCCACAAATGAGCACCGAGCAGCAAGATTGGCGCTTGCTCGCAGTGTCTTTACAATTCACTATTAATTGTGCCATTGGACTTTTCTCTAGTCATAAAAGTATTAACCCCTTCATGTCAGTAACATGTATATATACGTTCCTATTGCATATACCCCGTGCAGTAGGAATGTATATATACGTTCCTGACTGAGGGAGGTAATGAGGTTCCTGACTGCAGCCCCGGAGGTAATGAGAGTAAGCTGTGATCCCGCAGCTGACCCCCATTAACCCCTTAGTGACCGCCGTGAATCCACGGTGGGGGGAGATGAAATAAGTAAAATCAGACCCCAGATCAGCCCACCTAGTGCCCCGATCACTAACCCCCCCCTCCCCGCGGTGGCCATCAGATCCAAGATGGCCGCCGCCATCACTGTGAACAGACTAATGTCTGTTCACAGTGATCAGAAAAGAAAAATGAATGAAAGCCCCATGCTCTCCGCCACCAGAGGTAGCGGAGAGCATGGGGCAGTGATCGGGGACCCCCCTGTGGGGTCCCGGTACAAGCGATCAGCGGTATATACTATATAACGCTGATCGCTTGTACCATGTGCTCCCTGCACTTTTTATCCCCTGTCACCATGAATGATTGGTGACAGGGGATAAAAAGTGATATGCCCCTACCCCCCAAGTCGCCCCCCAGTCACCCCCGTTCCCCAGTCACCCCTCCCTACCCCATATACTCACCTGATCCTGGGAGCTCCTTCCTCCTCGGCGTCCTGGCTGGTTATGAAGTGCGCATGCGCTCCACAACCAGCCAACTCTGAAAATTTTAAGTGACAGAGACCAATTTGGTCTCTGTCACTGAACTATGATTACTGTGATAGAAAATATCACAGTAATCATAGTAATACAGTGAAAATGTATAAAGTACAAAAAGTGACAAACAAATAAATAAAACACACACTTTTTATTATAGTAATAATTGCAGTTTACTCCCAAATTACCCCTAACCCCCCAGATTACCCGTAACCACCGCACGTTGCCCATAACCACCCCAGATTGTCCGTAATCACGTCAGATTGCACGTAACCCCCCAGATTACACGGAACCACCGCACGTTGCCTGTAACCACCGCACGTTGCCCGTGATCACCCCACGTTGCCAGGGACCCCCTCCAGATTGTCTGTAATCACCCCAGATTGCCTGTAACCACCCCAAATTACATGTACCCACCCCAGATTACCTATAAGCACTTCAGTCTATCCGTAACAATTCTAGATTGTCTGTAACCACTCCAGGTTGCCCGTTACCACCGCAGGTTGCGCATAACCACACCAGGTTGCCCGTAATCATGCCAGATTACATGTAACCCCCCCAGATTGCACGCAACCACCGCAGGTTGCCTCTGACCACCGCACTTTGCCTCTGACCACCGCACTTTGCCTCTGACCCCCGCACCTTGCCTCTGACCCCCGCACCTTGCCTCTGACCATTGCACCTTGCCTCTAACCACCCCAAATTGCCAATGACCCCCTCCAGATTGCCTCTAACCACGCCAGATTACAGGTACCCACCTCAGATTACCTATAAGCACTTCAGTTTATCCGTAACCACCCCAGATTGTCCGTAACCACCCCAAATTGTCCGTAACCACCCCAAATTGCCCGTAACCACAGCAGGTTGCCTGTAACCACCCTAGATTGTCTGTAACCACAGCAGGTTGTCCGTATCCACCCCACATTGTCCGTAACCACCCCAGGTTGCCTCTAACCACCCCAGGTTGCCTGTAACCACCCCAGGTTGCCGTAACCACAGCAGGTTGCCCGTGACCACCCCATGTTGACCGTATCCACCCCAGATTACTCGTAACCACCCCAGGTTGCCCGTAACCACCTCCAGATTATCCTGAACCACCTTAGACTGCCTGTAACCACCTCCAGATTACCCGGAACCACCCCAGACTGTCCGTAACCACCCCACATTACCTGTAATCTCATTTTTTTTATTTTATTTTAGTAACTGCGCTATTCTAATAACCATTACTAGCTGCGGTTTTGCTCCAGCAAATTGGCGCTCCTTCCCTTCTGAGCCCTGCTGTGTGGCCATACAGTGGTTTATGCCCACATATGGGGTACTGTTGTACTCAGGAGAACCTGCGTTACAGATTTTGTGGTGAATTTTCTCTCCTGTTCCTCTAAAGGAACATATTATTTGAGTTTTTCATTTTTACTGTCTACTTTTGAATACTTTCCTCTAATACCTGTGGGGTCAAAATGCTCACCACACCCCAAAATGAATTCTTTGAGGGGTGCACTTTCCAAAATGGGGTGACTTATAGCTATATTTTACTCCGCTGGCACTACAGGGGTACTGCAAACACACCTGGCGCTCAGAAACTTCTTCAGCAAAATCTGCATTGTAAAAGCTAATTGGCGCTTCTTTCATTCTGAGCCCCGCTGTGTGCCCATGCAGTGGTTTATGCCCACATATGAGGTACCTTTTTACTCAGGAGAACCAACCTGCGTTACAAATTTTGTGGTACTTTTTTTCTCTTGTTAAATAGCAATCCTTGCAATAATTAAAAAAAACAAATCCACTTTATACTATATATTACATGAAAAGTATAGATCTGGTAAGAAATTCCATCATGAAGTGTGTTCCAAATATATATCAACAAGGTGATACTGATACCAATTATTACATGCAACTAAATCCCGGACGGATGCCATGGGCTCCCTATAGAGATAAGCGAATCGCTGATCTAAACAAAGTGAAGCGATTTCATTTGTTCAGTGCTACACTCGTTAAGCTGACGGCCTTTCAGAACTGCTTTGCTCCCTACCGCTCCACCCCGGGTGCCAAGGAAAAGCTGGATCCAGTTCTGGGAAACTGGTATAATATCCCCAGGATTGGATCCAGCTTTTCCCGTCATCCTGGGAGGAGTAATCCAACTGGTGTCAGAAAGTTATATAGATTGGTAATTTGTAAAATCTCAAGTTTTCCAGTACTCATCAGCTGCTTTATGTCCTGCAGGAAGTGATATATTCTTTCGAGTCTGACACAGTGCTTTCTGCTGCCACCTCTGTTCATGTCAAGAAATGTCCAGAGCAATAGCAAATCCCTATAGAAAACCTCTTCTGCTTTGGACAGTTCCTGAAATGGATAAAGGTGACAGCAGAAAGCACTGTGTCAGACTGGAGAGAAAACACCACCTCCTTGTTTGCACAAAGCCATGTGTGGCCAATAACACGATTTTACTGGCCACATAAAATTCAGCCGATGGGCAAGCATTTGCTCAACTTGTGGGCCAATCGTTGGCCCTTTTTACATAGGCAGATTATGGGGTAAATGAGCGTTCCTAGGAATGCTCATTAACAATAATTGTCCCACATAAAAGGGCCTTCAGACTTTGTACATCAGTTTAGCCAGGGGCCAATCAGTTAGGCCCAGGCATCTAACGTGCACTAACCATAGTATTACTTCAAATGCCCTGCAAAGGTCTCACTCTTACACAGATTTCCTCTCATAGATATGCGGAACAGAACACTTTCTTCCTGCCACCAAGTGGGAGCTCTAATAATTAGAATCTTATGCATTAAATGTCGCTGTGTTTGCTTTAAATTCATGATGTGAAGTGTAAGTTCTGAACAGTTTATGAAGGATAACACATCATTACTGTTAATGATGGAAAATAAAATGACGGAATAATCCCTACCTGGTGAATAACTATATATATTTTTAATATGGCTTGTTTTGCAGCCTTGGACCCATTGTAGCATGAAATAACAGTTATTCATACTTTACTTATTGCAATGCAAACTAATCCTTTGTAAAATACTGTAGGCATAGTTTATTACTAGTGATAAGCAAGCTTGCTCGTCCGAGCTTGGTATTCGTTCCAGTATTAGAGTACTCGACGGTGCTCGTTACACGAATGAACATCTCGTGATACTCGAGACAATAATAATAATAATAATAATATTTATTTGTATAACGCCAACAGATTCCGCTGTGCTTTTTTAAATATATATGTACAGAACAGGTAATATTTATAATACATTCTACAATAAATAAGTAAAATAAAATACAATTTATGATACAAACAGTTATAGAGACCTACTCACGAGAGCTTACAGACTAGGAGGACTGGAGGTGACACAAGAGGGAGTAAGTGCTATATTTTTGCCAATTTTCCAGTCATTGAACATAGTCGCAAAGTGCCTATAAGTAATTGGGCAAGCCAGTCAAACACTGTTCTCTTGTTTCAGGTAGAACGTACATGGCACCAAGGAGGATATAGACCATGGCAACTTCCCCTTCCCGCATGTTTGGCGGCTTTTTGTCAGCCAATCATCATGCAGGAGCTCGTAGCATCACATGGGAACCCTACATGTCGATAGCAGCGATTGGCTGGCCAGATCAGATGACCTGGGCATATAAGAATCAGGTCCCTTGATGCTCGCTTCAGACGCAGGCTGGATGAGCATAGGCAGAGAGCTGCTGTCTGTCAGGGAGAGTGTTAGGCAGGGAATTAGTGTGGGGTTAGGCAGGAATCTAAGGGCTTATAATTTTTAAAACATTTTTTTTGCTAGCACTGGCATCACAACAACTAACACCCCTAGCCGTACACCACAGAATTGGTGTATAGAAAAAACAAAAAAGAGAGCTTTGCGGTCATTACTTCAGTGAAAAGTGGCTTACAAGCATTAAAAATATACAAGTTCTTGTGTACCTTTTTGTTCAGGTTGCCTTGCTAAGTCCTAAGTGTCTAAGTTAGCATAATAGAAGATTTTCTACAGAAAAAGAACCACCTGGCCCATTTAGTCCACCCTATTATTTCCTGTATTATTATCTTAGTATAGCTACAGGGATCTGCTGGAAACTTTTCCAAGCATATACTACTCTTCAAGTAAAGTATTATTTTCTCATGTGGCTTCTGATCTAACCTCAGATTATGTTGGCTTATATCCTGTATTTAGTTTTTATTAAAAAAAAAACAACTTTCCTCCTATTCCTTTTATAGTCGTTTAACATATTTAAGGGTTTAGATCATGTCCAATAAAAAAAAAATATTCTTCAGACAAGACTTTTAAAAATATGATTGATTTCTTTGAAGAAAAAAAATAAAAGTTAAATTGCCCCCGTCATTATAACTTGCATTATAAAATGCAAATCAACAATAGATGTGAAGTAAAGCAAGTTTGCAATTTACATTCATTATTTTTGTTGTTGTTATCATGGTGTAAAACAAAGCTGAACTTACCAGAAATCCAGGTCCAGTCTCCAGAAGGCAGATTTTCTGAAAAAAAAGAGACTAAACACAGGAATTCTGGACAGTACAGAGAGTCACGGCTCAATGTGTCCATCAATCACATGACTGCCTTCTCTGATTCTTTAAGAAAAAAAAGTCAGAAAACAGGAAGTGACGTGTTTTTCGTGATAACTAAAAAAAAAAAAAAATGAATGTAAATTGCAAACTTGCTTAATTTCACATCTTCTCTTGATTTAGGTCTTAAAAGTTAAAAGCTATGACAGAGATACTTTAACCCCTTCCCCCAATATGATGTCCAGGGATGTCATGAAAAGCAGTGCCAGAACGCATCATGACGTCCCCTGCTGCCACTGCCAGGAGGGGAGCCGTGCTTTCCCTGGACAGTTAACCCCATAAACTCTGCGGTCATTGTGAGAGAGATCTGATGTCTCCTGCTGATCAGGCGGCAGGAGGAGGCTACGGACATTGCCTCCTCCTGCCGCCACTGTTGCAATCCTCCCCCCCGCCGGCCTGATCCAGCTCCCCCGGTAACCCGCCCCGATCCAGCCCCCCCGGTAACCCGCCCCGATCCAGCCCCCACGGTCACCCGCCGGCCCTAATCCAGCTCCCCCCATCCCCCTGTCGGTCCAATCCACGGTTCCCCCGTCCCCCGCCAGCCCGATCCACAACTCCCCTGTCCCCCGCCGGCCCGATCCACAGCTCCCCCGTCCCCCCTGACACTCATTCACTATATAATGCATTACAGCACAGCTTATGTGCTGTAATGCATTATATATGTACCTGCAAAAGTAAAAAAACACACACACACAAATACATAATTAAAACAAATTAATTAATTAAATGAATAAATAAATAATTGAAATAAATATATACATTCCCTATACCCCTTTATAAATGATCCCCTATGAATAAGATACACATATTTGGTATCGCCACGTCCGTAATGACCCCTTCTATTAACCTGTTACATTAATTATACCGCCTGATTAAAGCCATTCAAAAAAATAAATAAAAAACTAACCAAAATGAAATTTTTTTGTTAATCCCGCCCCCTAAAAATTTTTGATAAAAGCTATCAAAACGTCCCATGGACCCAAAAGGTGTACCACTAAAAATGTCAGCTTATGCCGCAAAAAAAGCCCTCACATAACTCCATTGGTGAAAAAATAAAAATATTACTGCTCCTACAATATGCAAGACACAGAGAGTTTTTATAGTATAAATGCCATAAACTATAACAAAAGCTATATAACATGGATATCACTGTAATCGTACCGACCGGACGAATAACAACAACATGTCATATGTAACGGCGTACAAAAAAAATGATGAAAAAAAACTGCTAAATTGTGTTTTTTATTCGCACCACCTCATAAAAAATTAAATAAAAAATGATTAGGGTGTTACATGTCGCCCCGAATGGTACCGATGGAAACGTCAACTTGTCTTATACAAATATTTTGGCACTGCAAGGCCTCTGTGACATGGCATAATGGCTAAAAAAAAATGAAATAAAAAAAAGGCCCCAAAATTCACCAGGTCGCTGTCATGTCTGCGGCCTGTGGCTGAGTCAGGTGACGCACGGCGGCCACATATGGGGGATTTCTAGAAACATTGTAATAAGGGGAATAAATACTCAGTTCCATTCCTCAGTTAGTATTTGCTGTGTTAGAGGAAAAAATGGATTAAAATGGAATATCTGCCCCCTCATAATAAACTTATGAAATGTTACTTTGAATACTTTAAGGGGTGCAGTTTTTACAGTGAATGGATTTATGGGGGTAACTAACATACAGGCCCCACAAATCCACTTCAGAACTGAACTGAATTTGACATTTTCCTGAAAATTTTAAAACTTGTTGCAAAATTTAAAAGCCCTCTAACATCTTTAAAAGTAAAAGGATGTTCACCAAATGACGTCACCATAAAGCAGACATGCTGTAGATGTTGCAGTAATAATAAGATCACGTGACATAACTATTTTTCTCAGAAAAAGAGAATTTTGAATATAAAGGATTGTAAAATTTTCACATTTTAGCGCAAATGTTGTGTTGTGTTTTTCAACCAAAGTATACCACAAACATAAAGAGGAATATGTCACGAAAAAACATTCTCAGAATAACCGCGATAGTCGAAAGCATCGCAGAGTTATCACTACATAAAGAGAGACAGGTCAGATTTGCAAAATAGTCCCTGGTCATTAAGGCCAAAACAGGCTGCGGAGGCAAAGGGTTAAGGCTCTGATGAAAAAAAAAGATGCTCTGTCTGCATCAAACAGAGCAAGGGGTTGAACAAACATAAATGAAGGTAAAATGCTAATAGTTAAACACAAGGATAGTTGATCCATCACCTATTGGGAGGTAATATCTTTGTAGAAAAAATATATCTGCCGTGGCAGACAATTACCTTCTTTCCCCAAAGGGGTAAAACTTAACTTTTATTGAACTTGAGCTGAAACAATGAAAAAATGTGCTAGTGTATGTACAGTGCTATTATAAAAATTGGTTACTTGACTAGTTTAGTCCGTACGTTTTAACAGGCACACCAACGGTTACTAGAGGTAGTCACGCCAACGGGGCTTACGGGCAGGTTGCCCCGCAGCCCTCTCAAAGCGGACTTGTTCTCTGGCTGGTAGTGCCTGTATCTCTCTATGTCAGTTATACTTCTGTACTAACTGGTAATAGGACTTTGTCTAGTCTAAAGTAAACCAATATTAAAAAATATGCCTTAAAGAGACCCGACTAGTTTCGCCAGCAATCTCTGGCTTTTTCAAAGGAGGCACTGGGAGGGGGTGGAGCTATGTGTGGTTCTTATACCATCTGAATTGAAAAAATACCCCCGGTCATCCGTAGGTGAGCCTATGGAGTTGAGAGTTGGCAGTGAGGCTTGAGAGGCAAACTGGTATTGGGATTTCGATTGGGGCTTAGGGGCAACCGTTCTCTTGTTTGAAACAGGCGCCAGATGCTCGGAACGCCTCCCACGCTATCCGATGTATGTGCGCATGTGTGGGGACTTAGACAATTTTGCTCAGGGAGTCCTCAAACTGCGCATGTCAGGGCACTTAGGCTGGTTAGCCTGAAGAATCCCTTCATTGCGCATGTCAGGGCACTTAGAAGAGGAACCCTATTGAGACACTTTGGGTTATTGCGCATGTCTCGGGACTTAGATGGATTTGAGGTTGCTGCCCTTTGCTTTGCGCATGTGCGGGCACTTGGATTATTTTCTTCAATGTGCTCTACGCATAATTTTGGTCTTATTCTTTTGGAAGTGGGGGACTGTCACAGGGTGTCTTCGAACTTGGTCTGAAGATTTCTACTGGAGTAATCCATGTAATATATATGTCTGTCTGCCCACTTACTGGTGAGATAGTTGTATTTATGATAACCATGGTTAAGAGTTTGCCAAGATCTGTATCTATAACAGGGGATTTGCTTGTCTGTGTATTAACTTTATAGTTGACCTTTTATCACTTAGGTGAGATATTTATTTTATCTCTCGATGTTTTTCGAGAAGAAAATAATGTTTGCGTAAGCCTATACTGCCTTGCTGATGGCTATGAAGAAGTGGATTTAGTAGAGGTTAAATCTACTTAATGATTTTGATGGCACGTTAGCTGTGATTTGTTAACCCATCAGAGGACCTATTAATAGTACTGTATATGAATGCAGCATATGTTTTTTCGTATTATAGGAACGGAGTGAAAGTGAAGCCTTCATTTAGACCACCAGGAGATAAAGTCTTCAGTCTGTGAATCCATTTAGCTTCTTCCTGTAAAAGCTTGAGATCTAAATTACCTTTTCTGGGGCCGAGTTTAATCTGTTGGATGCCCCAGAAGATTAACCCTTTGGGGTTTCCGCCATGTTGCGCATTGATGTGACGGGCAATGCTCGTCTCTGTTTTTGTTCTCATATTACTCAGATGTGATCCTATCCGATTTTTGAAGGGTTGGATTGTTTTACCTATATATAGAAGTCCACAGGGGCACTTCGCTGCGTACACTATGCCCTTCGTCTGACAGTTTATAAATTCTCTTATTGTATATTCATGGTTGTTGACTGGGTTTGTGAATGTTTTAATCTTTGGCACGTATTTGCAGTGTGTACAATTTCCACAGGGGTATGATCCTTTTACATCCGATTTGAGCCATGTTGTAGGTCTTTCATCTTTTTCTTCGTAGTGACTGTGGACCAGTTGGTCCTTTAGGTTTTTCCCCCTTCTATAGGTGATGGTGGGGGTTGTGGATATAACCTCTTTGAGATCCGGGTCTGCTTGGAGGATTGGCCAGTATTTGGTAAGAATTTGGTGAACCTCGTGGTGAGCGACGTCATAAGTCCCGATACATCTGATTATCTTCGTGCTCTGTTTGATAGTTTTTTGTCCGAGGAGTTCGTCTCTGTTAGTATGATTTGCTCTAAAAAAAGCTCTGTGAAGAGTTTTTTTAGGGTATCCACGGCTGCGGAATTTTTGGTATAGGGTGTTACATTCACTAATGAATTTTTCTTCTGTGGAGCAGTTCCGTCTTGCGCGTATGTATTGGCCTATTGGTATGCCTCTCTTTAACGGAACAGGATGGAAGCTCTTCCAATTTAAGAAACTTGTTGTGGCTGTAGGCTTCCTGTAAATATCTGTAGTGATGTTACCCTCTTGGTCCTTGCCTATTGTAAGATCTAGAAAATGGATTTGATGTTCATGTATTTCGCTTGTCAGATGTAGGTTGATCACGTTGGTATTGAGGATTTTGACAAAACTTTGGAAGGACGTTACATTTCCGTCCCACAGAATTAGGACATCATCGATGTAACGTCCCCAAAATATGATCTGATCTGTGTATTTTTGTAGTTCATCTGTGAAGACGTGGGTTGCTTCCCACCATCCTAAAAATAGGTTTGCGTAGGTGGGCGCACAGCTTGTGCCCATTGCTGTCCCATTCTTTTGCAAATAAAATTGCTTATTGAAAATAAAGAAGTTATGTGTGAGCACAAAGTTGAGCAGTTCTAGGACGAATTTGTTGTGAGGGATGAATGAGGTCCCTCTTGTTGACAGATAATGTTGAATCGCTCTTAGGCCTATCTTGTGTCTTATGCTGGTATATAGGGCCTCCACGTCCAAACTAGCCAGTTTGACGTTGCTGGTAACTGTGACATCTTGTAATTTTGTTACTGTAGAGGTAGTGTCCTTAAGGAAGGAGGGGAGGGTCTCTACGAACGGATAGAGGATCTGATCAATGTATTGACTGATGGACTCGGTTAAATTTCCATTTCCGGACACAATGGGGCGTCCTGGGATAGGTGTTTTTTGTTTATGGACTTTTGGGAGGGAGTAGAATGTCGCTATGGTTGGAGTTGGATTATACATAGTTTTAAGTTCTGCATCAGTGATAAGTCCCTCTCCTTTGGCTTCAATTAGTAAATTCCGGAGTTCCAATTGGTATTGTTTTGATGGATCAGTCTTCAATGTTGCATATGTGGTCACGTCTTTTAGTAATCTAAGGCACATTTCTTTGTATTCTGTAGTGTCCATAATTACTAAGTTCCCTCCTTTGTCCGACGGTTTGATGGTTATCTTGTCGTTTTCTGTAAGAGTTTTGAGGGCAGCTTATTCTTGTTGTGTGAGATTAGAGGTGTGTTGGGATACTTTCCGATTAATTCTTCCTAGGTCGTTACATGTAAGGTTGACAAATTTGTCAATATTGTGTAAAGTCACTAGTGGTGGGGTAAAGAGTGACTTTGGTCGTAGACTCGATGCAGGGGCGGAGAAATGGCTGATGCCTGTTTCATTCTCTGACTCTAAAGCTAATAAAGCGTCAAGAGCTTCCTTTTCTTGGGTTGACAGAATTCCTGGGTTTTGTTGTTTGTTTTTAAAGAACTTATGCAATGCTAATTTCCGTGCAAAGAGATTTATGTCTTTTACCCAGGTGAATTCGTCATATTTAGGGGTGGGAGTGAAAGTAAGGCCTTTTTCTAGTAATTGTAGTTCTTGATTATTCAGAATCGTTTGAGACAAATTAAGTATTTGTGGTTTATCTGTGTTCATCTCCTTTGTTGCTTGTATGCCCATTGACTTCTGTCCCTCAGTTGTACCGGGCCTAAAAAATGAGCAGATTGTTGGTTCTGAATTTGAGAAGTCTGAATAGCATTCCCTTGTTGTGATTGAAACTGTAAAGTGGTCGTAGGACCTGTGGTGGGTGGTGCTACAGTTTGTGCCATTCCATATTGTGCTAATGGAGGGGGACCCATAGTGAGGGATGTGGGGGCCATTGATGTTGTGGAAAGTGAGGTAGATGTATTGTATGAGGTAGAGGGTTGTGATGATCCCATTGGATGGTTGTTTGGTGGTGCTGTGACCCATTGTTGCGTGTTTGGTGTTTGGTGATGTTGGTAATACTGATTAGGGGGTTTCTTTTGGTGTCTTCTGTTTATTGATTTTTGTCTTGGGAAATTAAAGTTCCCTTGTGTGCGTGGGTGGCTATTGCTGGGAGGTTCTTCAGTGCCTGATATGTCTGATTCTGAGTAGTTTGAGAACGAAAATCTTTTTTGTTGTTGGTTGCTGCTTTCTTTGTATATTTCTCCAGATTCAAAGTCTTTTTTGTCTCTAATGTATTTTCTATGCTTTCTTTCTTTTATTTCTGATAGAAAGATGTCTAAATGCCTTTGAAGTCGTGTCTCAAAGTTACCAAATTCTGTTTTCGCATTGAAAAATTTGATCTGTTCCAGTTGGACTTCAAGTTGCGCGTTAATTTTGGTGAAGACGTTTTTTCGTGTTAGTAGATATTCTAACATATGGATGGAGTTTGCGGTTAGAAGATCATACCAACCCTTCATGAAATTGGTATCGTCTTGGTGGGCGTTTGGTTTTAGGTTGATGCGTAGACCTCTGTATACCAGTTTTTGCTGGATATAAGTTTCAAGACTACTTATTTCCCACCAAGATCTTATGTAACTCTTGTACGTTTTTTGTAGCTCTTTCAAAGCTGTGTTTATATCGATAGTATTAAGTGGTAAATCAGACAGGGAGAAGACTTGTGTGGCGGCGTTCTGTAGTGATTCAACTGTTAGTTTATTTGACAAGAAATTTGCCATTATTTTGTATGTATGACTGTTTGATACTTAGCCCAACTATTGCGGGGTTTTGGATCGTGGTTGAGAGGGGTATACTCTCTAATAGCGTGAGGATAGTTGATCCATCACCTATTGGGAGGTAATATCTTTGTAGAAAAATTATATCTGCCGTGGCAGACAATTACCTTCTTTCCCCAAAGGGGTAAAACGTAACTTTTATTGAACTTGAGCTGAAACAATGAAAAAATGTGCTAGTGTATGTACAGTGCTATTATAAAAATTGGTTACTTGACTAGTTTAGTCCGTACGTTTTAACAGGCACACCATGTTTTGCTAAATGCGATATATATATATATATATATATATATATCAAGAGGGGAGGGGGATAAGACCCACTCGCTGTTTAATATTATATTTGTATTATATCACAATAGATTAGTTGCAGTGCGCTATTGTGCACAGACTGTGCTTGCACTTAGAAGAGGAACCCTATTGAGACACTTTGGGTTATTGCGCATGTCTCGGGACTTAGATGGATTTGAGGTTGCTGCCCTTTGCTTTGCGCATGTGCGGGAACTTGGATTATTTTCTTCAATGTGCTCTACGCATGATTTTGGTCTTATTCTTTTGGAAGTGGGGGACTGTCACAGGGTGTCTTCGAACTTGGTCTGAAGATTTCTACTGGAGTGTTCCATGTAATATATATGTCTGTCTGCCTACTTACTGGTGGGATAGTTGTATTTATGATAACCATGGTTAAGAGTTTGCCAAGATCTGTATCTATAACAGGGGATTTGCAAATACGTGCCAAAGATTAAAACATTCACAAACCCAGTCAACAACCATAAATATACAATAAGAGAATTTATAAACTGTCAGACGAAGGGCATAGTGTACGCAGCGAAGTGCCCCTGTGGACTTCTATATATAGGTAAAACAATCCAACCCTTCAAAAATCGGATAGGATCACATCTGAGTAATATCAGAACAAAAACAGAGACGAGCATTGCCCGTCACATCAATGCGCAACATGGCGGAAACCCCAAAGGGTTAATCTTCTGGGGCATCCAACAGATTAAACTCGGCCCCAGAAAAGGTAATTTAGATCTCAAGCTTTAAAAACATCGAGAGATAAAATAAATATCTCACCTAAGTGATAAAAGGTCAACTATAAAGTTAATACACAGACAAGCAAATCCCCTGTTATAGATACAGATCTTGGCAAACTCTTAAAGGACAACTCCCACGAATTTTTTTTTTAGCTTATTTAACACACATTACAAAGTTATATAACTTTGTAATGTGTGTTAAATACCCGGTCTGGCCCCCTTCCCCCACTTTCGGACCCCAGACCCCCCCGCCCGGAAGTTAAAGAATATATACATTACCTATTACGATCGTCACGTTCCTCTTCTCCCGGGCGGCATCTGGTGACGACGACGTCAGAGCCGGGGGGCAGTCCGGGTCTTCTTCCTCCTCAGCGTCTTCATAGAGAGTGAATGGGACGGAAAAGGCTGCTGGTGCGCATGTGCACCAGCAGCCTTTTCCGTCCCTTTTCATTGGCTGGAGCGCATCACATGGCTTCCAGCTTCGTCAGCCCTGATTGGCTGAGGTTGCTGGAAGCCATGTGATGCGCTCCAGCCAATGAAAAGGCTGCCGGTGCGCAAGCGCACCGGCAGCCTTTTCCATCCCCAGGACCCGGAAATCAGAGACATCGCTGGACGGCGGTGACGGTGAGGCGGACGGCGGGCGAATGGAGTGGCGATCGTCACCGGAGGGATGGTGAGTATGGTGTCTGTGTGTGTCTGTGTTTTTTTTTTTTGGGGGGGGTCCCGCGGGAGTTGTCCTTTAACCATGGTTATCATAAATACAACTATCTCACCAGTAAGTGGGCAGACAGACATATATATTACATGGAACACTCCAGTAGAAATCTTCAGACCAAGTTCAAAGACACCCTGTGACAGTCCCCCACTTCCAAAAGAATAAGACCAAAATCATGCGTAGAGCACATTGAAGAAAATAATCCAAGTGCCCGCACATGCGCAAAGCAAAGGGCAGCAACCTCAAATCCATCTAAGTCCCGAGACATGCGCAATAACCCAAAGTGTCTCAATAGGGTTCCTCTTCTAAGTGCCCTGACATGCGCAATGAAGGGATTCTTCAGGCTAACCAGCCTAAGTGCCCTGACATGCGCAGTGGGAGGACTCCCTGAGCAAAATTGTCTAAGTCCCCACACATGCGCACATACATCGGATAGCGTGGGAGGCTTTCCGAGCATCTGGCGCCTGTTTCAAACAAGAGAACGGTTGCCCCTAAGCCCCAATCGACACCCCAATACCAGTTTGCCTCTCAAGCCTCACTGCCAACTCTCAACTCCATAGGCTCACCTACGGATGACCGGGGGTATTGTTTCAATTCAGATGGTATAAGAACCCCACATAGCTCCACCCCCTCCCAGTGCCTCCTTTGAAAAAGCCAGAGATTGCTGGCGAAACTAGTCGGGTCTCTTTAAGGCATATTTTTTAATATTGGTTTACTTTAGACTAGACAAAGTCCTATTACCAGTTAGTACAGAAGTATAACTGACATAGAGAGATACAGGCACTACCAGCCAGAGAACAAGTCCGCTTTGACAGGGCTGCGGGGCAACCTGCCCGTAAGCCCCGTTGGCGTGACTACCTCTAGTAACCGTTGGGGGTCTCAGTCCCGCGATCGTAGATATAGGCTGTTACGCCGCCACGATCGCAAAAACCCGTACGGCTACACCTCAAGAGCAGTAACGCTATCTAAAGGAAAGAGAAGCTAGGTAAGCCGGCAACCCAGCGTCTCCCCAAAGCTCTTTTATATGCAAGCACAGTCTGTGCACAATAGCGCACTGCAACTAATCTATTGCGATATAATACAAATATAATATTAAACAGTGAGTGGGTCTTATCCCCCTCCCCTCTTGATATATATATATATATATATATATATATATATATATATATATACAGTGTCGGACTGGGGTACCTTGGCCCACCAGGGAAATTGATTCTTGGGGCCCACCCAACATATAAAGACATAATCAGCGCCAAACCTTTCACGTTCGTACAGCGACTTTGCATAGAGCTGTGTATGTGACCAGTGATACTAGTGCACTGCCAGTCACTTATACAGTTGTTACTGATTTATGCAGTTGTGGTAAAACTGCACCATTTATGTAGAAACTTTAATGAAATTCCAACAATATTGCTGTAAAAACACATCAAAAATGTTGTGTGTGAACACAGCCTCAGAAGATGAAGGAAAAAATGACCATCTAGACTGCTCCTCTATTACAATCTCCAGCAGAGGAGACCCATGACGGTTTATTCTAGCCTCACCACAAGCTGTTGGGCTGGAATAAGACTTTAAAGGACCATCATGAAAAGCACATCAGTGGTCATTAAAGCGTTAAAGGGGTACTCTGGTAAAAAAAAAATATATATATATTTTTTTTAATCTGATGTCAGAAGTTACAGATTAGTAAATTACTTCTAATTAAAAATCTTCAGTCTTTCAGTACTTATCAGCTACTGTATGTCCTGCAGGAAGTGGTGTATTCTTATTAATCTGACACAGTGCTCTCTGCTGCCACCTCTGTCCATGTCAGGAACTGTCCAGAGCAGCAGCAAATCCCCATAGAAAACCTCTCCTGCTCTGGACAGTTCCTGACATGGAGAGAGGTGGCAGCAGAAAGCACTGTGTCAGACTGGAAACAATACACCACTTCCTGCAAGACATACAGCAGCTGGAGATTTTTAATTAGAAGTAATAAATAAATTCGTATAACTTCCTCACACCAGTTAGTTTAAAAAAATATTTTTCACTGGAGTACCCCTTTAAGGTCAATACAAAATGTCAGACAGACGTGATTAAAAGTTTAATCTGTCTCAGGGGTGAGACACCCAACAATGGCCAGAATGTCACTCAGTCCATCATAATGCAAGTGAGGGGTTGAGCACTCATTATAGGAGATGGGTTCCATTATAGTCTATGGGCCTGTCATGTGTAACATGACTGATGGAGTGATGATCTAGCCCCCAGATGAGGTCTCAGCACTGACACCCCGACTGATCGAAACATTTCACACGTCTGCATCAGGGCCGATTCTAGATTCTATACTGCCTGAGGCGAAAATTGAAACTGCGCCCCTTCCCCCGCAAACACAACTATATACCAGCAGTGAACATTGCATATATAACTACATACCAACAGTGCAAACAGAACTATATAACAGAAGTGCATACACTAAGGGTATGTTCACACTGAGTAAAACAGGTGGAATTCCGCGGTGGAGCTCTCCGCCGCAGGATCCCGCCTGTCTCACTGTCCCATAGCCCATCTATGGGAGAGCGTGCGCTCCTCCGCAGCCGCCGCTCTCCGCTCGAAGAAGTAACATGATACTTCTTTGAGCGGAGAGCGGCGGCTGCAGAGGAGCATGTATAAGTGCCAGTCTTAATGGTGGTGACATATGGGGAGCCAAGTGTTAGAGACCCCCAAATAGTAACGGCCTAATACTGCCAGCTTCAGACACTCAATAATACTGTTAGCCTCAGAGACCACCTTACCCATATCATCATACTACTCCCCCCTTCATCCTCCTTCCCCCTCCACCATCATACTACTCCCCCCTTCATCCTCCTCCCCCCTTCATCCTCCTGCCCTATCATCATACTACTACCCCCACCTTTATCCTCCAGACCCTCCATCATCATACTACGACCCACTTTATCATCCTCCTGCCCTTCCATCATCATAGTACTACCCCTCTCATCCTCCTGCCCTTCCATCATCATAGTACTACCCCTCTAATCCTCCTGCCCTTCCATCATCATAGTATAACCCCCCTCATCCTCCTGCCCTTCCATCATAGTACTACCCCTCTCATCCACCTGCCCTTCCATCATTATAGTACTACCCCTCTCATCCTCCTGTCCTTCCATCATCAAACTACAACCCCTCTCATCCTCCTTCCTCCTCCATCCTCATAGTACAACCCCTCTCATCCTCCTGTCCCTCCATCATCATACTACTACCCCTCTCATCCTTCTGCCCTTTCATCATCATAGTATAACCCCTCTCATCCTCCTGCCCTTCCATCATCATACTACTACCCCTCTCATCCTTCCGCCCTTTCATCATCATACTACTACCCCTCTCATCCTTCTGCCCTTTCATCATCATACTACTTCTCCCTTCATCCTCCTCCTGTGCCTTGATCATCATACCACTAGCCCCTTCATCTGTATTTAAAACAAAAAAAGCCATACTCACCTCACCAGTATGGACCCTCTAGTCTTCCAGGGACTCCTCTCCCGCTCTGCATGGGTGACATCACTCGCGCTCGGCAGGGGGCGGAGCTTCCCGGGACATGGTTTTGCCGGGGCTGTCTCGTCAGAATCAGGACAGTCCCGGCAAAACCTGAGGGCCCCCACCTGCTCCCCTCCTCACCATCCGGACCGGGATCCACCGCTTCTCCTTTTCCTCGGTGACAGGAGAAGACGCCACACAGGCCCCTCCCCCAGGCCAGGTCACAGCGCCATACACGCTCTCTGTTGTACAGCATTGTGACCTGGCCTGGGGGAGGGGCCTGTCACCCAGCGGATGCCGTACAGGGGAGAGGATTATAGTGTGAGTGGGGGCGTCTTCTCCTGTCACCGAGGGCCCCGAGTCTGACGGCAGTGCATCCCTAGAAGCTGCAGAGCTGCAGCTTCTAGGGATGCGGAAAGGGGGACACCTGAGCGGGCGGAGGGAGTCAGATGACAGGGCAGAAGTTGCCGCCCCTAAAGGGACCCCAGAATGTGCCGCCTGAGGCGGAATACTCATTCCGCCTCATGGCAGAAGCGGCCCTGGTCTGCATGATGGACAGTCCAGGCTCTTGCACACATCAGTGTATGCCTCCATAAATGCACCGTCCATAACCGCACGCTGCCCAAGTCTATGCAGCCCGGCTGCAATCTGGGCCATTTAATAACATGTATTTCTTAGGGGTTCTGCTGATTACAGGAAACAAACTTTATATAATATAGTGGAGACTGTGACCTGTAATCAGCCGGACTGCGCACAAGGTCTGGGAGTGATGCTTGTTACTATCAGAGAGACCCCGACCAAGCTAAACCTCTCATATGTCAAAAGTTCATTCAAATAACAGTTAACACTTTAAAGACTGCAAATATTCACAATCAATGGCTGCAGCAGGTCATTGCAGTGATTGGCTGAGCGGGTTGTCAGCGAGTCAGGACCAGTAGAAGCAGCAGGAGTGCACCAGTGAAAAGAAAGCGGTAAGCATGGTGTCACACAGCTAGGTTCACACAGTATTTTGGTCATTTTTTTTGTAACCAAAACCGGGAGTGGATTTGAAACACAGAAAGGCTCTGTTCACACGCTGTTGAAATTTAAAATAACACCAATTATTTGCCATTAAATGGCGGCAATCCACTAAATTTCTACAGTGTGGGAACATAGCCTTTCTGTGTTTTCAATCTACTCCTGGTTTTGGTTGCAAAATACTGAGCAAAAATACTGTGTGTGAACCTAGATTTAGGCTGGGTTCACACCACATATAACACCGGCTGTTTTGTGACGCAGCTGGGTCACAGAGCAGCCGGGTTTTACTGGAGATCATCCCGTATAGTACTGCAGTACTGGCCGGATGATCTTAATTTCTGCTGAATTCGGATGCAGGTGCACCAGTGTGCACCCGCATCCGAATTCACCACTGCACACAACGGAGCGTGTGGCCGGAGCCGCACACTCCATTGTGTGAACTGCCAAGTCTGTACGGCCGCAGAAAAATGACATGTCAGTTTTTCGTGCGGCTGGAGCGTATACTATGTGTATACGCCCCGTCTGGGATTCCATTCATTCCAATATAACGTATGTTTTGCATAAATTGCGGCTGTTATTGCAAATTGCAACAACAGCTAAGATTTATGCAAAACATATGTTGTGTGAACATGGCTTTAAGATGTAATCTGCCATTTTATACATCTACTAGTAGAAGAGAGAGAACACCATGCGGCGCACATAGCGTATTACTGCAGAACATGTGTGTAAGTGGCTAAACTTGCTGCTCACCTCGGGCGGTCATGCTACAAGCCCAACACCGCCAGTCACTTTAGCGGTGGTTTGTACACCTTGATGCCGCTTGCAGCCCTTTCAACGGAACCAGGAGACTTGGTACAATAATTCAGCAGCGAAGATAGCACCAAAGTAGTAAAAAATCTTGTGACTTTATTAACTCCCTCTTGTGCAATGTTTTGCCTTTCTCAGAGCTAAAACGAAGAATTTTTACTACTTTAGTGCTGCCTCTGCTGCTGCTCCGGAGGGGGTGCAGTCAGATGAGGGGTGCATAATCCTACCTATCACTGATACTACTGCTGCTCCGGAGGAGGTGCAGTCTGGTTAGGGGGCATAATCCTACCTATCACTGATACTACTGCTGCTGCTCCGGAGGGGGTGCAGTCTGGTGAGGGGGCATAATCCTACCTATCACTGATACTACTGCTGCTGCTCCGGAGGGGGTGCAGTCTGGTGAGGGGGCATAATCCTACCTATCACTGATACTACTGCTGCTGCTCCGGAGGGGGTGCAGTCTGGTGAGGGGGCATAATCCTACCTATCACTGATACTGCTGCTCCGGAGGGGGTGCAGTCTGGTGAGGGGGGGCATAATCCTACCTATCACTGATACTACTGCTGCTGCTCCAGAGGGGGTGCAGTTTGGTGAGGGGGGCATTATCCCACTTGTGTCTGTGTCTGCTGCTTATATCTTTATTCTTGAGTCGGTACAATAGTTGAGAAGAAGTTTGCACTCTGGAGGTCCCAGTTGTGCAGGAGATCCGTGAGGCTTGGGCGATGATCAGCTGATTCAGGATTCTTACATTAAAGATGATAGGTGTTGTAGTAGACGTAGGAGTAAGATTTAAATCAATGGATGAGGCGTTTCTAAGGGAATCCTCAATAGATCTGATGATCTCATCTGATGAAACACGTCATCCATTGATTAAAGTCTTACTGTGATATCAACTACAACACCTATCATCTGTGATGTGAGAATCCTCAGCTGATCAGAGCCCAAGCCTCACGGATCTCCGGCACAACTGGACCTCCAAAGTGTGAACTTCTCATCACATACATACAGTATACATATATACACAAATAGACCTACTGCAGCCATACACACTGTATACATATATACACAAATAGACATACTGCAGACATACACACTGTATACATATATACTCAAATAGACATACTGCAGACATACACACAGTATACATATATACACAAAGAGACATACTGCAGCCATACACACTGTATACATATATACACAAATAGACATACTGCAGACATACACACTGTATACATATATACACAAATAGACATACTGCAGCCATACACACTGAATACATATATACACAAATAGACATACTGCAGCCATACACACTGTATACATATATACACAAATAGACATACTGCAGACATACACAAACATGCAGACACAACACACCTTACATATATACATCTAATCATACTAACACACACAGACTCACCAACATAGATACACAGATACAAAAGCATGCAGATTACACATATAAACCATCTCTAGAACTACATTACATAATATACACTATATACATGATAGAAAACACACACACACACACATATATATATATATATAATCACTCACATGCATAAACACATGACACATGTACAGACACACGCTGATGACAGATAGACAAGTATATACACACACACTTACATGTTCAGCAGGGCAGGAGGCTTCAGTCTTCTTGTCTCCATCTTCTCTTCTCCCAGCCAGGCAGCTTGCAGCCTCTCCCCATCTCCTGTGCACCGACTGCACACATAGCAACAGGAGAGTCACGTGATTGTAGAGGGGAGGGGGATGGAGGAGGCCCTGCTGCTGCTCTCCTGACAGGCAGGAAGAGGTCAGCGCTGAGGCCCAGAGCTGATGTAAGGAGACAGGTGAGCAGGGGGAGGGGAGGGCCAATGATTATAGAAAGAACAGGCCCTGATGCCGTGCTGAACTCACCCCAGCAGTGTGGGAGCCAGCAGGGGGCCCCTTGAGCTCCCGACACTAGGCAGCTTCCAAACGGGAGGCCCCTCTCTGGCTTAGGGGAAGGGCCCTGCAAGAGGGAGGAGGGGGTGGGGCCCACCGGGGGATCCCCCGGCTCCCCGGTGGCCCAGTCCGACGCTGTGTATATAATATATATATATATATATATATATATATATATATATATATATATATATATATATCTCGCATTTAGCAAAACATGGTGTGCCTGTTAAAACGTACGGACTAAACTAGTCAAGTAAGGCTAGGTTCACACTGCGTTTTCAGCATCCGTTTAACGCATCCGTTTTTTTGAAAAAACGCATGAAAAACGGATTGCAAAAAACGGATTCATTTGTGTGCATCCGTTTTTCCATTGACTTCCATTGACTTTTTTGGCGGACCAAAACGGACCAAAAAACGTTGCTGACCCTATTTTTCTGGACGTTAAAAAAAACGGATCCGTTAAACGGATGCTGAAAACGCAGTGTGAACCTAGCCTAACCAATTTTTATAATAGCACTGTACATACACTAGCACATTTTTTCATTGTTTCAGCTCAAGTTCAATAAAAGTTAAGTTTTACCCCTTTGGGGAAAGAAGGTAATTGTCTGCCACGGCAGATATATTTTTTCTCAATAGTGAAACACAATGCATGATTTGTATAAAAACTAGAGATGATCGAATAGGGCTAAATTTCAGGTTTTTACGAACCCGAACAATCCGCATTGTACTCTCGCTGCCTTCCTGTTCCATAGGGAAGGTGGAGACAGCTCGAGTACCGCCTCGGGTACAGCCTAGGTTTTCCAGGCGGTACTTGGGCTGTCTCCACCTTCCCCACGGATTGGGAAGGCATTGAGAGTCAAATGCCGATGGTTCAGGTTCGTACGAACCTGAACTTCGACCCTGTTCGATTATCTCTAATAAAAACATGGATATCTACATATACCTATGGATGCACACACTATACAAACAACCAAGCCGTATATAAGCAAACCATTCAAAAGCTGCACAAATAGCTGCAGAGATGGTACTGTAGCTTTGTGAAGTATCAATGGGTCGCCGGAGATGATATAAAGGCTAGTACATATCAATAGAATACCTTCAGATATATTACCTTCTACATGTGGTCCTGCTGTGCAGAAGCTTGTCTTTGAGAAAAACCCTTTGATCTTGGTTATTTGGTTGTTACAGTGCAGAGACATATGCACACATAGCAATTGTCTATTAGCATAATTGTTTCACTTGCCTTTCACTGAAATAATTATCCAGATGGGAATTTTAAAAGAAAGATTTATGGTAAAATAAATGAATAGAAACTTAAACAAGTAAAAAAATCAGCTGCCCACACAGCAGGAATAAGTGAACATCTTTCAGGCCTCGCTAGCTGTTTGTTAGTGCTGAATAAAATATGTAAAGAGTAGCGATGAGCGCAACTTGGGCTTGCTGGATTCTGATCTTTTAGCATTTGAACACTGGTGGATGAAGAAGTTGGATGCAGCCTTAGGGAATCCAGGAAAACATGCATATAGCCTAAGGCTATGTTCACACAACGTGTACTGCAGTACTGGCCGGATGATCTTTGCAGCCGCAGAATTTTGATGTGGGATCATCCGTGCGGTCACACATCAAAACGCTACACTGCATCAATAGTGTGCACTGACAGGCTTTTCTGCGGCAGCTATTCAATGAATAGCCGCTACAGAAAACTGACATGTCAGTTGTTTGCGGTGCCGCTAGGGATCCCGGCCGGAGCGTATACCATGTGTATACACTCTGGCCGGGATCTCATAGACAGCAAGGTAACGTAATAATCATGGTTCGAAATAATCACAGCCGTTGCACAATGGCCGTGGTTGTGATTTTACAAAAATATGTGAACATAGCCTAAAGTAGTATTCGTGTTTTTACCTCCTCCCCTTCTCCACTTCAGTTTTCTATCTAAAGGGCCTTGTAAGGGCTTGCTTTTTTCAGGAATAGGTTGTACTTTGTAATGGCGCCTTTCATTCTACCATAACATGTATGATGGAACCCCAAAAATATTATTTATGAAAAAATAAATTGGTGAAATTGGGAAAAAGAATGCAATATGGTAACTTTTGGGGGATTCCCGTGTCTACATAATGCACAACATGGTTTAATTGACATGATACCATTATTTTATAGGTCAGTCCGAACACAACCACATGCAGGTTTACACAGATTTTCGAATGTTTTATTTCTTTTCATGAAATCCTTTTTTTGCAATTAATTATTAATAAAATTACCCTATAATGGTTTTGTTTTTTCAGCTACAGGGCTATATGGGGTGTAATTTATTGTGCAATAATCTCTAGTTTTTATTAATACCATATTTGTGTAGATCGAACGTTTTCTTCCCATACTTATAAGCTGCTGTATGTCCTGCAGGAAGTGTTGTTTTATTTACTTTCAGAAACAGTGTTTTCTGTTGACATCTCTGGCCGAGACAGGAACTGTCCTGAGCAGTAGCAAATCCCCATAGAAAACCTCTCTTGACAGGAGCTGCTCCTGTCACTTACACTTAACGCATTTAAGGGGTTATTGACATGCTACAGCGCGATCGGTGTGGCCTGTCATTAACGGTAAGGGCCCGGATGCTGACTGCAGCTGGCCCCCACCTGCTATAAAGCGCTCCACTCCAGAGTGCGCTTTATAACCCAAGATGTACCTGTACGCCCAGGGTCGTCTGGTGACAGGCGGCCAGGGCGCACAGGTACGTCCTAGGTCGTCTTGGGGTTAACTGATCTTGAAGAGTTTTTTATTTTTATTTTAATCATAGCTTTTATTAAAGAAATCAAATAGTAAAAAAACATAGAAAAAAAGTGTGTTCCAATCCAATATAGGTCAACTGAGATACACAACTCATGTTTATGGGCATGGAGCATTTACAGAGTAAAGCAAATACAGCAATAAATCATATACAACATTAGTCATCAATTTAAAAACACACAATTGTCAATATAGTAAAAGAAAAGATAAAGCAGGGGAAGAAAAGAGAGACTTCAGCACAGTTCCAATAGAAGAAAAGATACAGTAGATTTCAGGGGTGCATTGCAACATCACAAGGTAAATGCAAAACTACATAACTCTTATACTCAGGTGTCCCCAAGAAGGCCACCAAAGATGACCACATACTGTAGTAACTGGGGGGTTCACCATATTGTGCAGGTATGCGTGTAGTGCCTTCATCCTGTGTAAGTACAGTATTTCAGCAAACCAATTTGAAATTGAGGAGGGAGTTTCAGACTTGCATCTACGAATTATGACTGAACAGGATGCTAAGAGTAAGAATTTAGTAAGGCTCTTCCTCAGGTTAGAAATAGAGCCTGGACGCATTGACAGTAGTAGGGTAGGGGGATCATTAGTCATCACTTCACCTGTGACTTTCCGTATAATCTCAAACCATGTCAGTGCACACTCTGGAGCGAGCGGCTGCGGACACTCGCTCCATAGTGTGCTGTTAGGTGTTCTGATACAGCACACGGATGCGCCCGTATCAGAACTCTGCAGCGCCAAAGATCATCCGTACTGTGGTACCGGCTGGGATGATCTTTTCAGAGACCGGCTGTTCTGTGACTGGTCACGGAACAGCCGGTCTCTTGTGTTGTGTGAACATAGCCTAACCCCCTAAATGCTGTTGTCAATTGTGACTGTAGCATCCAAGGGAATAAAGGGAGTGTCATCATACCACATGTACAGTATGGTCCGGGAAGGGATGGGTTGGACACTGACAGTGAATCCTGAACCGCTGAAGAAGACATCACTGGAGCACTGCAGGGTAAGGATGTAGCATGGAGTTTCCTCTGTTACCACGAGCATATATTGACCATGGGTACCAATGGTTGCCATGGCAGCCGGAGGACCCTGCCATGACTGTGTGATCGGTTTGTGTCAGGGGGCCAGCCATAATACATTGCCTGACAATATAACAATAACAGACAATGTTTTTGTATACTGAGTACACTAGAATATTATATGAAGAATTAAAGTTAATAGCAAAAGTATACTGTAAAAAAACTAAGTAAATACTTCACTGAATTCATAATTCAAAATTACTTTTTTACACCCCCCCCTTGCCAAAAAAAAGTATATTATTGTATAGTTTATCTATATAGTTTACAAAAACACCAATAAAAACATCAATTCATAACACAAAAAATAAGCCCTCTAAGAGTTGATGGAAAAATAAAAAAGTTATGAATTGTTATAATGTTTACTAATATGAGCGTGCTAGGTTCACTGGATCCACCCATCTTTTAATAAGGCCTCCTGAGGAATATTCATCTGCCCATCTGTGGTGACTATGTGACTGCAGAGAGGCATATGACTATTCATTAAGGAGGCATTATTCCAGAAACAGGAGGGTTAGGCTGGGTTCAAACTGTGTTTTTGCAATCCGTTTAAAAAACAGATGCAGTTGTGTGCATCCGTTTTGATCCGTTTTTCCATTAACTTCCATTATAAAAAAAAACGGATCAAAACGGGTCGTTTTTTTTTTGGAGGGACACAAAAACGTTGCTGACACTATTTTTTTTGTCCGTTAAAAAAAACGGATCCGTTAAACGGATTGCAAAAACGCAGTGTGAACCCAGCCTTAAGAAAGGCCCCCATTGCACCAAACACTGCTCAGCTTGGAAATACTAGTGCCCTCCTGGCATTGGAGGACAATACTAAAGTTCTTTTCATTAGAAAATGTTTTGATATCTTGCAGAAACATTTCCAAAATTTTGATCACTCAAGCTCTGAGTATCACCAATCTCTAAAATGATCCAGGAAACCATGCAGTTATGGGCTTTACTCCCCAACTCAATTACTTTTTTGTCTTTTTGTCTTAGATTGCAAGGAGCCAGGGAGTAAAGCTTAGAGATGGTGGGGGTATAGACCATCAAACCTTTTAACATATCTCTGCCAAATGTCAAGGTTTTTTCTAATGACATGGGCACTTTAATACATTTTTCCCAATGGGTCTAAATAACAAGTTACCAGGTTTGCCCTCTGTATATCCATGGAAATCTTAATTTCTCACAAATCCAACCTGAAATCATGTGGAAGCAAGAAAAGTGCCTATAGCTTTATGCCCATTTATTCTGAAATGGTTTGCAGGTTTGCGCTGGCATAGCATTCACATATCTATCATAAGTCCTCTATGATTTGCTACCATGTCTAGTTTTATTATAATGATTAATATCCTTTCCCTTCATCTGCTTCTTTCATATGATTAAAGGGCTTCAGAATATCTTTCCATCTTCTAAATGCATTGTTTCAGTCTTGGTTCTATTCCTTTTCATTTCCTATTCTTCATTTTATGGCCTCAAAATCCTTTATACCTTTGTCCCACGATAAAGAGAAAAAAAATAATTATCAATCGCGTGTACTTCAAGGGTAAGTTTAGGATCAAATTGTTGTCTAGGAAGATCCATATTTATTCAAACCAGTGCTTTGTTTACATGTATGATTGTAGTGTCTTGGAGACACCAATGGTTGTAGACAATACAGAAACATTCTGACAATGCCCTCTATTCTTTTCATATATTGCACTCAAGAGGGAGAAATCCTTCAGCTGAGAATAGAGGCCATCAGGAGAAATGAACACTTATGTTGTCGGCATTTCTGCAATCTTGAAGGAACGCAGATTTTCCGTCTTTGGATTTTGCATTTATCACAATAATTTTAACAAAGCTGTGTTCTGTTCAATTCTGATTGATCATTAGAGTCGTTTTACAAATGCTGAAATTATACCATAGTCTCATTCACTTTGGGCGTCTTTCTTCTGATCTAAGGATAAGTAAACATTTTGATTGCTTTTCTAATGTGACGCCATTGTTTTCCTGTTTAGCAGCTTGTTCTCATCTTCCAGCATCAAAGGTTTTCCTGCGCTGATAGAAATATTTGCCCGTTATTGATGTCGATTTGTGGAGATGTTATTGTAGCTATTGCATCTTTAAAACTAATAACATTATCTGAACATCTTAAACCTCTGCTGTCAATATTCAGGGAATGATAATTGTAGCGTTTGTAAGAGTTTATTGAAGCATCAGTGCACAAACAAAGAACGAATGAACAGGGATTTTATCTACCTAGCTCCGTCCATTAAAAAAAAAAAAAATCACACATTTTCTGCACAAAGGAGACTACGCCAACACGGACAAAGGTAACAGCTATTTCTTGCACCTGCGCTTTCTCTGACCCAAGCGCCCTCTCCTGCTATGCAGACACGCCAGACTTGTCTTAATGTCTGCTATACAATAAAGTGTTGAACCTAAGGAGCTGGTAAGTGACCTCGCTTTCTTCTATATGAAGTCTATCCTGAAAGACTGTGCTGCATGTGCTATGTGGATGCACAACTAACATGAAATTTGAAAAGCATACTCCGACTCCTATCATATAGCTGCTGCTATTTCAGAGTGAAGGTAGTAGTGCCAGTGGCTACATCTCTGTTGCTCTTGACAAACATTTTGTCACTTTTTACTGATCTGTGTCTTGATTGCCAAAAGGGTGGGAAGGTGGTGTGGCTTAAAGGAGTTCTCCAAGTTATATTTTTATTTTACTAACAAACACGCTTTGCTGCAACCTAAATTTTACTAATAGGCTTCAATTATAAATGTGTCAGGCTTGTATTACTTTAAAAACAGATCACATGACCAAATGACGTCATTGACCTGCCCGAGATAGTGACATCACTGACCAGGCCAGTCGACCTGCCGGGTCAGTACAGCCCTCTATGCGGAGCTTTTGTCAGCATACAGATGGCAGCACACAGGGCGGCTCTTTCAAAGCCTGGTGGGTCAACCGGCCTGATTGGTGATGTCACCATCCCGTCTGGGACAGCGATATTGAGCGGTCATGTGATCAGCTTTCAAAGTAATAGAAGCATTCCGAATTTATAATTGAAGCTAATTAGTAAAATTTAAGTTGCAGCAAAGGATGTTTATTTGTAAAAATATAACTTGGAAAACCCCTTTAAGTTATTACAATTGGTTTTGTACACAATCATAATAAAATCTGATGCTGCCACATGCATGCAACTCTCAATAAATCCAGTGCAGCAACTTCGGTTAACAGAGTCATATGCAATGCCCCCCCCCCCCCCCCTAGTCTTTAAACAATGGGCAGATCCTTTTTGGCTGCTACTAATACTAAACTGGCAAATTGAGTTTACACACACCTCAGAATCGATACCAGTAGACAGCTGGACATAGCAGGGTCAACAGAACACAGTGTTTGTACAGCAGGAACTGAGTGGGCATGATACAGCGGGAGTTCAGTTGGGAAACAGTTGGGAAAAACCGGTCCAGGACACTGTACAGCATATTGCCACAGTAGGAACCCAGCCACCGTAGAACAGAGGGATGGGGAATGGACCACAGCAGGGACCTGAACACTGTAAGGCAGGAGGCCACAGTTGGAACTATAGAAAGGGTGGCACAGCAGAACTTTCAGTAGCACATGTGGCCAGGAATACAGACTCCAAAGTGGCAATTAAGAACAGTGAGAGTGAACGGTGAAGTTGCAGGATAGCAGGACTGTAAGCACCAGATGCTGACCCAGAACACAGACTTACAAGTGGTAAACATGGACACTGTAGTAATGGGTACAATTGGAGAGTATAAAACCCGTATGGACAGTTGAGAGGTTATGCAGGATCAGAATCCAGAAACACATCGGAAGGCAAATTAAAGGAGGTCAGGATACAGGAGGAGGAATCAGATTTTAGGATGTAAAGAAGTCAGAACATTGGAACACAATCTAAAAGGAACCAGAACACTCAGGCTAGGTCTCAGGAAAAGGGACTGGTCATTATGTTGCCAATTGAAATATTATTACAGAGTTAGATTAGAAGATATTCTCTGATAGATATTCTCTGATATTATCTCTTGAAAGGGTAACTGGGCATTATCCAGTTACTTTCCTGGCATTACATGTATACCCAATAGGGTCTTTTAATTTTGACGTTGTTGTTCATTTTACATTAAAGTTTACGTTTTCTAAGGATATACTTTGCAGTGGGGTGCACTCTGTACGTGCCTTTTCTGTGTTTTATGGGTTTTTAGTGGCACCTCCTGATCAATTCATGTCATGAGGTGGAGTAGAGCCTCTTCTCTCTTTTGCTTCATTGTAAAGACTTACCAAAGCCCCAGCAAAACGGAAAAATAAAGGTGATTTTATTTGACATAAGACACTAATATCTCCAAATATATATATATATATATATATATATATATATATATATATATATATCTTGCAACTTCATTCACTAAGCCTGACAAAGGTAGCAGAGTGACATTCATAAATTTGTGAAAGTGATATTGTACGGACTAGTAGAGAATCTAAGAACATACAAAAACTTGTTGATATGTTGTGCTTCATGAGAAAACCCATTGTTATTTATCATATTGATTGTATTGTATTTTTTGGGAGTTTTCAAGGTATGCAGGCATTTGGTTGTAGGTACAGATGAGGGAAGCGAATCAAAATTTGCTGGGTTCTGAGAAGCAAATTCCTGCAAATTTATCAAGGAAATTTGCTAATAAGAAACAAAATGCACATGCTGTCTGGAGCATCACTGGGCGGGATTAACCATAATCCTTAGTGCCCCTCCAATCAGCTGCAGGCCCCTCTGTGATGTCAGCACCTCCCCCTCTATATAAGATGGTTCGTTTACGGATGTGGCCAGTCGGCTGTGTGTGGAGGAGAGAGCAGGATGGCAGCAGTCATCTACAGCAGAAGAAGGAGAGACTAACAGAGCGTTTTAGGGATAGAGAGGAAAGGAGAGTAGAGGATAGGAGGGCTGATTGTGGGCGATGTCAGCACCTCACCCTCTATATAAGGCTGTTCGCTTATGGAGGTGGCCAGTCAGCTGTGTGTGGAGAAGAGAGCAGGATGGTGTGGAATCTGTTGGTGCTATACAAATAATTACTATTATTATTATTATTATTATTATTATTATTAGAGCAGAGCAGGGAGAGACTAACAGTGATTTAGGGACAGAGAGGAAAGGAATCAAGAGGATAGAAGGGGTGATTTTTTTCTTGTTGCTGCCAACCAAGTGTCTAGTTTACCGAGTAACTGGGTGCTTATAGGAATTCACTGGGACCAGTAAAGACACAGTCCACATTATTCACTCACTGGGCACTGTAAAATCTTATTGAGTTATACCAATTTACTGCAATCAGTGAATGGAGCGTGCACCTTACATAATCAGTGGTTGTACTCCACTCCTACTGTGTTATATAAATTTGATTTCATTACTGAACTGAGTGTGCGCTTTACATAATCTGTGCTCACACTCCACTCCTGCTGGGTTATACAAGTTGGGTTTCATTAGATTGGATGAGTGAGTGGTTTGATTCAAAATTTGTGAAGCTTGCAAAATTAATTTCTGCTTGCTTCGCTCCTCTCTAGCTGTAGGCATTACTGTGGTTCATGGCTTACATGGTCACTGAGCATTCTAGCCAAGAATGACATGACAAGGCTCAAGATGAGGAGTCTAAAAGTTGGTATGTGATTTTCAGCCTTTCTGTGTCAGTAGGAAGAGACCATTAAAATAATTTCCAATGACAATACATTCCTCCCGGTTGCAATGCAGTGCCCTCCAATCACCTTGTAACTTGACAGATTTTTCTCTTGCAAAGTTAATTGCTTATCTCAACCCTGTGTGGTATGACTGTCGCCAGATGTCATAATTTCTTCTCCAGTTAAGCTTTTAAAATCCAAATGTCACGAACTATAGAAACAGATTTTTATGTAGGAAAAACAAAAACAAACAAAAAAAGAGCATGCTTATACAGAACAAACCGATCTAGGCAGAAAGAGAACTGAAGTGCATAAATATCTTATTATTAACAACCCCTGTTACGAAAATGTATACATTTATGACTTATTTGAAAGAAGAAAATCTGTGCTCACAGATCAAGAAAATATTCCACTTCATGTTTTTACCTTGTTTTGTAGTTCAGGTGCTAATCATGCAAGTGCATGGCTTGTTTCCAGACCCGAATATTGTGCAGACACAATTACAGTATAACAGCTCTGGTACTCTAAGTGAACTTACTATACTGTATGCCTGTACATAAAAGCACAATGTTTCAATTAATTTTTACTTTTTAACAATTAATAAAAAGCTCCCACTTCAATTAAAGGAGAAGTCCAGCGAACTTTTTATGAAAATATTTTATTGCCCCCCTTCCCCCAAAAGTTATACAAATCATTAATATACACTTATTACGGGAAATGCTTATAAAGGGCTTTTTTCACTGCACTTACTGCTGCATCAAGGCTTCACTTCCTGGATAAAATGGTGATGTCACGCCCCGACTCCCAGAGCTGTGTGGGCTGTGGCTGCTGGAGAGGATGATGGCAGAGTAATGCTCAGTGTCCCTCCAGTGCCCGGTGTCCCTCAGTGTCCCCCTGCCATCATCCTCTCCAGCAGCCACAGCCCGCACAGCTCTGGGAGTCGGGTCGTGACATCACCATTTCATCCAGGAAGTGAAACCTTGATGCAGTAGTAAGTTCAGGAAAAAAAGCACTTTATAAGCATTTCCCGTAATAGGTGTATATTAATAGTTAGTATAACTTTTGGGGTGTAATACAATTCCTTAATAAAACATTTTTGCCGGACTTCTCCTTTGAATATTCAAAATGTATATTTATATTTAAGGCTCTGATAATATTTAATGGACTTGTTCATTTATAATAAATGGGCATAAATGCAATGTAAAGCTTTAGATTTTTTTATAGGTTCCTGTAGAAAGATCCATCCAAAAAAATATCAACTTTTTATCCACTAAGCTTGTTGACTTCAAAAGGTTGCAAACCTACAGCTAAGGACACAGCCAGGACAGTAAACAACAACAAACTATACAATTAGTTGCTTGGTGTCTGCTGCACACCATTGCTACTTAACTCTTTTCTGGCAGACTGGGCAGGAGACATACAATGCTCAGCCCGCGCCAAGCAATTACTACATAGTCAAAGCAGGAGCCTTCTGCTCTTGAGCAGG
This sequence comes from Dendropsophus ebraccatus, assembly GCF_027789765.1. Taxonomy (NCBI): domain Eukaryota; kingdom Metazoa; phylum Chordata; class Amphibia; order Anura; family Hylidae; genus Dendropsophus; species Dendropsophus ebraccatus. The sequence continues at coordinate 35,228,517 of NC_091463.1, read as the reverse complement.
AAGCGCTGTCCAGAACAGGGACTCCTGTCATTATGATTGGAGTCCAGGCTCTTGTAGAGTAACCAGTGATGTGTTATGCATTGTTGACTGCTCCATGGCCCAAGGAGGCAAGTGGTAATGATATACATCCCTATTTAACTCCTTAGACTCTGTGGGCCAGGTACTCTGCACCTGACCCATTGAGTTTAAAATCCATAGGTGTACTGTGAGTTACAGGTATGCCACCCATTGAAGTCAATAAATGATGCATAGTGTGTACTGAGCTGTGTGATCAGCCAAAGACATTCAGCAACTCCTTGTGCATAACAGTGGCAAGTTTTGATGACCTTCTACAATGAGTTTTCACAACATATTTACAGCAAGACATGTCCTATCATGTCTCCAATAAGTCCCTCCATAACACAATTACAATTATCAATCATCTGTCCTGGAAGGCAAGTGCTGTCTGAATGTCTCCATGGCTGCTATGAGAGCTTCAAGTCCTCTAAGAGGACAAAAAAGGTCCTTCAGACATGGCGTTTAGAACTGAGGCCTAAAAGGTCAATATTGGTTTTATCAGCCGACTCCAATGGGCTTCGATCTGCCTTTTACTGAAGAAAGACTTTTTCTGGCCACTCTGCGATGAAGCCCAGATTGGTGCTGCTTAATGGTTTAACTTATTTTTTTTTAAATAAATTTCTATGGTTTTTGCCTTCTCATTATGGGGTATGAAGTACAGATTGAGGGGGGGGGGGGGGGATATCCAACATTTTTTTTATTCAGCATTCCATTCAGCATAAGGCCATCAATATGCCAATATGTAAAAAAGTTGAAGGGTCAAAAGACTTCCCGAATGCGTTGTACCTCTGTAATACAAGACATGCCAAATACATACATGGTTATCTTTAAAGAGGGGAGTATTTACTTGCTTCATTTCCACTTCATTGCACTCCTTTTTTATGAGCTGCTTAATATATTTCTGATACAGTGTCTTTTTCATAAACTATCACTATTTTAGTGATTGTACAGTCATGACTTGTCATTGCCTTTGAATGTACTGTACTCAAGTTTAAATAGATGCACATGGATTCCTATGACAGATCATATACAAGTATCTCTTAATCATAGGGAAGCTGTTAATGTCTCAGCGCTTCTAATGACACTAACAGTCTAATTAAAGATTACATTTGCATGGATTCCATGAGAAAATAAAAGATATGTCTAATATATGGAGTATCACTTTGTCAGAAAGAGGCCTGATTGTTTATGGAGTGCTGACCCCTCTGAGAGTCTATGACAGACACTGGAAAACCTGTAATTTCATTGTCACTGAGCGACATTAATAGTTTGACACTGATGATAAGGGTGACTGCAGTATATTACATGAAGAACGATGCTGATTTGGATTATGCAAATTAATTTTAATAAATTGCTGTTAAATACCAGCTACATTATAAAGAAGACAAACTTTGCCTTCCCATTTATGGCTATCATTGTCATTTAATCTCCTTAGATGCTGTGGTCAATAGCTAAGGAAGAGGGACATAACTAGAAATGGCTGGGCCCCATAGCAATCCTTTAATTGCCCCCCCCTCCCCCCGACTGACCACAAACCCATCAATTGCAGTCATAACCTTTTACATTTAACTGCAGTTAAAGGGATATATGCAGCACCCTGAAGGCCCACTCGACTACCAGGTGCTGCAAATGATGATGGCTCAGGGCACCCAGTGTATTGCAGGAGTGGGCCACTCGGCCCCCTGATGTGGCGGGCCTGTAGCAGTCGCTATGGTGGTAGTAACGTCCCTGCTAAGAAACTTGACCGAGGGAGGTGTTCTCACAATTATGGTCCCCCAGTCTGTCATAGGAACCCAGGAGGCAGCGACAGTAAGGTGAGCTTCTGGGTTTCCTTCCTCTCTAGTGACAGGTTCTCTATAAGGGTACAAACACACAGGGTGGATCTGTGGTATCCAACCACAGGTGGTACGTTTATATACACCCCTTGCAAAAGTCTGTACTCATTGCACTATTGTGTTGATGAAAGCAGTACTAAGTTTCACCACTAGATGTGGCTGTATTATGTATACTGTATGTATTTAGAAGCTGCACAGCTGAAGGATGTAAAGGGTTACTATTTCCTTGTTTGTTACCAGAATCTGTAGACCAGTATGATTCTTGTTTTCTTCTGTCCTATCACCTCTCCTCTTGTTTCTTCTGTTGCACTCTTCACCCACTCACAGCGCACCTTACATGCTGGGAGAAGGTAAGTCACATGGGTGGAGGAGGAGAGAAGGTCTTTTGTGCTGGACATTATGGAGGAAGGACACAAGCCAGATAGCTCTCCACAGTGGCCCTATCTGGGCCCTGGCCCTCTGCCAGGTCCCCGTACCTCAGTGCAGTCTTAGCTAGCATCCTGTATGGGAAGGATGCAAGACAGTACACCTCTCACAACTTTCCTACAAGTAAAGCTACAAAGCACTATGCAATTGTAGGCTATGTTCACACAACGTGAATGACCGGCCGTTCCATGACCCCGGCCGGGTTACGGAACGGCCGGTCTCTGCACAGATCATCCCGGCCGGTACTGCAGTACCGGCTGGATGATCTTTATGGCCGTAGTGTTCTGATGCGGGCGCATCAGTGCGCGCCGGCATCAGAACTCCCCATAGGATCCGGAGCCGCTCGCTTCATTTGGGGAATTGACAGGGTTACCTACGGCAGCTATTCACTGAATTGCGGCCACAGAAAACTGACATGTCAGTTGTCTGCGGCACCACACGGGATTCCGGCAGGAGCGTATACGATGTGTATACGCTCCGGCCAGGATCCCATAGAACAATAGGCTATGTTTCCCGCCCCCATCGGCAACAACGGTCATACTTTTACGTAGTGTGAACATAGCCTTAAAACCTCTTAGGAGAGAACAAGCCAGAGACAACCTCAACCCACATCGTGGACAAGGAGAAGTTACAGTGAAGGACGGTATTCACTAATGCCAAAGGTGCAAATGAGCAAAGATGCAGTAAGGCTATGAACTCTATCTAGCAGTGCGAGTGTCAGCAGGGAACCTCAGCATTCCGCCCATCCCAGGTAACAAGTTCTGGGACATGTGTCACCCATTAGAAGGGTTGAGCCGAGTCTAGTGGGCATAAGGTGGTGTGAAGTCAGAGTCAATACACCGTCACAGGTGTACTTCTTCTTCTAAGTATTCTGCCTCATCCTCCAACATCCCAGCAGAGCACAGTACTACATGGGTTGAGACTCTCACGGCATCCTCCTCTCTGCTACTCTGTTTCTACATGTCACTTAGCACAACTCAGTCAACACGACTATATCCTACACTGCACTTTTACTACAGATCTGGTCGCTGTTTTGTCAAGTATTTATTTGGAACTATTGTCAAGTGTGCTTTCAAGTGCTTTATCCAGAGAAACTTAATAGTGTTGACCTAGTATTACCTGATGCACATTTGCAAAGTGGTAAACCAGCTTAACTACACCCAAGAGACTCTGTGATTTCTCGCAGTCCACCTACACAGCACACATTGCAACCTGGGGACAATTCCCCTTTCCATGGGTGGTGGTTCCTATAGTCCGGGAGGGTCACTTCAACACTCTGGCGATCCATGATCACCTTATCCCAAGGGACCCAGTAGCAACCTGGCAGGGCACTGACCACAGGGGAAAAGGGTACAACCGGCCTTATAAAATAAAAGGCACTGACGTCACAAGTTAATACCTCAAGTTCCGGCAGTATCTTGGCCAACCACCACCAGAGTGGAGCCACACCTGACCACCTAGCAAGTGACCGGTCGATCCTCCGATGTAACACCACCCCGGGGGTACACCCTAGATTTGTCTGGCTGTTATTGGGGCCGTCTCCTTACATACTTGCAGCAAGATGTCCATCCCGCTGCGAGTATGGTTTCCCATACAAACTACAGGACAGGGATCCGCAGCGGATTTTGCTGCAAATTTGCAGTGAGAATTCCGCTGCGAATCCACCCTGTTTGTACCCTAAGGGAGCACTCCAGGCAAACTTTATATTTTACTATTATAGCTATGATGTGTGTGTTCTATATTATAGTATAGATCTGTTGGACATTGTTTTACAGTTTCAGCTACCGTGGTCTCTTCATCTTCCTTCCTGCTCATTGAGGCAATAACTGTTCGCATAAGCATGAGAATATTTAAGGAGTGTTTGAGTATCAAATGTGAGACATTACTGGGGCCATAGAAAAGAAACTGAAAAAAATAAAATTACCACCTTCCAGTCCCTCAAAGATCTTACATAGCTCCAGTTCTTTGTCTTTAGGTCCCCTGATTCACCTGTCTTCTTCCTGCTTCAGAGACAGGAGTTCAGAACAGGACTAGCCCACTCAGACCCTCACTGGTCCTACCAATGTCCTGACTTGGCCAGTGATTGGCTGAACAGACAGTTCCTGTTCCAAGCACTCATCATAGAAGCAGAAGAAAGACATAAGGACCAGGGGACCAGAAGGAACAAAACAAGAGCTGCAGCATTTATGGTTCTGGCATGTATACTGAAATTATATTGCATGTTAAAATCCATCATAGTTGCCCTATGCTATATTGCTTACATCTTTCTGTGAAGCCATGCTGAAAATATCCTTAATTATATCAAGGACACATAGTGCTATACAGAAGTTCACTATGTGCGCATGTTCGGTTGTCCTCAACCATAGTCGCTAACTATACCAGTGGTGGTTTGATGGTTTCCTTACAGGAGCCACCCCTCGGTTGGGTCCTTCCCGGAGGGATGTCTGGCTAGTCCTGTGCTTTGAGACTCTTCAGTGAGGCTCCATGGGCTCTTTTGCATATCCATATTTTCCCAGTACATACATTACTGATCCTGAGTTACATCCTGTATTATACTCCAGAGCTGCACTCACTATTTTGCTGGTGGGGTCACTATGTACATACATTACTTATTCTGTACTGATCCTGAGTTATATCCTGTATTAGGCTATGTTCACACTATGTAAATCTACGGCCGTAGTTCCCGCCGCACATCCACGGCCATAGATTTGCGGTGTGGACACAGCCTCAGTTTCAATGGGATCCGGGCGGAACATGCACACATCGTATACGTTCCGGCCGGATCCCATGAGGTGCCACAAAAAAACTGACAGGCCCATTATTTGCTGCCGGAACTCAATGAGTTCCGGCCGCAGAGGGACCTGTCAGTTCACACAGTGAAGCGAGCGGCTCCGGCCGCTTGCTTCACTGTGTGCTACGGGAAGCTCTGATGCGGGCGCGCGCCAATGCGCCCGCATCAGAGCTTCCCGGGTGGATAGATCATCCGGCCGCTACTTGTACCGGCCGTGATGATTCGAGCTGGGACCAGCCATTCCGTGATGTAATGTGAACATAGCCATATACTGCAGAGTTGCACTCACTATTCTGCTGCTGGGGTCACTGTGTACATACATTACATTACTGATCCTGTACTGATCCTGAGTTACATCCTGTGTTATACTCCAGAGCTGCACTCATTATTCTGCTAGTGGAGTCACTGTGTATATACATTACATTACTGATCCTGTACTGATGCTGAGTTATATCCTGTATTATACTCCAGAGCTGCACTCACTATTATGCTGGTGGGGGTCACTGTGTACATAAAATACATGAATTATCCTGTACTGATTCTGAGTTACATCCTGTATTAGGCTATGTTCACACTACATAAAACTACGGCCGTAGTCCGAACCGCAAAACTACGGCCGTAGTTTTGAGGTTTATGCCTTGGCTACAATATATACGAACTACGGTCGTACAAGGCACACAGTGTATAAGACTACGGCCGTAGGTCGTACGGACCCGTGAAAAATGAACATGTCATTAATTTCCGGGCGGTAATTTTACAACTACGGCCGTGGATTTCAATGCGGCCGCACACGTAAAATTTATTTTTGCCAAATTAAACTTGATTTTAATGTAAACAAGGCAAATAGTCAGCACGCCGTATTTGCACTAGGCACCTGTGGTCCGGTGCCTAGGGCGGCGCCCTGTGGCAGGCGGCACCCTCAGGGAAAAAAATACTTTTTTTCATAAAAAAAATATATAATTTGAACCCCCGCCGCCATAGGCACCGGACTATGGGTGCCTAGTCCGCGCCTGGGGGAGGGGGGTTGCCAGGGTTCAGTTTCGGGTCCAGCTTCGGGTCCGGGGCGAGCTGCTCCCTCTGCCACCCCAGCTTCTCCCCCTGCCCCCCATCTTTACCCCTGCCACCCCAGCTTCTGCCGTGCCACCCCATCTGCCCCCATCTTCTCCCTGCCCCCCTAGCTCCCCCCCATATACTCCCTCCTGCCCTCCTACTCCTTCTACCCTAGCTGCTCCCCCTGCCCCCATCTTCTCCCTCTGTCACCCCAGCTGCTCCCCCTGCCACCCAGCTGATCCCTCTGCCCCACAGTTGCTCCTCCTTCCCCCATCTTCTCCCACTGCCCCCCCCTGCCCCTTTTACCCCAGCTTCTCCTCCTTCCCCCAACTACTCCCCCTGCTACCCCAGCTGCCAGCTGCTCCCCCTGCCCCTCTAGCTGCTCCCTCTGCTGTTTTGCATATTAAAATTTTTGGGGCATCAGTGGAGACTCTTGATTGAGTACTTCATTGGAATTTTTTTCACTGTTCTCCTTGAGTTAAGTGATAACTGTGTTTTGTTGGTCGATTTTCTATTGCCCCAACTAGCCAGAATCCTACTCCACACTGACGAGGGGCAAAAACCCTGAAACGGCTGTCTGTGGATGGAAGCATGCCTTGGCAAGCCCTTGTCATGATCTCAATACTCGCACCTTGAGTTAGACATTGACAAAAAGGGGCCACCCTGGTGTTTCCCTATTTATGTTCCAATACTCGCAACCGAGTGGGACTTAAGGGGCTATTTACCAGGGTAGTGTGGTGCTCTCCCTATCATGGAGGCACCCCGTGGCAACAGGCTAGACATATCTGGCTATCCCGTGTTTTGAGACTCGCAACCGAGGCTCCACGGACTCCTGTTTTGCATATTTAAATTTTGGGGGGCATCAGTGGAGACTCTTGATTGAGTACTTCATTGGAATTTTTTTCACTGTTCTCCTTGAGTTCAGTGATAACTGTGTTTTGTTGGTCGATTTGCTATTGCCCCAACTAGCTAGAATCCTACTCCACACTGATGAGGGACAAAAACCCCGAAACTCCTGTCTGTGGATGGAAGCCTGCCTTGGCAAGCCCTTGTCATGATCGCAATACTCGCACCTTGAGTTAGACATTGACAAAAAGGGGCCACCCTGGTGTTTCCCTTTTTATGTTCCAATACTCGCAACCGAGTGGGACTTAAGGGGCTATTTACCAGGGTGGTGTGGTGCTCTCCCTATCATGGAGGCACCCCGTGGCAACAGGCTAGAGATATCTGGCTATCCCGTGTTGTGAGACTCACAACCGAGGCTCCACGGACTCCTGTTTTGCCCTCTAGCTGCTCCCTCTGCCCCCCAGCTGCTCCCCCTACCCCCCAGCTGCCCACAGCTGCTCCCCCTGCCTCCCAGATTCTCCCTCTGCCCCTGCCACCCCGAGCTGCTCCCCCTGTCACCCCAGCTTCTCCCCCTGACACCCCCAGCTGCCTGCCTTCCCCAGTCACCCCCCAGCTCCCCGCCTGCAGACGAGTTGTGGTCGGAAAAGTCTTCATGATGGCTGCGTCAGATGGAGAAGAAAGCAAAAAGTGAGCGACGGCAATTCGAGAAGACGTCACCTGTGAGTCATTAGTAATGGCACTGTAATCACTTCTATAGTGTGCAGAGCCTGTGTACCATTGGTGTCTGAATGGGTCAGTGTATTGTTTGCGGTAGTGTTGCCCCGCAGTCACTACAGTACACTAGCGCAAACTTTTAAACTAGGACCCAACTACAAGAGCTGTAGGTACTACAACTCCCAGCATATCCTGAGGGCTGCAGACTGTCAGTAAATGCTGGGAGTTGTAGTGCCTGCAGTTGTTGTAGTTGGATCCTACGTGCATCATACATTGGATGCTTTGTGGCATAATATACTCCAAAAAAGTATGTATATATACCCAAATTTTGTATGTCTAATGAGAGAGCGAAGCAAGAAAAGACATCGGCCGAAAGGCCTTGAAGTCAAAGTACTGAACACACTTACATTAGAGTAAATCCAAAGAATTTTTGCTCGTACATTATTATGGACTCTTTATGTAATAGTCCAAAGCAATTTATATATTAACAAAGGGAGTTCATGTGAATTCAAAAGAAAACGCACTTAGACTTAACCGTAGGTCTGAATGTGCACTAATGCAAAGATAGAAAAACAGTGCTGATGATTAAGTATGAATGTAGCATACTGAACAATCCATGTTATTGGCATCGCACACACACTACATGATATATTACCGAGATACAATAAGCTCGGCAGCTTACTAGAGCAATTATTGGTCATAACATAAATAAAAAAATATATTTATATATATAATAATGAAATGTACATGCAAACTATAAACAAATAGTATCAATATGTTAATAATTAAACAATAAATCATTCTTAAAGTTAAGACCCTTAGGTGCCCTGGTATCAAGGCAAAAAATATTTTCGGCTTCAATATGCAGTAATTTTTTTTGCCAGTTGCCCCCTCTGACGGGTCTTTGTACTTTCCTTATTCCATAGAAACGAAACGAGGAGACATTCCTGGCATGTTCTTGGGAAAAATGCTTTGCTGCCCCTTAAGATTTACAGGTGATACCTTTTCTAATATCTGCCAAATGTTCAATTATACGGTTCTTCAGTTTACGAATTGTGCACCCCACGTATTTTAATTTGCAGGAGGTGTATTCTATTACGTATAGTATATGATGGGATTCGCAATTTATGAATTCCCTAATTTGGCGTTTGTTGGTGTATGAACTGTCTGTGTATGAATATGTTGTGTTAGTATATTTGCAAGTGTTGTAAGTGTTGCACCGTGTTCGTCTACATTTGTGGGAGCCCATATGTCTAGTTGGCAGATTGTTAGTTGTGGCTGTCTTAAGCATGCTTGGTGAAATCATGTCTCCTAAGGAAGGTTCTTCCCCTACGAAACAGGCAACGAAATCCCCCCTCTATGATGGAACATGAGTTTCATCTTGTCTCAGTATGTGGACATTTTTATGTAGAATTTTTACAATCTTATTATATTGTTGGGAATAATGTGTAGAGGTAATAGATTTATTTTCCATGGATTCTATCCCAGAATTAGTTTTATTCTGATTCTGTATATAGGGGTCCTCATTACCTTGCATGTGTCGATTAGAATGTTTCTGTTTCTCTTTCAATAGATCTGATCTAGCTTTCGATGATACTATGTTGCGTGCTCTATGTAAGTTCTTTATAACCTCTCTGTAATAAACGTTCTGACGCTAAATCAAGATGTGCATCTCTGGTTTGTGCGTCTGAGCAGGCTCTTTTAATGCGTGTAAATTCCCCAACTGGAATTGCCTGTATTGTGTGGGCCGGGTGCTCACTAGCTGCGTGCGAGATTGTGTTTCCGGCTGTGGATTTACGGAATAGGGCTGTGGTGACATGGCCTGGCGATGTGGGAGCAATAAAATTTATGTCCAAAAATGATATCTGAGTATTTTGTACATCATTAGTAAACCTTAAGTTTAAACTATTATTATTTACATATTGCATAAACATTGCGATTTCAGATATCTCGCCATGTACCGTCCGCGGCTGCAGCAGTAGCTGTATACCCGAAAAAAGGACTTTACTCCCCCGGGCGCGTGACAAACGCGGGCGGGGAAGTAGTCATCTGGGCGGCTCCCGCTCCCCGTGTCTAGTCACCGCTCTCTGCCTGTCAGCATGTTTGAAGGGGATGAATGGCAGGCAGAGAGGCCAGTAACGGACCTCTCTGCCTGTCATTCATCCCCTCCGAGCACACGGAAAGGCAGAGAGCGGTGACTAGACACAGACGGGGAGCCAACCAGATGACTACTTCCCCGTCGCTGCCTGTCACGTGCCTGGGGGATTAAACAGCTTTTTTTCGGTTATACACTTCCTGCTGCAGCCGCGGACGGTACATGCCGCCAGCTGCTCAGAAGCTGTATACAGCGGTTCAGGGAACCATATCAGCCAGATTGGGGTGATTGGTTCCCTTTAATACACCATACACATGTGAGGGGAGCAGATCATAGCTAGCCTATGAGTGTACCTGTCATTATAAAAACAAACTTTTGACACGTCTCTATGATGTCTCCATGAAGTCTCTATGAAATGTCTAATGTTTTTTTTTTTTATAATGACAGGTAGACTTTCAGCATCCCACCACAAAAGAGATGCTGACATAGTGTGGCTCCATTCACTTCACTTGCCATAATGTCAGCTAGTGATTGTTTGGGACACTCTCCATTGATATATATTAATTTACCTGGACTCAGTAGTGCTGTATACAGTGCTACTGCATTGATAATTTTTTTTTTTTTTGTATTTTCTAGAACATTGGGAAGGGGTGCCCCGAGGTGGAAAAGGTTGGGCAACACTGCGTTTACACAGACAGATTTATCTAACAGATTTTTGAAGCCAAAGCCAAGAACAGACTATACACAGAGATCAGGTCATAAAGGAAAGACTAAGATTTCTCCTCTTTTCAGATCTATTCCTGGCTTTGGCTTCAAAAATCTGTCAGATGAATCTCTCTGTGTAAACACACCCTAAGCCATAATACACACATTGCTTCTTCCTAGCAACTAACCCCCGGTCTGATGGTATATGTTTAGTGAGTATATTTTTTCCCTGTATACTGGGGAGGGGGTCAGTGCACCATTCCTTGTCATTCCTTGGTTTATGGTTTATGTTGTGAGAGTATTTGTTCCCAGTTTACTGATATTGTTTAGTGACTGTATGACTGTATGTTAGAGGTACAAGGATTTCCAGTCTTTGCCTTAGGAAACAAAAAAGCTAGAAGCAGTCCTGCGTACGCCATCGCTAAATTATCACATTTCTGAGTGTGGGGGAGGGGGTCGGGTTGCGGTTTTGGAGTCGCATGGCCCTGTGTGGGTGTGGGGTGTGGGGGCCCAAGTTCACTTCTTGGACCAGGGCCAATGAGACATTAGCTACACCCCTGTTTATAACTATGGGTTAGGTCTTGTATATTTTTTGCTGGTGTCAGACACCCATTTAGGGTAGATGGTTGGGTTTTATTTTGGTTAGGAGGAGATTGTGTGACTACATGCAGGCGGTACAGTTATGTGTGGGCGGGAGACCCTGTCACCAGTGGGGGGGATGTTGGTGATGCACAATGTCTGGTTTGGGGTCGGTCCGTACTCATGTGACCTATGGGTGGTCATTACTTGTCCAATTAAAGAAGGGAGGATAGCCCCTGGTAGCAGTTCAGGATGTGTAACCTGCCCCGGATACATACATAGTAGAGGCCATATAAGGGTCTTCTGTGTAGAAACATAGAAGATTGTCGGCAGAAAAAGACAACTGGGTCCATCTAGTCTGCCCTTTTAGTATTTTCTTTCTTATTATCTTAGGATAGATATATGTTTATCCTAGGCGTGTTTAAATTCTGTTATTGTAGATTTACCAACCACCTCTGCTGGAAGTTTGTTCCAGGTATCTACTACTCTTTCAGTAAAATAATATTTTCTCACTTTGCTTCTGATCTTTCCTCCAGATAACCTCTCACTGTGTCCTCTTGTTCTTGCTAAAAACACTGCCCTCCTAAACCTTATTTAGTCCTTTAACATACTTAAAGGTTTCAATCATGTCCCCCCTTTCCCTTCTTTCCTCCAGACTATACAGATTCAAATCCTTAAGTCTTTCCTGATATGGTTTATGCCTCACACTCTCCACCATTTTTGTAGCCCGTCTTTGAACTCGTTCTATTTTATCAATGTCCTTTTTTAGGTGAGGTCTCCAGAACTGGACACAGTATTCCAGATGTGGCCTCACCAGAGCTCTATACAGCGGGATCACAATCTCCTTCTTTCTACTGGTTATACCTCTAGCTATACACCCCAGCATACGATTTGCTTTCCCCACCGCCTGGTTGCACTGGTGACTCATTTTAAGGCTGTCAGAAATCACTACCCCTAAATCCTTCTCTTCTGAAGTCTTTTCCTACACAGTACTGCCGATGTGATACTCGGATAGAGGATTCCTCCTCCCCAAGTGCATTATTTTACATTTGGAAAAGTTGAACTTCAATTTCCAATGTTTGGACCACTTATCTAGCAAAGCTAAATAATTTTCCATATTACTAACACATCCAGGAATATCAACCCTATTGCACACTTTTGAGTTTCAGCTGATGTATATACCCTAATATACTTTGCACCGCAGTTATATGATTTGTACACCGTGATGATTGTATATGTATTAACCCCTTGCAGCAAATTGACTTTCCGGGAACGCCATGAAATGCAGGTAGTTAATGAAAAATGATGTTCCTGGAACGTCATTCTCTCCCTGCCTCCCCCCTCTGTCCCTAGCAGAGATCGGGAAGCAGGAGGAGGCTGTGTCACACAGCCTCCTCCTGCTGCCCCTCCAGGCAGTTAACTCCATAGCCACCGCGGTCCAGCCAATCGCTGTGTCTATGGAGCAGCCGGAGCAAGATCCGCTCACTCCGACCCCCCCTTACCATAGCAAGCCAGACGCTGCTTCCTGCATCTGGGCTGCTATGGATGACAGTGATCAGGCCTCTGCACTGAGGCAGGGACCTGATCAAATGAATGAGCTGTCAGCTTCTGACAACTCATTCATTCTCTATAATACATTACAGCACTGATCATGTGCTGTAATGTATTATAGAGGTACCTGAAAAAGTGAAAGTACACACACACAAATAATACATACATACACAAATAAATAAATACATATATAAAAACATAAATTAAATAAATAAATAATTATAAATAAATAGTTATACACATTCCCGATCCCCGTTTATAAATGATCCCCTATAAATGAGATACATATATTTGGTATTGCCGCGTCCTGAATGACCCTGTCTATTAACCTGTTACATTAATTATCCTGCCCGATTAACGCCGCAAAAAAAAATTAATAAAAAACTAATCAAAATGACAATTTTTTGTTAATCTCACCCCGCCTGACTTCCGCTCTACCCCCATACATACCAGCTGCGGGTGTCCCCGACCGGCACGTGTGGGAGAGGACGGTCAGTGCCGACACTGGGGAGAGCTGTGGCCAGGCGGGAAGTCAGCCATGTTAAGGAGAAGTTTCCCCGGATTGTGGAAGAAGGAGGATGGGGGAGCGGAGGGGGCATGATTGCCCCTGTGTGATGAGCGGCTCCCCCTTGCTCCTGGCGGCAGCAGGCATGACCCAGCTACTACTCCCATCACCTGCTCATACTATGAGCTGGTGATGGGAGTAGTAGTTCAGTGTGTATATATTCAAGTGCGGCGTCGGTGAGCGGGCGGCCACTGGGGGTGGCGGTTCGGTGGGCTTACTTTGATGGATATCCAAATGTACTGATTGAACACATATATGGAATACTTTGGGGAGCAAGGGCACTTGTTCCCCATAGTATTCCATAGATGTATTCATTCAATAAAGCACACTGTACATTACATTACATTAGTTTACATAGTCATCCATAGAATTCTACATATAGAGCGTTCCCCTGCTGGACATTCCATAGGAATTACACCCTTCGTCGTGACGTCACTATTTCTGAGAGAATTCTAACACTCCATGATCTACTAAATTAAGGGAAATAGCCCTATATGAGCATTTCCTATAATTAATGTAGATTAGAAATTTGTCTAACTTTCCATAAGTAATATATCAAAAAATAATTTTGGCCGGACTTCTCCTTTAAAATTTCAGCGAAACACCTAAAGGGTTAATAAACTTATGAATTGTTACTTTGAATACTTTCAGGGGTGCAGCTGTTACAGTGGAGGGATTTATGGAAGTAACTAACATACAGGCCCCACAAATCCACTTCAGAACTGAACTGGTCCCTAATAAAATCAGAGCATGAAAATTTGAAAAATCACTGCAAAATTTTGAAGCCCTCTAACATCCTAACAAGTAAAAGGACGTTCACCAAATGACGTCACCATAAAGCAGACATGTTGTAGATGTTGCAATAATAATTAGTTTACGTGATATGATTATCTTTCTTAGGAAAAGAGAGTTTTGAATATAAAGAAATGTAAATTGTTAAAATTTTTGCACAAATGTTGTGTTGTTTTTTTGTTTGTTTTTTATAAAAAAACTACTGAGTGTATCAACCAAAATATATTACAAATATAAAGAGGAATATGTCACGAAAAAAAAAAAAATACCAGAATAACCGTGGTAATTAAAATCATCGCAGAGTTATCACTACATAAAGAGAGACAGGTCAGATTTGAAAAATAGGTCCTGGGCATTAAAGAGTAACTGTTGTATTTTTATTTTTTTTATTTTTTGCAGAAATCAATAGTCCAGGCGATTTTAAGAAACTTTGTAATTGGGTTTATTAGGCAAATATGCCATTATCTGCATTTAAAAAGACTTTCCCCCGGTCTCCCCTCCTCTTTTCCATTCACTTCAAAATATCAGGAAATTGTGACTTGTTGCATCAGACAGAACCCTGTCTGTTCTATAGAGAGGGGAGGGGGAGGAGGGACATGAGCGACAGCCAGAGGGGACAACAAAGGATTACAGGCACTGAGCTGGGTGACACCGTATTCAGAGGTCAGAGAGCTCAGTGCTGACTGTCAAAGGAGATAGATCATGTAGTTGTAAATTAACTCGTTGTTGTACTGTTTTGGTGTCTCATTTCCCTCTCTCCGTAGGAGAGCTTCAAACTGCTTTTTCATGATAAAAATTAATTTTTCAGCTAATAAACCCATTTACAAAGTTTCTTAAAATCGCCTGGACTATTGATTTCTGGAAAAAAAAAATTTTTTAATGACAGTGTCACTTTAAGGCCAAAACAGGCTGCTGAGGCAAGGGGTTAAAAGGGAACTCCAGCGAAAAAGAAAAAAATCTTTCAAATCAACTGGTACAAGAAAGTGCCAGAGATTTGTAATTTACTTCTATTTAAAAAAAATCTCAAGTCTTTCAGTACTTATCATCTGCTGTATGTCCTGCAGGAAGTGGTGTATTCTTTCCAGCCTAGAGAGCAGGAGAGGTTTTCTATGTGGATTTGCTACTGCTCTGGACAGTTCCTGACATGGACATAGGTGGCAGCACAGACTGGAAAGAATATACCACTTCCTGCAGGACATACAGGAGCTGATAAGTACTGGAAGACTGGAAATATTTAAATAGAAGTAAATTGCAAATCTATATAACTTTCTCACACTAGTTGATTTGAAAGAAAATGTTTTCTCAGGAGAATTTTAACTAGTTGAGTTTAGATATATTACCACATTGGTATCATACACTAACTATTATTGACTATATGAGTGCTATTATAATGTTAGTGTACAGATCCTATACAGAGCTGGTATCTGACCACTGTATGACGGTACTTTTGCATATATAAGTGCTTGTATAGTGGTAGTGTACAGATCCTGTGTAGACCTTGTATCTGACCACTGTATGGCGGTATTATTGGTTATATGAGTGCTTGTATAGTGGTAGTGTACAGATCCTATAGCTGGTATCTGACCACTGTATAGCAATATTTTTGGATATATGTGTGTTTGTATAGTTGTAGTGTTGTACAGATCCTATGTAGACATTGTATCTGACCACTGTATGGCGATATTTTTTGCATATACTGTATAAGTGCTTGTATAGTGGTAGTGTGCAGATCCTATGTAGACATTGTATCTGACCACTGTATGGCGGTATTATTGGTCATATATGTGCTTGTATTGTAGTAGTACACACATGATCATGTCATTAGGTAAATCCTAGCTATTTTATTTTTCTTGTATTGTTCATAGTGTAATTTACAAATGAATGTGAGTAGTGATAGATGGCTCCATCCTAGGTGTTGTGTGACATTGTGTATTTTCTGTCATATGGCAGGGATTATATTGAATTCTATTGAATTCTATTGATTATATTGAAGGGCTGCTGGGATATCACTGCCGTGCCTGCTATTTAGCCCCAGTCCAGCCCTGCTCCTAGATCTGGATGAGTCCCGTACACTAGGTTCCATACCTATTCTAATTTTGGGGTTATCCAGGATTAGAATAAACACAGCTACTTTCTTGCAAAAACAGCACCAGCCCTGTCCTCAGATTGTGTGTGGTACTACAATTCAGCTCCATTCACTTCAATAGAACTGAGCTGCTAAACCTGAGCCAAACTGAGGACAGGAGAGGTGCTGTTTCTGAAAGAAAGTGTTTTTCTAAGCCTGGATAACACTTTAGGGTACAAACCCACTTGACGTATTTGCTGCGTGAATCAGTCTTAAAAATAAGCAGGCAAAACGCAGGTTGGCTTTATACAATTGTTCTGCGTTAAAATACGCAATTGCGTATTTTTGAAGCGTGAAGCTTGTTGTTAGCAAAGCATCAGTTGTTAACAACCTGTGCGAAAAACGCATGTAGCTTCATGCTTCAAAAATACGCAATTGCGTATTTTAACACAGAACAATTGTATAAAGCCAACCTGCGTTTTGGCTGCTTATTTTTAAGACTGATTCACGCAGCAAATACGTCAAGTGGGTTTGTACCCTTAGTCGCCTTCTGACATGAGTCGCTCACCTTCAAGCGCTGCACTTGTCTGGATATTCTGATATCTATTGCGTTTTTATGAGAGAGAAAAGAAGTAGATTTCCAGCCCTTTCTACTGGGTGCCTTACTTAGTCTGGCCTCTCCCCTTTGACCTTTCTGGCACGGGAGACCCCACCAGGAGCATTAACTCCAGCCAGCTTAGCTCAATGGATCCCTAAGGCACGCAAGCTCCCTCACCACGTCAAGGTGAAGGCACAAAGAGGGAGCCCTCCCACCCTCCCACAAAGCTCTACGAAGTCTTACGGAGCTTGTGCTTCACCAGAATCTGGTGGTTTTAGTTAAGTTTAAGTGTAGTTGGTTTAGTTGGTTTAAGTCTGGTCTAGTTAAGATTTAAGTCCGATGCTTAAGTTAAGATTAAGTTAGGTTAAAATTTAGATTGGAGCAGAGATCAGTAGAGGTGATGCTCTACATGTAGATATCGTCATCATCATTATCAGCATCTTCTTTGTCAGTAATGACAGGATGATATTGATTTGACCACTCCGGGCACACAAAGCTGAACTTATTAAACATTTGCTGATCTTCAGGTTTGATGACGTTTGGTGGTTCAGCAAATTTCATAGGTTCTTCAACATTGAGGTCAACAGAGGATGTCATCATGATTGCTGGTGGAACAATTCTCCCGGCTTCCACGTCCTCCCAATTGATATCCGAGAAGAATGGATGGCTCCTGATGTCCTCTTTGACTCCCAGCCGCTCAAACTGGTCTTTACGCAGCAGGCTTTTTAAGATGTTAACTGCGTCGTCAGTAAGGGACTTTGGGTAGTCTGGAGTATGGAAGAGGACAGAGATTTCTGTTTCGTGCTGGCTTCTTCCATAAAATGGACGCTTGAAGGTCAAGAGATTGTAGAGGATGACACCAATGGCAAAATAGTCGACTCCTCTCCCATGTAGCTGGCGTTTTGTCATCTCTGGGGCTGCATATCCTGGTGTACCTCCGCACACAGTTCTGGTCAGGTTATACACATTTGTCACAGCAAAGCCGAAATCTGTTATTTTTATGTGGCCTTCTCTGGTGAGAAGTATATTTTCTGGCTTCAGGTCCCGATGGATAATATTTCTTCTGTGCAGGAACTCTGTGCCACATACCACTTCAGCTGTGATGAACTTTACTGTGTCGGTATCAAGAGGCGAGTGCTTTTTGACAAAGTTAAACAGGTCCCCTCCGGTGGCCAGTTCCATCACATAACAGGCAAAGTTCGGCGTGTGGAAGGCGGCCAAGCCATGCATCAAGTATGGGCTTTCATGAGTTAGTTGGAGGACATGGCGTTCTTTGAAGCTGACGTGCCTCTTCTCTGTCACTTTAATGGCAACACATTCACTGCGGATGATGTCTTTTGCCAAGAGGACTTTACCGAAGGTTCCTTCTCCCAGTGAATGGTAGAAGGTGAAGCAGTCCAATGTTAGGGGGACTGTAACAGGTGAGGTCTCTTTAGAGTTGTCAGGGTCTTCTTTGGATGACAGATTCCTGATGTTACTGGGTCCTGGCATTTCACAGGAACGTTCTTCATTGAGTTTACATGTTCCTCTCCATTTAGACTTAGTGATCCATTCCCAACATTTTTGCAGTTGGGCTAAGAACAGGATCTTGGCACTTTTCTTGGCTTCCTCGTCCTTCTTCGGTCCGTCGTTGTCCTTTTTCGGTCCGTCGTCGTCCTTTTTCGGTCCGTCGTCGTACTTCTTCGGTCCGTCGTCGTCCTTCTTCGGTCCTTCCTCTTCGGTCTCCTGTTGTTGCTTCTCTCCATATCTTGCCATACAGTGCTGGACATACAGGACCTCCATGCTATGAATCCGGTCACACAATTTCTGATATTCTTCTTCCATGGCTATTTGGCCCACATAGTGCAAGGCACATATGTCATCCATGTTGTAGCTTTGGTCACACCATCGTTGGTAGTCCTCTAACGTGGCTTCTTGTTCAGCATAGTATAGGGCACTCAGGTCATCCAGGTTGTGGTACTGGTCACACAGTAGTTGGTGCTCCTGCAGTATGGCTTCCTGTATACGGCTATCCTTCCTGCCTGCTGGCACCTCTCCTTCCTTCTCCTTTCTGTTATCTGTTACAAAGAAAAAGGATAGATGTGTGAATTAATAGAAAGAGGTCATATAGGGCATATAGGAGGCTTATTATTACAGAGTGGACACAGAGAGGTAATAATACTACAGAGGGGGCAAAGAGGGGTCCTATTTCCACTAAGGGGACACAGCATGTCATAATACTACAAAGGGAGCACAGAGGAGATTGTGTAGTACAGAGGTGGCTCCGAAGCATCCTATTATTACAGAGGGGGCAGAGACAGCTTTACTACTACTCAGAAGGTATAGTGGGTGCAAATATCAAAGAGGGGCCCTAGTACTAAAGAGGGGACACAGAGGCATTGTTATAATACAGATACATCCTAATACCACAGAGGGGGCAAAACAGGTCACAGTGCTATAAAGGGGGCACAGAGGGGTTATTATACCTCCCAGAGATATATATTAGTGGTATAGGGTTACAGAAAGTTCTTATGTTACAGAGAAGGCACAATGGCTCCTCATATTACAGGGGGGCGGGCGGGCACGTAGGGTGTCCTAATACTGTAGATGGAGCACAGGGAATCCTAATACTACAGAAGGGTCACAGAGGGTCCAAACACTACACAGGTGGTTCAGAGGTTCCTACGTCTACAAGTGGGTGATGGGGTTAGTGATGCTACAGAGAGGGAAAGCGGAAAACATTGCAAATGGGTGCAAAATTCAGTCCCTAGTTTCTGGCCATATGCCATGTACTGCCGCTTTAATGCCCTTTTCCGAGAAAACCACAATGAATGTACACTGCAATACTTTACTTTTACTATACATATATTATTATAGTATTGCAGTATATTGTACTAGCTAAGTCTGTTGGGAATGGAAAGTGGAATCTGATTGGTTGCTAGGGGCAACTGAGACAGTTTCACTTTCCACCATGTTTGATAAATCTCCCCCAATGTTCTTTATCCTGTATGGTGAACGTGGGGCACGAAAAACATCCACACATCCCACAATAAAAGTGAAAAAGGATGATAAACTCCCATGAACAGCAGCTTCAGTTTATATTCCTGGGATATAAAAAATGGCCGCCTGCCTCACACGTCCCAAGGAAGACGAGTAAAACTGATCAACAAGGCCGCAAATACTAAAATTACCTAATGGGGTGGGGACAACAAAGGTGAGTTGTTCACAGGACACCATGCAGCTTAAGGCCACTACTGGAAGGGGTAACTACTGTGTGGGGGCGCTATTCCCATGAATCAGCCCCACTGTGTGTGTTCTATGGAGTCCTAATGATGAATGTACAATTCCAGTTGTTGGTCCTACCTGTGGCGTCCATCAGAGGGATGATGCTGTGGCTGGAGAGGTGGCTGGAAGATTTCCTCTTCTTACATGTCATCCGGGCCCAGGCACTTTGCAGGCAGGCTAAGACGCGGTTCTTTCTTGGCTTCTTGGTTGTAGTTGGCTGCTCCTGACCGTCATCATCATCTCCTCTGTCCTTGTCTCTCCTCTCGTCCCCTCCATTATTCTTCTCCTTCTCTTCTGTGTCTCCTTCTAGATGATTCATCTTGTTTTTTGCCTTCATTTTAAGTTGTGGTCAAATCTATATTGATGATCCAATCCAAGTGCTGATAGAAGTAAGTGAGAGCGGTCCCTCCCATGTATCTCTGCTGAGTGGCAGTTAGCAACTGACGGAATGTTACCTGTGCAGCTAAGTGTACAATGTCTGTGTGATGTCATAGCCTTTCCTTTGTGATGTCATCAGCTTTCCTTTGTGATGTCTAAGATCAACAGAGTTCCATAGTCTTGTGAGTGAGGGAAGAAAAGCAACATATATGTGAATAATGTGTGTGTATATACTGTATGTGTATATATATATATATATATATATAAATTTTTTTTATTATTCTACTATTGGAAAAGAAAAAAAATGATTTGTTCTACAAAAAAATAAAGAAGTTCTGTCTCGGTATTATGTTACAAAATCTGTGTATCTTACTTTATAAATGTCCGAAGCAGAAATAGGCCAATAGAATTTGGCATTTTTGTTAGAAGTTTTATATTAAGATATATAAAGATTTTTTTTTCTGCCAATTTATCCCATTTTACTGAGACTGTTCCTCTTACTGACCCCCTATTCATATATACATAATGATGGGGGGCTGTGCTGTGTGTTTCTGTAAATCTTTTACTTACAAACAAATTATTACAACAATAATAATAACAACAATAATATAAATACCGTATAGCTGTAGGGTGTATAGACAGTATATACAAGTCCACCCAGGTATTAGCTGCTCCAGCCTCGTTCTCCCCATACACATCAGTGTAATAACAGCCACATGTGCAAATCACAACCACACTAATAACCCTCCTAACCTCATCTGTGCACAATACCCAACATCACATATACTTATGCTGGGTTTACATGGAGCGATTATCGGGCGAATTTTCGCGATAACGATTGAATTCAAACGCTAATCGTACGTGTAAACACGGCGAACGATCGAAAAATCGTTCATTTTGACCTTTTAACATGTTCATAAATCGTCGTTCGCGCGATCGCAAAAAATTTGCAGATCGTTCCGTGTAAACAGTCGTCGCGCGATAGTCCGCCCGCCGCCCGGCCCCCCGCTCAACCGCAGCCCCCTGCGCAGGCTCGATCGCCACCCCGCCGCTCTGATCGACACCCCCGCCGCCCCGATCGCCTCCCCCGCCGCCCCGATCGCCACCCCCACCCGCCGCTGCTCTGATCGCCACTGCACGGCAGCACTGATTGGCTGAAGAGGGGAGCCGGGAATTTCAAACGGCTCCCCTTCAGCCAATCAGTGCTGCCATGCATTGATTGGCTGAAGAGGGGAGCCGGGAATTTCAAACGGCTCCCCTTCAGCCAATCAGTGCTGAAGAGGAGCACTGATTGGCTGAAGAGGAGCGGTTTGAAATTCCCGACTCATCTCTTCAGCCAATCAATGCGCTGAAGAGGGGAGCCGGGGATGTCGGAAGACCTACTGCGCGGAGCAGATAACGTATGCTCTTGGCCGCGGCGCCGGGGGGGCCGATCGGAGCGGCAATGGGGGTCGATCGGAGCGGCGGCTGGGGGGCGATCGGAGCGGTGGCCGGGGGGCGACCGGAGCGGTGGCCGGGGGGCGACCAGAGCGGTGGGGGTGGCGATCGGAGAGGCGGGGGGGGGGGGGCGGGCTGCGGGCGGCCCGGGCTGCGGGCGTACGATCGCAGAACGATTTTTCCGTATGATATATCGTACCGTCTAAACGCTGATCGTTATAAAAAAAAATCGTTACCTCGAAACCGGTAATCGTACGATTGGGCCAATAATCGCCTCGTGTAAACTTAGCATAACCCCCTGGGCTGCTGGTATCGTCTCCACACCAAATAACTGTGCCCACACCCAACACCACATGCTAATATACAATAGTGTAGTGCTGTGTGTTACATAGGAGAGTTAGATACAGCAACTCATCTGAGTGTATCACACCAAAGGCCGCCTGGCTTCCTTCATACACAATTACTATCATTACTGCATGATATTTGGACGTAAAAAATGTCCAGCTTCTGACCAAGTGTAAGAAAGAAAGAAAAAAAGAAAGAAAAGTCACAGAAGACGCTGAATGTGAGTCTATAGAGATCTGCTTTGTAGGGCAGAGGTTATCATAGGTTGTCAGTTTGTCATAATTTCTTGTAAAGAATGTTTCAGTGTATTATATGCTAAGTGTAATCCTCTGTATCTGCTCTTATTCTGTATATATGTTTTTACTTGGTTTGCTTATGGGGGGGGGGCCCTATGCAATCTGTGTCCGCCCCTGCTCATACATATAAGATTGAAAGGTCAGGGCAGGATTATATCTCTGGTGTAAGGCCAGTATTAGATACATACACATTAGGGATGGTCCGAACGCTTGGCAGCAGATTCCCGCGGATATAGCGGGAGGACCGCCTGGAAAACTGGGATACAGCCTATGGCTATGTCTGTATCCCAGTTTTCCAGGCGGTCCTCCCGCTGGATCTGCCCACTGCACGGAGCGGGCAGACAGCTGGAATCATTACCGAGGGTTCGGGTTCGTACGAACCCGAACCGAACTCGGTTCGGACCATCCCTAATACACATGATAATGTTAGATACACCAGCTCAATAGACAGTATCGCACATGATAGTCTTAGATACAGCAGCTCAATAGACAGTATCGCACATGATAGGCTTAGATACAGCAGCTTAGTAGACAGTATCACATATGATAGGCTTAGATACACTAGCTCAGTAGACAGTATCACACATGATAGGCTTAGAAACACCTCCATGTTGCATGTAATATGCTGTGTGATCTTGAAAGTTTTATTACCATCGCTGGATACAAAATCCACTGCCCTTACCACATTAATTTTGATGTTGTACCCAGCGATGGTAATAAAACTTTTAAGATCACACAGCATATTACTTGCAACACGGAAGGTGTCATTTATTATGCTACCTGTCCATGAAATCTCATTTATGTAGGACTCACCTCGCGGAAATTGAAAACAAGGGTCCGAGAACATGTCCTAGACATCTGGAGAGCGATGGAAATGGAAGATCTATACCAGCTGAAACCAATTGCCAGACACTTTAAGATGGCACATGATGGGAATGCAAGACTCCTGAAGATAAGAGGCATTGACAGAGTCCACATTGGAAGAAGAGGAGGAGATTAGAAACTTTTTTTTGGCACAGATGGAAACGCGTTGGATCGTTAGGATCGACTATGTAAGTCCTAGAGGGTTGAATGAAGTTCTGGGCTTTTCCCCCTTCTTATAGTCATGTGCTAGGTAGGATTTAGTCCCGCTGGGGTTTCCTAGCTGGATCTAACTCGGGTTCCCTATGTATACATACTGTTTTTAGTTACTAATTGTTGTTTTTTATGTGTTTTTAGAATTTTCGTGAGAAGTCCTGTCCTGGAGGATTACAAGACCAACGTCCATTGTGACCACTGGGAGCCGGGAGGGGGGGGGGGGGAGCATTTTTTGTTTTCACATTTCATTGATTTTCACATTTTGATTCAAGCACTGACACTTTGGTCCATCATGTTCTCATGAAATGTTGTTGTTTATACGGTTGTGTTCTAATTTGCATCATTAATTTATCACTTCATTTCAGATATACACTTTTATTTTTATTACTGCACATTCATATTATAATATTTTTGTCATTTACATTTTTGCTCAATTATGCCCGGTCACTTTACTTATTCTTTCCTCATTCTATTCATACACTTTCATTCTTTTGCACATATACACTTTACTGTGCACTCTGTAGCACTTACACTTTATTGACTTTAACATGCATCTATTATCATGCACTTTATTGTTTTTTTTTATATATTTTATATATGCATTTTATGTGTTAAGTATATGGGCTTCCTGCACAAATTATGTCTACATATATACTATTTATTATATTTTTACGTGTATCTGCCATTATGCATTGTGGGTATTTTGTTTTGTCCAGGCACTTAGCACTTTGTCTGTTTGCAGCAAGAGAGGTATTCTTGCATGCATTTACTTATATGTTTTAAGTGAGTGGGCGGTAGCTATCCGGAGGTCAGGTTAGCGTCCTCGGCTCCCTGGCAACGCAACGTGATGACGTGCGGGTCACGTGACGTGGTTGCTCTGCCGCACCGGGAAGTGGAGCATGTGACTGGTTAGAGGGAGGCGTCTATACACCAGAACTCTGGCTAGCTATGGTGTATTTAAGGACAGGGACAAGGGGAATGCCAGCCTTCTGGAAAAAGATAGACGCGAAACGTGCGTTGGAGGAGCGGCACATATCCACTTCGCAGGTAGTGTTATTTCTATTACTTCATCTCCCTTTCCGGTGCTTACTAGGCCACTGGGCTCTGTGCAATTAGTTTGACTATACCAGTTACTGGAGGGTTAGTGCAATGGCAACTACTGACACAGGTATGGTGTTATTTGTATATTCCTTTACATTGCGCTTTATGTATTTATAATTCTTATTTCCTGTGGGGTGTGATTGCCTATGTGCATGGCTATGAGATCATCTTTTAATATGTGTATTGTGTATTTTTAATGGATTCCTTAATAAAGATTATGTCTTGTGATTGAAAATTTGTCCTTGTGTTCGGAGGTTTTTGATTTTGGCTTTGGACAGGCTACATTTGGTCTATATTAGAATTTACCTCTGATGATTAGGCCTGCCTGTGGCAGACTTAATCAGCAGAGCGCCGATCGGACGGCATGGAGAAAGGTAAGAGACCTCCGACGATTGATAAGTGACCCGATCGATGGAGGTCCCAAACAATAAGTGACAGGGGACTCCCCCTGTCACCTACACTTAAATGCGGTTTAAGGGGTTAATGACAGGCTGCAGTGTGAACGCTGTATGTAGTGTATATAGTATGTGTGTATTGTATACTGTATGTAGTGTATATAGTATATGCTCTATGTAGTGTATAGACTATATGCTGTATATAGTATATGGAGTATATGCTGTATGTAGTGTATATAGTATATGCTCTATGTAGTGTATAGACTATATGCTGTATATAGTATATGCTGTATGTAGTGTATACAGTAATGTGAGACAGTAACAGGGATGGTGGTTGGGAATCGCTATACCTCCCCGAGATACCTATCATACGTGAGCACTAGGTTCCAGAAAGTCCCTACCTCATCCAGAAAAAGCTGGGTGAGATATGGAGGGATCCAGGAAAGCTAAAACCCATAGCAAACTACTTGCTATTGGCTGCTTTGTAGTGGCTGTAAATGGGCCTGGATTTTTATGGAATGACAGGCAGGTTGGTAGTGGGGCCTGTGATTCCCTTTCTGGCTGGTCTAGGTTTTTGTGTCTGGCCCAAGTCAGCCCAGGTGCTGGAGGCCACTGATCACTGCCTGATAAGAGGATGCACAGAGTGTATAGAGCTGTGGCTGTGCATGGAGGTCTCTCCTGGCTGTGGAGAGGGTCAGGGCTGCTAAAGCTTCTGCTGGGACTCTCAGCCACACCGGTATTGTACCAACTTGTGTTCTTCTGTGTTGGGTGACTGGTAGCAAGTCCCCTGAATAGCTAGGATTTGCTGTGTTAGTTAGAGCTCAGACGAGCAGGATTTATCTTATTTTGGGCCTGTATGTCAGGCTGAATTTCTTTTGGCTTCAATAAACAAAAAGGGGCATCTCTGTTTTATCCTAGTTTGTGTCACTGTCTCTGACTGCCGTTCCTGCTGTCTGCGCTGCTCTACAGAGCTAATCTCCCACAGTACATAGTTGCAAACAGTCCCGGTTTTGCTAAGACTGTCCCAAATTTGACAGGGCAGTCTCGACAAATGTATGTATGTCCTGGCAAGCCCCGCCCCTGTAATGGCCCCCAGGGCCGGACTGGGACTTTAAAGTGTAACTATAAAATATTTTGACCTTTCAGTTTTAGTTAGCTTAGGGCATGATAAAAATTTTTGCAATATACATTAATAACCTAAAATGAACAGTTTTTTAAATACATAAGGCTGATTATGCCCTTACAGCTCTGTCTGGCTCTGACTTATTTCTGCATTCCTGCTGGACACGCCCCCTCCCTGCAGATCTGTACTTAGTGTACAGATTTTGACAGCAGCATCAGATAACAGCCCTGACACAGAGAGAAACAGAAACAAAACCTCCTCCCCCCTCCTAGCAGCACATTCTCCCCCCTCCCCTCACAGAGATCACATAGCAGAGCTGAGGGTGTTGTGTGTGAGGAGCAGCGCAGGGGAAGAGATGGAGGGACAAGTACTCATTGCTTCAACAAGGAGAGACATGCCAGCCATGACTCCAATGTGCTGCATGAGGGAGAGTGGGTGAGGCACTGAGGGGAGGACTACAAGTCCCAGCACAACACAGCTGTAGTCCTTCCATAGTACATATAACACTCACTATCAGATGTCTGCAGCAGGTGCCCCCACCTCCATGGCTGACATTATCCTACAGTGTAATGAGAGCAGATGACTGTATCTAATCCCACTGTGTGTGATAACATCTGCTGGGGCTCTGTATCTAATCTTACATTGTGATACTGTATGTTGGGGCTCTATCTGATCCTGCTATGTGTGATACATCTGCTAAGGTGCTGCTCAGTGAATGGAGGGACGCAGCCAGGGAGATGAGGGATAGGCCATGCCCACTTTCATGCAGCCAGAAGAAAAATTCATTTATTCTTCTGAGCCAAACAACTGGGGATATCTCAGCGAGCGTACATGCTATCAATGCAATTTAGGGCTCTTTTTAAAGGGTAACACGTGGGCTTTTTATCTGAGGAATTTAATTTTTTGGCTACTGAAATTAGTTATGCTTTAAATCAGCCCTGGCACTCATGCACCTGCAGCCCACATACAACATCCTACCAGATATCATGGATAGCGGTGACTCATTCTGTAGTGAATTCTGCTTCAGCTAGCCATATAATAATTCTGCAGTGGATTCGATGTTGCATATTTACGCATTTATTTAAAGTGACTAAATGAGCAGCTTAAAATTTGCAATGGATGTGTATGTACATGCCCTTAGAGATTATCTGTTAGGTCCATACCAGGTACACAGCTGCACCTTCTGCCCCCTTTTCTTCTTGCTCTGACTGTCATAAAAAGCGGTGCTGCTGCTGTCGATGTGACACTTCAGCTGGTTATGTGAAGAACAATTAGAGAAGTTTACATTAGACTAAAGGTCGTGTCTAGTGATGAGCGAGTACTAAAATGCTCGGGTGCTCGTTACTCGAGCCGAGTATTTCCCGATACTCCAGTGCTCGTTTCGAGTAACAAACCCCATTGAAGTCAATGGGAGACTCGAGCATATTTTTAGGGGACCCAAGTTCGGTAGAGGGAAGGTCGTGTGAAAACCTGTCAACCTCAGAAATTGATGGAAACACAACGGAAATGGACAGTAAAAAAAACAGCAGGGGCAGCATGTTTGCATGCCTCTGAGGCTGCCTAATGGCACCATTATGCCTAATTCTGTGCAACAGAGGTAGGCATAGGGACCACCCAAAAACTCACAGCATGGCATTGAGAACACAGGGAACTATTAAAACAGAGGTAGCTTATTATGAAGCACCCAAAAATTCAGCCAGGACAGAGTGAACAAGGTAGAAGCGGTAGCCAGTCAGCCTTCCAAAAATTATACCCGACCTAGCATGGCAGTGAGCTCATAGAGAACTATTAAAAGTGAGTGAGGAAGAAAGTGAGCCACCCTAAAATTAGGCCAAGCACTGCATGGCATTGAGCACACAGAGAACTGCCGGGATTAGCAGTAGCCAACATGGAGGCCAGGCAGGAGCAACAGTAACCAATATGGAGGCCAGGCAGGAGCAACAGTAACCAACATGGAGGCCAGGCAGGAGCAACAGTAGTTAACATGGAGGCCAGGCAGGATCAGCAGAAGCCAACATGGAGGCCAGGGCAGGCACACCAGTAGTCAGCAGTAGTCAACATGGATGCCAGTAAAGGCCCAGCAATAGTCAACATGGATTCCAGTTAAGGCCCAGCAAAAAGGAGGCAAGGGCAGGCCCAGCAGTAGTCAACATGGATGCCAGTAAAGGCCCAGCAGTAGTCAACATGGATGCCAGTAAAGGCCCAGCAAAAAGGAGGCAAGGGCAGGCACACCTAGGGAGGCTCCCCAAAACTAGGCCAGACACTGCAGGGCCTTGAACACACAGAGAGCCATTACAAGTGAGTGAGGAAGCTAGTGAGGCTCCCCAAAACTAGGCCAGACACAGCATGGCATTAAGCACAGAGAGCCATTACAAGTGAATGAGGAAGCTAGTGAGGCTCCCCAAAACTAGGCCAGACACAGCATGGCATTAAGCACAGAGAGAGCCATTACAAGTGAGTGAGGAAGCTAGTGAGGCTCCCCAAAACTAGGTTCATCCAACATGGAGACACAAAATCCTTATAAATGATTAAATATATATATATATTTATATATAGGAATTCAGAATGAATGCAGCACTCGTGTAACGATAGATGTGGTGCCAGGCGGTATATACCAGCGACCACCAGGTATAGGTAATATAAATCAAAAGAATACCACAGCACTCATGGGATAGAATTCAACACAACGTGTTTATTTCCCCAAACAGCGACGTTTCGCTCTCCACTCTGCTTGAAAAAGCTCTCGGTGTGGAGAGCGAAACGTCGCGGTTTGGGGAAATAAACACGTTGTGTTGGATTCTATCCCATGAGTGCTGCGGTATTCTTCTGATTTATATTTATATATAGATATAAATGCAGAAAATGAAGAGGTAGTGGAACTGTTAAAACCAGTGGCGAGACATTTCAAATTGCATCACAATTGTGACCCAACTTTATTTCGAGTAAAGGGTATTGATCGGATTGTAAACGATATACGTGGAGGAGACATCACTAAAAGGTTGGGCCAGTGTGAAAGTAAATGGATATGGAAGTTAAAGACACTACAGCCCCAAGGTCTAAATGAAGTCATGAGCTTTGCGCCATTTCTCTGAGCACTAGACATTAACCTCTCAGCAGGTTGTTTTTTTTAATAGTTGTTTTTATGCATGTTTTTAACATAGTTGTTCTATTAATTGCAGCATTACATATGAGTCCATATAGTATCTGTACTATAAAGATCAGTTCGAGGTGAGATGGGTGAACTTTGTCGAAAATATCTGCTTCGATACAATGATGAAGATATAGGCGACTGACAAGAAAAACTACAGATGAACTTGATCCTTTTTAAAAAAAAAAAATGTTTTTAATTTTTATTTTTTTCATTTTTTTTTTATCATTAAGCTTAGTTACATCACATATGGTATCACTGTTCATTTGTCAATACAGATTTTGCACTTTATACTTACCTACACATTTTTGTGGTGTGACTTTGTTCACACCACTATGCATTTTTTTGATGCGGTTTTTGCACATAGATGCATTTTTTTACACTTGAATAGCACACCATGCACTTTATATTTACACATAATTATTTACACTATATCGAGTCTCCTTTTTAATCAGTTGGCACCTTGATTGTTTTCTGCTGTTTCAACATTATTGATTGTTAGCACAATATTTGGAATATTTTTAGCACTTTCCTCACTCTGATTTCTGTGTATATATATATATATATATATATATATATATATATATATATATGTATTTTATTATGTATTTTATTATGTGATAACTATTAGGCGACACTATATTTAATCATCAAGCGCCACCTTATGTATCTAGTTCATCTATTTTTGTTATATTGTTATGATTTATTATATTCTTAACTTGATCAGTCTAGTCTTTTCACCATTTTTTTCATCCTTTCATACCCATCTCAGCATTACATGAGATTATTTATTTATCTTTCTCTCTGATCATACTGGTGGTAGTGCGCATGCGGTGTGTTGAGGGGGTCGTCCTTAGCTGATGGGCGTCTCTAACGGATGCGCTGCCGCGGGGGGGGGGGGGGGGCGGGCCACGGTGACGTAGTTTGCCGTGGCCGGCCTTCCACCCTGCGCGTGCAACTGGTGACGTCACATCCGCATCGCACACTGCACGTCGCCGATTAAGGACTACAGGTGCATTCTCCATCGAGTGTTGATGATGATCGGGTATTTAAGATCTGTCCTGCTGTGAAGACGTCACCCCCTGATGAAGGAAACGAAACGTATGTCGGGGTTTGGCGGCATCCAGGACAAGCAGTAAACTGTGAATGGGTGTGCTCTGCACTTTGCTTTATTTATTATAGCACTAGTCAATTTACTATAGATGGCTGTTTAAGGTTATTATCATGGTTCATTAGCCATATTACTTGTGATATTTGCCATCCGTGTATTTTTTGACTGCATTCAGAATCTCACAGCATTCTCGCAGACTTAGTGTGATGTCAGAGCATGGCAGTGAGGACACAGAGAACAATACATTCTGCTTAAGAGGCCACGAAATTTGATCAAATACACTTTCAATCCTTTAAAGAGTCTCTAAGAGACGGCAAGTGCGGTAGCCTGTGTATTAAAAAGACTTGGTCAATCCTGCCTTCAAAAAGGCTACTACAACATCCAAGGAAGGAAAGAAGCTACTGGTAAAAGGCCTGGTCAATCCTGCCTTCAAAACGGCTAAAACATCCAAGGCGATAGAAGGTGCTGTTCAGCAGTTTGAGCACCGCCTGTTGGCGCTTACCCACGGCAGTGCTGCTGCGCCTAAAACTAAAATAGCCGGATTATGGCTAGATTTAGCCTCACACCCTCATGCAGTTGTGCGTGATAGGCATCTCTTTGGAGGTAGGGACGAAGAATAACAATACAGTCTTCTTAAGAGGCCCCGAGCTAAAAAATGAAAGGACTGCAGAGAACCCCCGCAAGTTGACATCCGCAGATTATATGGTTTGAAATGGATAACACAAGGATGCTAAATTGTGATCCACCATTATCACTGTCTGTTCCTTTGAACAGTGGCGTGTATCTTGGAGATACAATAGATGACCAGACAGCCCTGCAAAATTGCACTTGAATTGAAGTCGATTTGATTTTAAAATTTAAATAGAAGGTTAGAAAATAAAAAAAAAAACATAAAGTGGCCATTACCGGCCTTTAGATGACGCAGGCGTGGAACCTCACAAAAATTAGGCCTGACACAGTAGAGTAACAGTAAAAAAGATATAATAAAATAGCTGGCTGGTTGGCCAGTGCCGCTCCTCCGTAGACGTAGTGTGACGTCAGAGCATGGCAGTGAGGACACAGAGAACAACGAGGCAAGGACAGGCACACCAGTAGTCTACATGGATGCCAGTTAAGGCCCAGCAACAACGAGGCAAGGGCATGGTTACTAATGCCAGAAGTCTAGCCAGCAAGATGGGGGAGCTGGAGGCCTTGGTTCTGGAGGAGTCCATTGATGTGGTTGGTGTGACTGAGACATGGCTGGACTCCTCACATGACTGGGCTGTCAATATTCAGGGATTTACGTTGTTCAGAAGGGACCGGGTGGGCAGAAGGGGAGGAGGAGTATGTCTGTATGTCAGAAATGATATTAAAGTGAGTGTAAAAGATGCAATAGTGGGAGATGACTGTGATGATGTGGAAGCATTATGGGTAGAACTACAGAAGGAGGTAAAGAGTGAAAAAATTATTCTTGGTGTAATCTATAGACCCCCCAACATTACTGAGGAGGTAGATGGCCAGTTGAATAGACAAATAGAGCGGGCTGCCCGGGAGGGAACAGTAGTGATAATGGGGGACCTCAACTACCCAGATATAGATTGGGGTCACGGTTCAGCTAAAACCACAAAGGGGAGGGAATTTCTTAACCTCCTGCAGGATAATTTTCTGGGCCAGTTTGTGGAGGAGCCAACTAGAAGTGATGCCTTGTTGGATCTGGTTATTTCTAACAACGCTGAGCTGGTTGGGGATGTCACTGTCCATGAACACCTGGGTAATAGTGACCACAATATAGTGACTTTTAGCTTAAAGTGTAGAAAAGAAAAGCATGTTGGGAGGGCAAAAACTCTTAATTTTAAAAGGGCCAATTTTCCTGGGTTAAGGGCAGAACTTCAGGGCATAGACTGGGAGCGGCTGCTGTCACATACGGATACAGCTAATAAATGGGAAATCTTCAAATCCACATTAAATAACTGTACTGCCAAATATATTCCTATGGGTAACAAATATAAACGGTTAAAATCCAATCCCACATGGCTTACAACCGAGGTTAGAAGGGCTATAAATGAGAAAAAAGGGGCATTCAAAAAATATAAATCAGAGGGGTCAGCTGTAGCATTTAAACATTACAAAGAAGTCAACAAAACCTGTAAAAATGTAATAAAAGCAGCAAAAATTCACAATGAAAGGCAGGTAGCCATAGATAGCAAAAGAAACCCCAAAAAATTCTTCAAATATATTAATGCAAAAAAACCAAGGTCAGAGCATGTAGGACCCCTAAATAATGGCGACGGGGAATTAATAACTGGGGATCAGGAGAAAGCTGAGTTACTTAATGGGTTCTTCAGTTCTGTATATACAAAAGAGGATGGAGCTGTGGTGGGTGGGGCCAGTACTGAGGTGGGTGGGGCCAGTGCTGCTAACACATGTAATGTACTGAACTGGTTTACTATAGATATGGTCCAAGATAAATTAAACAAACTCAATGTAACCAAAGCTCCAGGGCCTGATGGATTGCACCCCAGAGTTCTTAGGGAACTCAGTTCTGTAATTTCACTACCCTTGTATGAAATATTCCGTGATTCTTTGCTTACTGGTATTGTGCCGAGGGACTGGCGTAAGGCAAATGTAGTGCCGATCTTCAAAAAGGGCTCTCGAACTTCCCCAGGTAACTATAGACCCGTAAGCTTAACGTCCATTGTGGGGAAACTATTTGAGGGGCTTATAAGGGACTACATCCAGGAATATGTAGTGGCTAATAGTATTATAAGTGATAACCAGCATGGTTTTACTAAGGACAGAAGCTGTCAAACCAACCTAATATGTTTCTATGAAGAGGTAAGTAGAAGCCTGGATGGCGGCGCGGCTGTGGATATAGTGTACCTGGATTTTGCAAAAGCGTTTGACACAGTTCCTCATGGACGTCTGATGGGTAAGTTAAAGTCTATTGGTTTGGAAAATTTAATGTGTAACTGGATTGAAAACTGGCTTAATAATCGTACCCAGAGAGTGGTGGTCAATGATTCCTACTCCGAATGGTCCCCGGTAATAAGTGGTGTACCCCAAGGGTCAGTACTGGGCCCTCTTCTGTTTAACTTGTTTATTAATGATATTGAGAATGGAATTAACAGCAATGTTTCTATCTTTGCAGATGACACCAAGCTTTGTAGTACAGTACAGTCTATGGAGGATGTGCAGATGTTACAGGATGACTTAGACACACTGAGTGTTTGGGCGTCCACTTGGCAAATGAGGTTCAATGTGGATAAATGTAAAGTTATGCACCTGGGTACTAATAACCCGCATGCATCATATGTCCTGGGGGGAGTTATTCTGGGAGAGTCGCTGATGGAGAAGGATCTGGGTATACTTGTAGATAATAGACTACAGAACAGTACACAATGTCAGTCAGCTGCTTCTAAGGCCAGCAGGATATTGTCATGCATTAAAACAGGCATGGACTCTCGGGACAGGGATATAATATTACCGCTTTATAAAGCTTTGGTGCGGCCTCATCTGGAGTATGCCGTCCAGTTTTGGAACCCGATTCATAAAAAGGATGTTCTAGAGCTGGAGAGGGTACAAAGACGGGCAACTAAACTAATAAGGGGAATGGAGCATCTTAGTTATGAGGAGAGATTAAAAGAATTACATTTGTTTAGTCTGGAGAAGAGACGTTTAAGGGGAGATATGATTAACTTATTTAAATATATAAATGGCCCCTACAAGAGATATGGGGAAAAGATGTTCCAGGTAAAACCCCCTCAAAGGACAAGAGGGCACTGCCTCCGCCTGGAGAAAAAAAGGTTCAATCTCCGGAGGCGACAAGCCTTCTTTACCATGAGAACTGTGAATCTGTGGAACAGTCTACCACAGGATCTGGTCACAGCAAAAACAGTAGAGGGCTTCAAAACCAGCCTAGACAAGTTCTTAGAGCAAAATAATATAAATGCATATGTATAGAACCTCTCACCCCTCCCCCTTCCCTGTATCCATCCCCTCCTTGGTTGAACTTGATGGACATGTGTCTTTTTTCAACCGTATTAACTATGTAACTATGTAACTATGCCAGTTAAGGCCCAGCAACAACGAGGCAAGGGCAGGCACACCAGTAGTCTACATGGATGCCAGTTAAGGCCCAGCAACAACGAGGCAAGGGCAGGCACACCAGTAGTCTGCATGGATGCCAGTTAAGGCCCAGCAACAACGAGGCAAGGGCAGGCACACCAGTAGTCTACTTGGATGCCAGTTAAGGCCCAGAAACAACGAGGCAAGGGCAGGCACACCAGTAGTCTACATGGATGCCAGTTAAGGCCCAGCAACAACGAGGCAAGGGCAGGCACACCAGTAGTCTACATGGATGCCAGAGGTAGGCATATGGACCACAAATCATTTGGTACGAAATGGACAAAACAATGAGGTAAAATTAGGGATGCCAGTAAACTATAGGCCCCGCAGTAGTCGACATGGATGTCAGTTAAGGCCCAGCCAAAAGGGGGCGAGGGCAGGCACACCAGTAGTCAACATGGATGGCAGAGGTAGGTATATGGACCACAAATCATTTGGTTTGAAATGGACAAAACCGAGGTTGACATCTGGCATTCCACAATGGCTCTGCGTTGCTGATAAACCCTGGCTACCATCTGGAAGGTGGAATTCCACCTCGTGGGCACGTTCCACAGCAGTCTGTGAGACGGCAGTTGCAAGCGCCTTTGCACTGCCCTAAGGGTGGCAGCATCCGTGGTTGACTTACGGAAATGCGCACAGATGCGCCGCACCTTGGTGAGCAAGTCAGCCAAATTGGGGTAGGTCTTAAGAAACAGCTGCAACACTAGGTTGAACACGTGGGCCAGCAGTGAAGTTCAATGCAGGATGTACTACAAATCCCAGCAATACAGTGTAGTACCCACTAGTTTTGGGGGGCTGTACGGTACAATCCGGCTAGGCCAGCTGTCAGTCACCATCAAGGGTACACTTGATGCCTCTCGACCGGGGGTGGTGAGGCCCTGGCCACGGCTAGACAAGAAAAAATAAAATAAAACAGCTGGCTGGTTGGCGGGGGCGCGATTGGCGGGCCCCCGTCAACCAGTCTCCTGTAGCAGTTGGGGTAACATTCCCTGCATCACGTAACTCCCCACTCCTACCCCCACCACCCTTTTGATTTTCAATTTGAATGTAGCAGTTGGGGTAACATTCCCTGCATAATGTGACTCACCACCTCTCCCCCCACCGCTTTTTTGATTTTAAAATTGACTTTGATCCTTGAGGATCTGGCAATTGTCTCACCTTTACAAGTGAGTGAGGAAGCAAGTGAGGCTCCCAAAACTAGTCCAGACACTGCATGGCATTCAGCACACAGAGAGCCATTACAAGTGAGTGAGGAAGCAAGTGAGCCCACCCAAAAATTGGAGTGAGTCCAGGGGCTGGGATATGTAGTGGACATGAACCCGGGTGCTGACAGCTAACTGGCTAGGCCTGCTCTCACTCACCACTCACCATCAAGAGTACACTTGATGCCTCTCGACAGGGGTGGTGAGGCCCCGGCCACGGCTAGACAAAAAAAAATAATAAAACAGCTGGCTGGTTGGCGGGGGCGCGATCGGCGGGCCCCAGGCAACCAGTCCCGCTCCTCCGCAGACGTAGTGTGACATCAGTGCATGGCAGTGAGGACACAGAGAATCATTAGAAGTGATACAGGAAAAGGGGCAGGACCGGATGTTGGAGTGAGAAGATGTGTGCTCTGGAGCTCCGCCGGGGGAACGGCTGCCACGAGGGGATAACCTGCCACAGAGCCCTCTGATTTGCTCCAGCGATGTCCAGGAGAGGTTCCAGGAAGTCCTGGACCTGATCCAACTCTGCGGGACCGCCTCACACAGGCCCGATAGACGCCTTTCTGGCGAGTGACAGAGCGGGGACAAAATCCAAGATGGCGCCGGCAGCACAGCGGGCACAGCTTCGCTCAGACAGAACGCCCTCCTCCTCCCCGGCGCACTCCAGCAACAGCTCACCGGCACACAGGTCAGAGAGACAGGGAGACATTGTGACCGAGGGACCGGCCACAGGGTCTCCTCCCGCTACAACCGGGCGCACATACTCGGCAGCAGTCCGCGCCAACATGGCAGATGCGGCAGCACCTGCCTCACAAAATGGCGGGCAGACCCCAGAGACTTCCCATGCGACCCCATCCCCGCCTGCAGCAGGAAAAGCGGCACCCACTGGCAAGGCACCCCTGCCGCAGAGGCCACATGGCCCTTCCAAAAGTACACCAGTGATTCACCCTGCCAAACCCCTCTCCCCACAGCCTGACTGGTTCCTTCATGATACTGGAGGGAGCCCACACATGACTAAACATGCATATCCCACCACTGCCCAAACAGTGCAATTGGACCGAGCGCATAGAGCATTGCGTCCTAAAGATAGATCCTCTCAGCCGAGAGACATTATATGCTGCGTGACAGACTACATGCTCAAAGAGACAATAATGACTAAAGCAAGGAACCTATGGGAAATTGAGTTCAATGGTACCCAGATACAGCTGATGCCGGACCTCTCGTGGGTCACTCTTCAGAAGAGGCGCCTACTTCGACCACTACTCCAATTACTGAAGGACTCCAACATTCCCTATGATCGGCCGTGCCGCCCCCAGTGGGAGGGAATTCCCTCACCTGTATGACGCCGCTCCATTCATTCTAAGCGAGCCGCGTCATGCAGGGGAGGGAATTCCCTCCCACTGGGGGCGGCCCGGCCAACCTCCAGTGCTTCAGCACCGGCCGGTACCGCTGGATCGAATGGCGCCAAGCACGGAAACCGAGCGGCGGTCAGAAAAACGGACCGGCGCCGATCGATCCGTGGGTTCAGGTTAAAGAGGATGTAGTTAGACTATCTTGCTAGTTCTCCGCTTATGCCCTGCAGAGGCCTCTCCCCGCTGGTTTTAGTATAAAGTATTTGCAGTTTATTGAGGGCCTGGCATACTTCCTGGTTTCATGTTTACATACTCCCCTGTTATCTTGCACCTTGCCATATGCTAGGCAGTTCAGGCGTTCCCCTGGCGCCGCAATACTTTGTAAAACTTTAGTTGTCTTATCTGATATTGGTCTTACTCCCCCTGTGGCTGCTAAGGGTTACCCATTTCTCTTCAGCTCTGAAGAGGGTCTTTGATTTTGCTATACCACTTTTAGACTGACTGTGCGATTGTCTCACTCCCTAGCAGGAGCTGTTTCAGGGGATCTCCATTCTTAGTTATGGAATATCTCTTTCACAGCTGGATGACCTTGGATTGTTATGTTTTTGTCTTTGTCTTGTGTGTCTTGTCTCCCCCTCTTCCCTCCCTTGATGTTTCCCTTTCTCTTTCCCTTACTGATTTTGCTTCTTTTCCAGTTTCTGGTGGACACTGTACTGCACATGTAGATCAAGTTCCCTATTGGATCCAGTCACAAGGGGCTGGCCCGCATACAATTGGTCCTTGGTGGTCTCTCTGTTTGGAGGTAAAGGGTGATGGGAGGGCGATACATGGTTGTGACTCTTTTAAACGGCAGTCATGGTGCGTCTCCTGATGGTCAATGCTAAAGGTGTAAATTCTAGTCGCAAGCGACAGCTTCTTCTGAAAGAATTGAGGTCCTCCCGTGCGGATGTAGCCTTCATACAGGAGACGCACCATGACAGCTCCAGCACTTTTAAATTTGCTAAGCATTACTTCCCTATGGCCTATTCGGACCATAAGCGAGGGGGAGTAGCCGTCCTAGTCTCCAAGAATTGCCCACTCTGTCACCCACTCGATTGCTGACCCCTCAGGTCGCTATATCATAGTGGTGGGGAGTTTACAGAACACACTTATACTCTCATGCAATGTATACTGGCCCAACACGGGCCAGATACGTTTTCTTTCTAGATTATTTTTACTCATTTCTGATACCTTGCGGCCCCTTGCCTCCCCAATACTCCTCATTGGAGGAGACTTTAATATGCCCTTTTCCCCGAGCTCTGATAGACTATCCTTGAGGTTAGGAACCATACCGGTCCCCTTAACCCAACTCTCCCAGAGGTTTCGGCAACTTATACGCAAATATCAACTGTTTGATCTATGGAGTATTGCTCACCTTTCTGGAAAGGCATTCTCGTTTGTTTCCCACCCCCACTCCACTCACTTGCACATAGATATATATTTTTTAATATTATAGGCCTGAGACTACTAGATTCCTCTGATATTACAGGCATTACATGGTCTGATCATTCACCTGTGCTCCTGGACTTTAAATCACTGGTTACCCCTCGCAAAAGATGCCACTGGCGATTAAATGAATTCTTGGTTAGAGTGCCGGAGCACAGGGAATCTTTGGCACAATGTATACGTCAATATTTCCTGAAAAATACTGGCAGTGTTTCTTCGTTATCCGTGCTCTGGGAAGCACACAAATCAGTATTACGGGGACATTGTATCTCCCTGTCCTCCAGGTTGAAGAGAAACAATAAACTCCTAAAACGGCAATTGATGGCCAGGATGCGCTCCCTGGAAAGTAAATTGGCTGCTACCCCCAGTATTTCTACATTGAGACAACTTGTGGGAGTGCGCTCCCAGTTGAAAGACCTAATCGTCCTTCAAATTGGCAAAATGCTGGTTTATACTAAACATAAATACTACGAGTGAGCCAATAAAGCCCACTCCCTGCTCGCCTCTCAGTTGCGAGATGACAGGGCTCAGGCCTCTCCACAAGCTGTCAAGGACCCAAATGGATGCCTGCAATATGCACCAGATCGTATAGCTTCTCTATTTGCAGACTATTATTCCAAATTGTATTCCCTCCCGTCTGAGTTGCCCACGGACCCAACGACCCGTGCTGCCTGCCTTCAGGAGTATTTGCATTTGTGTCTGTTGCCGACCCTCTCAGAGACCGATAGAGACACACTCAATGCCCCCATCTCCTCAGGGGAATTACTCGAGGTACTGAAGGAACTTCCTAACAGTAAAGCCCCAGGCGGATTAACATACCTCTATTATAAATCTTTTATCAATGAATTGTCTCCCCACTTGTTGCCCTTATATAATTCCTTTTTATCTGGATCCCCAATTCCACAAACTATGTTAGACTCCTTTATTACGGTTATACCAAAACCGGGCAAAGACCCTTTTGAGTGCGGTAGCTACCGACCTATATCGTTGCTGAATGCCGATCTTAAAATTTTTACCAAAATATTGGCTAATAGACTGGGGACCCTCCTGCCGAGTCTTATACATAAGGATCAGGTAGGATTTGTGGCATTACGCCAAGCAGGCGACAATACAAGGCGCACCATTGACCTTCTTGAAGTTATTCACAAAACTAATGCTTCCAGCCTGCTCCTAGGGTTGGACGCAGAAAAGGCCTTCGATAGGCTAAGTTGGTCATTTCTTCAGGCCACTCTGGAAGTTTTTGGAGTTTGTGGTCCGTTTTTGATAGCCATACAGGCCCCGTACTCCAACCCAGGAGCAATGGTGCGTCTTCCACATGCTACCTCCTCTAGACTGACGATTAGCAATGGTACTCGGCAGGGATGTCCCCTCTCGCCCCTACTTTTTGTTTTATGTATAGAACCTTTAGCGGCCTGGATTCGTCTTTGCCCGGACGTCCAAGGGATACAGGTCAAGGACAGGGAATTTAAATTGTCACTTTTTGCAGATGACATATTACTGTCATTGCGGAACCCATGTACATCCCTCCCCAATCTCCATAAACTGCTTGATGAGTATGGGCGGCTTTCTGGGTATAAAATCAATCAGACAAAAACGGAGGCCCTCCCTATTAATCTCCTAAAAACTGAGGTAGACAACCTTAAAGCTTCGTACACCTATACATGGAGGACTACATCCCTCAGGTATCTAGGTACTAATATTACTACATCATTCACAACCTTATATAAGCATAATTAGCTCCCGCTGTTTAATGAGATCTCCTCCTTACTCACTAGATGGGCTACTCTCCCTCTTTCCCTCATTGGCCGGATCACGGCGATAAAAATGTCTATTCTACCCAAGATTCTATACCTATTAGAAACCCTCCCAATACCCATCCCCAAATCGGCTTTCAAGGACCTCCAATCTAAATTCTTTAGGTTCATATGGAACAAAGGAAGGCATAGAATACCGCTTCGGTGATGTGGCCAGGACTTCTAGGGGTGGTATGGGGGTACCTGACTTGTACCGCTATTATTTAGCTTCCCACCTTCGTAGAATACCGCCATGGACGGCTCTCCAGGCTTTCTCTAGGTGGTTTGAGATAGAAAAATTGTGGATTGCTCCAATTCACCCAGGGGTTCTGATTTGGTTCCCACAGGGAGTATGTGGTAGTATTTCATTGTTGGGCCCTATGAAACGAACTAAGGACATCTGGTTTGCAGCTACCAAGCTATATCCTTTGCAATTCTGATTCCCATCCTCTATAATCCAGCTATACCGGAGAGTATGATTGGCCCTATGATACGGCCATGGCAAATGGCGAAACTATTTCACTTAGCAGACATAGTGGATGTGTTTCAGAGAAAACTCTTGCCCTTTCATAAACTACAGGACAGGTACAAACTACCATTCCAGGCCCATCCTTTCTATGAAGTCCTTGCCCACTGGATAGAAATCTTATATGGTCCAGAACCGGCTTCTAAGCCCACACCTTTTGAGTGGCTCTGTAAATGTGCAGTGTCCACCAGAGGACTGATTTCCGATATCTACAGTCTCCTGGCACCCCCTCTCGATTCCCCCGTTGCCCTACATGGATATATGACTAAATGGGAAGCCTATCTAGGTAGAACCCTTTCTATTGATACTTGGCAAATTATTTGGTCCAAAGCGGCAAAATCCTCGTCCTGTGTGTCGTTCAAAGAAAACCAATACAAACTCTTACTCTTCTGGTACCACATATCGAGTTTATTGCATCGTATATTCCCGCAAGTCCCAGATATGTGTTGGTGCTGCTCTCGTGCTGGGGGGACCCTATTTCATATATTCTGGGAATGCCCCCTATTAAAGGGCTACTGGCGAATGGTAAGGGATCTTGTATGCTCAGTCCTTTCAGTGGATATTCCACTGGAGGCCAGCGCCTACCTGCTCAACCTACCTCCAAAAACTATGAGAAAAAAAATCCAGCTAAGTTGTTATTGCATATACTCACCGCAGCTAAGTGCCTGATAGCGACCAATTGGAAATCTCTGACCCCCCCCCATCAGCTGATGAATCGCATAGCGGATGTCAGACGCATGGAATATCTTTCAGCCCTCAACAACTCGGCTATAAATAAATTTAACCTAATATGGAGCCCATGGGACTTGATCCACAACACTTAGGAGTCACTGGAATGAGATTTTTCTTCTCCCCCCCCCCCCCTCCCCCAGCCTTTTTCCTTCCCTACTGTGTCTTCCCTATGTTAGAAGTTGTTATGTCCAATGTTTTATGTATTTCTGTTTATGTGTGAACAACTGGTTTTCTGCTGAATTGTTGTATGAGACTTTTGGCTGTTATATCTGCCATGCTTGATTTCGAGACTCTGTGTATTGTATGTGTTTTTGTTTTTTTCTTTTTTTGTTGTTGTAAAACTTAACATTTGAAAAACTGAAAAATAAACAGTTTTTTAAAAAAAGAAGTGATACAGAAGCAATTCAGTGTAGTGCCCACTAGTTTAGGGGGGGCTTGACGGTGCTATCTGGTATGGGCAACAACTGTACACACTTTGTCACCCCAATACAATGAGCAGTGAAGTAAGTTCTATGCAGGATGCACTACAAATCCCAACTATACAGTGCAGTACACACTAGTTTAGGGGGGGCTTGATGGTGCTATCTGGTATGGGCAACAACTGTACACATTTTGTCACCCTAATATAATGAGCAGTGAAGTAAGTTCTATGCAGGATGCACTACAAATCGCAGCTATACAGTGCAGTCAGGGGTGATTCTAGCCTCTCTGCTGCCCGAGGCGAACTATAGAATGACGCCCCCCCCCCCCCCGTCAATCCGCCCACATTATAATCCACTACTGCCCCCCCCCCCCACTGCTGTCCCCAATAAACATAATGTTTGGTCCCTTGCTGCACAGAGGATGTCAGGAGAGGAGGGGGCTAATCCTATAGGAGAGGTCCCAGCAGCACAGAGGATGTCACGAGAGGAGGGGGCTAATCCTATAGGAGAGGTCCCAGCAGCACAGAGGATGTCAGGAGATGAGGGTGCTAATCCTATAGGAGAGGTCCCAGCAGCACAGAGGATGTCAGGAGAGGAGGGTGCTAATCCTATAGGAGAAGTCCCAGCAGCACAGAGGATGTCAGGAGAGGAGGGTGCTGATCTTTTAGGAGATGGTCCCCCTCTTCCCCCCTTATAGATGGTCCCCCTCTTCCCCCCTTATAGATGGTCCCCCTCTTCCCCCCCTTATAGATGGTCCCCCTCTTCCTCCCCTTATAGATGGTCCCCTCTCCCTTATAGATGGTCCCCCTCTCCCCCCCTTATAGATGGTCCCCCTCTCCCCCCTCCCTTATAGATGGTCCCCCTCTCCCCCCTCCCTTATAGATGGTCCCCCTCTTTCCCCTCCCTTATAGATGGTCCCCCTCTTCCCCCCTTATAGATGGTCCCCCTCTTCCCCCCCCCTTATAGTTGGTCCCCCTCTTCCCTCTCTCCCCCCCTTATAGATGGTCCCCCTCTCCCCCCCTTATAGATGGTCCCCCTCTTTCCCCCCCCCCTTATAGATGGTCCCCCTCTTCCCTCTCTCCCCCTCCCTTATAGATGGTCCCCTTTCCCTTATAGATGGTCCCCCTCCCCCCCTTATACATGGTCCCCCTCTCCCCCCTCCCTTATAGATGCCCCCTTATAGATGGTCCCCCTCTTTCCCCCTCCCTTATAGATGGTCCCCCTCTCCCCCTTATACATGGTCCCCCTCTTCCCCCCCCTTATAGACGGTCCCCCTCCCGCCCCTCCCTTATAGATGGTCCCCCCCTTACAGATGGTCCCCCTCTTTCCCCCCTCCCTTATAGATGGCCCCCCCCTTATAGATGGTCCCCCTCTTTCCCCCCTCCCTTATAGATGGCCCCCCCCTATAGATGGTCCCCCTCTTCCCTCTCCCCCCTCCATTATAGATGGTCCCCCTCTTTCCCCTCCCTTATAGATGGTCCCCCTCTTCCCCCCTTATAGATGGTCCCCCTCTTCCCCCCCCCCCTTATAGTTGGTCCCCCTCTTCCCTCTCTCCCCCCCTTATAGATGGTCCCCCTCTCCCCCCCCTTATAGATGGTCCCCCTCTTTCCCCCCCCTTATAGATGGTCCCCCTCTTCCCTCTCTCCCCCTCCCTTATAGATGGTCCCCTTTCCCTTATAGATGGTCCCCCCTCCCCCCCTTATACATGGTCCCCCTCTCCCCCCTCCCTTATAGATGCCCCCTTATAGATGGCCCCCCTCTTTCCCCCTCCCTTATAGATGGTCCCCCTCTCCCCCTTATACATGGTCCCCCTCTTCCCCCCCCTTATAGACGGTCCCCCTCCCGCCCCTCCCTTATAGATGGTCCCCCCCTTATAGATGGTCCCCCTCTTTCCCCCCTCCCTTATAGATGGCCCCCCCCTCATAGATGGTCCCCCTCTTTCCCCCCTCCCTTATAGATGGCCCCCCCCTATAGATGGTCCCCCTCTTCCCTCTCCCCCTCCCTTATAGATGGTCCCCCCCCTTATAGATCGTCCCCCTCTTTCCCCCCTCCCTTATAGATCGTCCCCCTCTTTCCCCCCTCCCTTATAGATGGCCCCCTTCCCCCCCCTACCTTATAGATGGTCCCCCCTCTCCCCCCCCCCCCCCCCTGCACAGCAGATAAAACAAAAACAAAAAACAGCACACAACTCACCTGCCCTCCGTTCCCCCGTCGAGCCTCTCTGGTCTGGTCCCGGCTGATGTGCGGCTGCCCGGGGTATCCCGTCCTGTCCCCGGCAGCGCGCGCATCACAGAGCTCCCCGTGCGCCTGTGCCTGTTACTTCCGGCGCACGGGGAGCTCTCTGATGCGCGCGCTGCCGGGGACAGGACGGGACACCCCGGGCAGCCGCACATCAGCCGGGGGACTAAGGCTGCATTCCCACGTTCCGTGATCCTGACGGATCACGGACGTGGAATGCATGTACTGGAGCCCCCCCGCCCCCGGGAAGTATCTGTAATGAGATGCTGTGAGCGGGGGGGACTGTATTCATAAGCGCCGCGCTGTAGTATCAGCACCGCGCGGCTGATTTAGTACAGCGCGGCGCTTATGAATACAGTCTCCCCCGCTCACAGCAGCTCATTACAGATACTGCCCGGGGGCGGGGGGGCTCCAGTACATGGTACAGTCAGGGCCGTTTTAATACATTGGTGGGCCCAGTGCACAGCCCTCAAGAGTGGGCCCCCCCTTA
This sequence comes from Dendropsophus ebraccatus, assembly GCF_027789765.1. NCBI lineage: Eukaryota > Metazoa > Chordata > Amphibia > Anura > Hylidae > Dendropsophus > Dendropsophus ebraccatus. The sequence goes on along the minus strand of NC_091463.1, from coordinate 35,183,829 downwards.
CCTTTCTGCACATTGTATAATGTACTGAATTTGCCCCCACACTGTATTAAGAGCCCCAATACATACAGTAGTTACCTTATAACACTATTTCCACCATACAGTGATTACATATTACATAAAAACTGCACTAAACAAAACAGAAAGATATCACCATTGATACCATTACATAATACCGCCATACCATGACCCCTATCAGTACAAGCCTATAACAGAGTGAAGTTACATCCAGTGACTCACCGGAGGCGTCTTCTCCGATCAGAGTCTGTCACCTTTTCTTTTTTCTCTCCATCCAGCGTGGGCCACCTTGAAGTCTTCTCCTGGCTGTGAATCTTCTCTCCAGAATCTGCCAGACAAATATTTTAGGCTCCAACACATACAGTAGTTAGGTCCCTTATACCCCTATACAGTAGTTACACCCCTCTGTACCCCTACATAGTTACACCCCTCTGTGCCTCCATAGTTTTAAGGTGTCCCTGTAGTATATAGACCCTCATGTGCTCCTCCAGTTATATACAGCCCTCCTGTGCGCTCCCCCATTAGTATATAGCCCCCCTGTGCACTCTCCCCAGTAGTATATAGCCCCCTGTGCTCACCCACAATAGTATATAGCCCCCCTGTGCTCTCCCCCAATAGTATATAGCCCCCCTATGCTCTCCCACAATAGTATATAGCCCCCCTGTGCTCTCCCACAATAGTATATAGCCCCCCTGTGCTCTCCCACAATAGTATATAGCCCCCTGTGCTCTCCCCCAATAGTATATAGCCCCCCTGTGCTCTCCCACAATAGTATATAGCCCCCCTGTGCTCTCCCCCAATAGTATATAGCCCCCCTGTGCTCCCCCTCAATAGTATATAGCCCCCCTGTGCTCTCCATAATATATAGCCCCCTGTGCTCTCCCCCATAGTATATAGACCCCTGTGCTCCCCAATAGTATATAGCTCCCCTGTGCTCCCCAATAGTATATAGCCCCTGTGCTCCCCAATAGTATATAGCTAACCTGTGCTCCCCAATAGTATATAACCCCCTGTGCTCCCCCATAGTATATAGCCCCCTGTGCTCCCCCATAGTATATAGCCCCCTGTGCTCCCCAGTAGTATATAGCCCCCTGTGCTCCCCATAGTATATAGCTCCCCTGTGCTCCCCCATAGTATATAGCTCCCCTGTGCTCCCCCATAGTATATAGCCCCCTGTGCTCCCCCAAAGTATATAGCTCCCCTGTGCTCCCCCATAGTATATAGCTCCCCTGTGCTCCCCAATAGTATATAGCCCCCTGTGCTTCCCAATAGTATATAGCTCCCCTGTGCTCCCCAATAGTATATAGCTCCCCTGTGCTCCCCCATAGTGTATAGCCCCCTGTGCTCCCCCATAGTATATAGCTCCCCTGTGCTCCCCCATAGTATATAGCCCCCTGTCCTCCCCCATAGTATATAGCCCCCTGTGCTCCCCCATAGTATATAGCCCCCCGTTCTCCCCCATAGTGTATAGCCCCCTGTGCTCCCCCATAGTATATAGCTCCCCTGTGCTCCCCCATAGTATATAGCCCCCTGTGCTCCCCCATAGTATATAGCCCCCTGTGCTCCCCCATAGTATATAGCCCCCTGTGCTCCCCAAAGTATATAGCTCCCCTGTGCTCCCCCATAGTATATAGCTCCCCTGTGCTCCCCAATAGTATATAGCCCCCTGTGCTTCCCAATAGTATATAGCTCCCCTGTGCTCCCCAATAGTATATAGCTCCCCTGTGCTCCCCCATAGTGTATAGCCCCCGGTGCTCCCCCATAGTATATAGCTCCCCTTTGCTCCCCAATAGTATATAGCTCCCCTGTGCTCCCCCATAGTATATAGCCCCCTGTGCTCCCCCATAGTATATAGCCCCCTGTGCTCCCCAATAGTATATAGCCCCCGTTCTCCCCCATAGTATATAGCCCCCTGTGCTCCCCAATAGTATATAGCCCCCGTTCTCCCCCATAGTATATAGCCCCCCTGTGCTCCCCAATAGTATATAGCCCCCGTTCTCCCCCATAGTATATAGCCCCCCTGTGCTCCCCAATAGTATATAGCCCCCGTTCTCCCCCATAGTATATAGCCCCCTGTTCTCCCCCATAGTATATAGCCCCCTGTGCTCCCCAATAGTATATAGCTCCCCCTCCCATATAACATTGAAAAAAACAAACACTTTTACTCACCTGGGTCCACGCGTTCCTCTTCTCTTCCCTCCTGTGGCCGCACTTCCTGTGGTCACAAGAGGCTGCACTCCCCTTACCCTCGCGCCGACGCTCCAGTGACGTCGGGCGCTAGAGGGAGAGCGCGGCCTCTTGTGACCGCAGGAAGTGCGGCCACAAGAGTGAGTGACTGACAGGGAGGGAGCCAATGGCTCTCTCTCTGTCAGTGTCGCTGCTGCTGCAGCGCTGAAGCGCCGCAGCAGCAGCGGACGGGGCCGCGGCGGACGGGGGGGCCCTGCAGGGGGCGCCATGGAGGGGTAAGTAGATTACCCATCCATGGCGCTCCCCCCTGACAGGCTGGTGGCCGGAGCCCTGTGCGACCGCATTGGTCGCACATAGCAACGGCCGGCCTGCTGGGGGGGGGGGGGCCCTTTAACCAGTGGGCCCGATGCACGTGAACCATGTGCCCTCTGGTTAAAGCGGCCCTGGGTACAGTCAGTGGCGGATTATAATGTGGGCGGCCGCCCGAACCGCTCATATTATAATCTGCCACTGAATGCCGCCCCCATGAAGATAGCTGGTGGCGCCGCCTGAGGCAGACGATTCAGGTCGCCTCATCATTGCGGCGCCCCTGAGTGCAGTACACCAGCCCCAAAATCAAAAAGGAGTAAACTGAGCACTTCTTAGGGGTGTGCATGCAACACCTAATGCCCCCTTTCTGCCAGCAGCCGGTCACCACAGTGTGCTGGTTAAATCGCGGTAGCAGCACTGCAACTCCCAGCCAGCAGTCTCTAGTAATAGTATTAATAAAAGCTGTTAACCCCTTAACGACATCGGGCGTAAACTTACGCCATCGCGCCCTGGTACTTGGCGCATCAGGGCGTAAATTTACGCCCGATGTTTCCCCGATCGATGCGTGTTCACACACAGCGGTCGGGGAAGATGGCCTGCTATAAATCATAGCAGGCCATCTTAGCTTCACGGCACGGGGGGTGGTTAACACCCCCCGTTCTTGCGATCGCCGCTATAGGCTGATCAATTCAGATCAGCCAATAGCGGCGATCGGAACCTTTCCGGGTCATCGGCGACCCGATGACCCGGAAAAAAATGGCGGTCGGTGCTGTCCGAGGACGGCACCGACCGCCATTACTGTAAAAAGTAATGGTGATCGCCGTGCCACCGGCCCGATCGCCGTGAACGGCCGGCCGTTCACGGCGATCGGGCCGGTGGCACGGCGATCAGAGTCCCACAATATAGTAAATACCTGCCCTGGACCCCTCAGCTAGGTAGCCGAGGGGTCCAGAGCAGGTATTTGTACATTACTCACCTGTCCCGGGCTCCTGATCGGCGTCTTCCGGGTTCGCGGCATCCTCGTCTTCGTTCGGGTCTTCGGCTTCTTCCGTGACGTCACGTTCGGCTTCTCTCGGCTATTTTCGGCTCCAGCGTCGGCTCTTTCCGTATTTTGCGCTCTGCTGCCCTCTAGCGGCTGATATGTGTAATACACTTATCAGCAGCTACAGGGATGTTCAGAATGTAGAAATTTTTTTTTTTTTCAAATTTTTTTTTTTCTATTTTCCGCACCCTATCGCCGCTGAGTGTTGATCAGCATCGCACGAAAGTGCGCTGCTAATCAGCAACTCCTCCTTTTTGGCGTAGGGTGTTTTTTTTCTATATTCTACTGCCACAGTCTGCTAATAAGTGCCGCACATAAGTGCGGCATTTATCAGCAACTCCTTTGTTGGCGTAGGTTTTTTTTTTATACTTACTGTAAAAAAACACGTAAAAAACACTACATTACACCACACTACATTGAATAAAGTTTGACACTACACCACTACATACCCCATATACCAATCCCCGTATAAAGATGGCCCCCAGGGTGTTTTCGGCGTCAGAGGGATACGTTATTATTGCCTCCGACACCGAAACAGCCAGTAAGGATGAATGGGGGGATCCTTCTTTCCTCCATTCATCCTCATCATCCTCATCATCCAATGACATGTCTGGGGGGTAGCGTAGCGTACGCAGCTCCCCAGACACGTCTTTTCCGCCAGTACCGTCCCAATAAGAGATGACGGTATGGTGTGAAATTCTACAAACTCTGTGAGCGTACCTCAGGGTACACTTACAGATTTAGGGTAGGTGCACACTGCGGAATGGCAAAGGATAACCCTTTGTGCATTCCGCAGCTGGCACCCGCCGGCGGACTGATGCGGGCGCATGTCTCCACCCGTGTCATAGACTCCATTCTATGCACGGGCGGATTCCATCGTCCATCCAAAGAATGAACACGTTGGACGGAGAGCGGAATCCGCCCGTGCATAGAATGGAGTCTATGACACGGACGGAGACGTGCGCCTGCATCACTCCGCCGGCGGGTGCCAACTGTGGAATGCACGAAGGGTTATCTGTCGCGATTCCGCAGTGTGCATGTACCCTTAGGCTGGTTTCACACGCTGTAACTGTGCGGCTGTATTTTTTATGCGGCTGTAAATGTGCGGGTGAAACTACGGCCGTGGGAAAAAATAGACATGCGGCTCAAAACATACGGTCATTTACTTGGAAATCTGGTTCAACTAAAAATAACAAATAAAATGTTAAGAAAGTGATGGAAACACCTCTGGATGCATCTGGGAAAGCAGGGAACACAGTTTACATGACTCGCTATTACCGGGGTTTGCGATCCTCTGCACTATAGCCGATGTCTCTCATGGTTAATATATTGAATTAATAAAACACATTTTCTGTCTAATAAAGTCCCTTTTATTGTTCAATAATTAAATGTAAACGATTCCATCATTTTGCAATTAAATATACTGTTAAAATAAATATATATATAAATAAATGTATATTTATATATATATATTTATTTTTTGACAGTATATTTAATTGCACAATGATGGATTCGTTAGAACTAAATTATTGAACAAAGAAACTGTATTTATTTAAACGAAAATGTGTTTTATTCATTAAATATTAATTAGTACAGGAAGCACTATAAGCCGGTAATTCATATGCCGGCAATAGAGCATTCTGTACTAATCATCACTTTACTTTAATGAAAACATCAAATGTTTCTTCTAATTATGTTATGACAATAACATTATTAGAAGAAACATTTAGAATTATATGTGCGCTCAGCTGATTGGCTGTTCGGCTGAGCGCACATATAAAGAGCCGGTCCGCAGTACAGTCACTTCATTGTGCTGCGGACCAGCGAAGAGGACACATCGGGGTGAGTATAGAGCTCTCCCCACCCCCTCCCCGGCACTGCACCCCTCCCAGCAAGGAAGGGGGGTCACTTAACCCCTTCCTTGCTGGGATGGGTGCAGTCTGACATCAGTCTGGCCCCCCGGGGGTTAAGGGGGATGCAGTACATCCTCCCTTAACCCCTTGGGGGCCAGACTGTAAGCAGCGATCTGTAAAGATGCTGCATACTGTAAGGAGCACAACACCGCTCACAATGATGGGTGTTGTGCTCCTGTTTGTGTGTTTTGTGTGTTTCTCCCTTTTTGTTTTTCAGATATCGGTATCCTGGGGATTACGTCGGATTCCATGGACTACGTCGATGACCAGCGGTTGTTCTTTGAATTTTTTTTTAATAAAATGGTCAATGAGGGTTGTGGGGGTGTTTTTATTTGAATAAAAAAATTTGTAAACTTGTGTCTTGTCTTTATTTCTTTACTTTATAGACTTAGTAGTGGAAGCCGTCTAATAGACGGAATCCATTACTAAGTTGGGGCCTAGTGTTAGCCGGTATAAAATGGCTAACACTAACCCCCCATTATTACCCCAGTACCCAATGCCACCAGGGGTACTGGGAAGAGCCGGGTGCCAGTGGTCCCGGAGCGTCAATATTGGCGCTCCTGGACCGGGCGGCAGCAGGCTGGTAAGATTTAGGCTGGGGAGGGCCTAAACCAATGGCTCTTCCCACCCTGGTGTTACCAGGCTGCTGTCGTTTGGTTTTTAACCCGGCTGGTTATAAAAATAGGGGGGACCCTATGCGTTTTTTTTTTAAATAAATAAATAATTAAAAAAAAACGCATAGGGTCCCCCCTATTTTTATAACCAGCCGGGTTAAAAACCAAACGACAGCAGCCTGGTAACACCAGGGTGGGAAGAGCCATTGGTTTAGGCCCTCCCCAGCCTAAATCTTACCAGCCTGCTGCCGCCCGGTCCAGGAGCGCCAATATTGACGCTCCGGGACCACTGGCACCCGGCTCTTCCCAGTACCCCTGGTGGCATTGGGTACTGAGGTAATAATGGGGGGTTAGTGTTAGCCATTTTATACCGGCTAACACTAGGCCCCAACTTAGTAATGGATTCCGTCTATTAGACGGCTTCCACTACTAAGTCTATAAAGTAAAGAAATAAAGACAAGACACAAGTTTACAAATTTTTTTATTCAAATAAAAACACCCCCACAACCCTCATTGACCATTTTATTAAAAAAAAATTCAAAGAACAACCGCTGGTCATCGACGTAGTCCATGGAATCCGACGTAATCCCCAGGATACCGATATCTGAAAAACAAAAAGGGAGAAACACACAAAAAAAACACAAACAGGAGCACAACACCCATCATTGTGAGCGGTGTTGTGCACCTTACAGTATGCAGCATCTTTACAGATCGCTGCTTACAGTCTGACCCCCAAGGGGTTAAGGGAGGATGTACTGCATCCCCCTTAACCCCCGGGGGGCCAGACTGATGTCAGACTGCACCCATCCCAGCAAGGAAGGGGTTAACTGACCCCCCCTTCCTTGCTGGGAGGGGTGCACTGCTGGGGAGGGGGTGTGGAGAGCTCTATACTCACCCCGATGTTGCCTCTTCGCTGGTCCGCAGCACAATGAAGTCACTGTACTGCGGACCGGCTCATTATATGTGCGCTCAGCCGATCAGCCAATCAGCTGAGCGCACATATAATTCTAAATGTTTCTTCTAATAATGTTATTGTCATAACATAATTAGAAGAAACATTTGATGTTTTCATTAAAATAAAGTGATGATTAGTACAGAAAGCTCTATTACCGGGAATATGAATTACCGGCTTATAGTGCTTCCTGTACTAATTAATATTTAATGAATAAAACACATTTTCTTGGAAATAAATTCAGTTTCGTTTGTCAATAATTTAATTCTAACGAATCCATCATTGTGCAATTAAATATAATGTCAAAAAATAAATATATAGATAAATATACATTTATTTATATATCTATTTTTTTTAACAGTATATTTAATTGCAAAATGATGGATTCGTTAGAAATAAATTATTGATCAACGAAAGTGTCTTGATTACAAATAAAATGTCTTTGATTAATTTAATATAGTAACTATTAGAGGCATCGGCATTCGGCATCATTCCCGGCTATTTTTGAAGTACTTTGTACGGACCGCCTGTCAATCCTCGGCCGCATATTCAGCCGCAAATAATGGTCTTGTTCATTTTTTACGGGTCCGTTTACGATAGGGCCGTAGATTCATACATAGTGTGCACTGTGCAGCCGCATATCCTATACTTCACAGCATACACACGAACCCTCAAATATACGGGCGCACTATTACATCCGTACATACGGCCGCACTATTACTACGTGTGAAACAAGGGTTAGAGTGTATGTAGGAAGGGACACCCGAATGCAGCCCCCAGATGCCCCCTCCCCCCCCATCCTCGGAACAAGTGGGAAGATCGTCCGGGAACTGATCTTCCCACTGCTGGATAAAGGTCACCACCTGTATGGGGATAACATTTATACCAGCACCCCCTCTTCTGGTCCCTCGCTGCCCTGTAGCTTGCGGCACGATCCGAACATATCAGAAGCCGTAATAGCGCCCTAATATTTAGCAGCCATGGAGCGGACCCAGCACTTCTGGATATGAAGGACCCCGTATCGCACCAGGGCAACATTTTCCAGGTGACGTCCCCCACACTGGAAAACAGGAGACCCCAGAAGAAGTGCAGAGTGTGGCGTAACAGGGGGATCAGGAAGGACACCATTTTCCAGTGTGACACCTGTCCTGATCCCCCCCGGCCTCTGCATACTGGATCGCTCCAAGGCGTACCACACGTCACTGGGGTTCTACATTATCTAAATTCTGTCCCTTATTCCTATTTCAGGGGTCACGTTGGTCCAGGGATTATTCTGATCGCCATTATGGAGTCGGGAAGGAATTTTTCCCCTGTGATGAGGCTACTGTCGTCTGCCTTACGAGGTTTTTTTTTTTGCCTTCCTCTGGATCAACACAGGTTGAATTTGATGGACACCTGTCATTTTCAACCTTATAAACCAATAATTGGCCTAATACCCCCAAATAAATTAGAATTGTCCCTTTTCCCCAGCTAAGTAGGTATGGCCGCCATTCCCATTAGAGGATGCCATGATGCAATTACAAAGCCTCTGTGCGGCCAGGACAGTAGAAACCCCCCACAAGTGACCCAATTCTGGAAACTACACCCCATAAGGAATCTAAGAAGGGGGGCAGCGGGGATATGGCCCCCTGGTGACGGCCACATTTGGGACGTGAAAATGAAAAAAATTGTATTTTTTATTTTCTCGGCACATGTTCTACGTAAGTGCCCGTCACCAGTGGGGTCCATATGCTCACTGCGCCCCTTGTTAGATTCCTTATGGGGTGTAGTTTCCAGAATGGGGTCACTTGTCAGGGGTTTCTACTGACCTGGCAGCACAGGAGCTTTGTAATTGCGACATGGCCTCCATCCTCCATTCCAGCCTCTAAATGGCGCTCTGTCCCTTTGGTGGCTTGCCCTGTGGCCATATGGCACATTATGCCCACATGTGGGGTATTTTCATACTCAGGGGACACTACCCTACACGTTTTGTGTTCATTTTCTTTTTTAACCCCTTGTGGAAATGGAAAAAAAGGCTAGACCAACATTTAGTGTAATTTTTGTAAAATTTTTACTCTAAATCATTAATCTTCTCATGTTTTTTCATTTTCACAAGGGGTTAAAAGATAAAAAAAACATTTAATGTGTAGAGCAATTTCCCCTGAGTACGGAAATACCCCACATGTGGACATAAAGCGCCATGCGGGTGCAGGTTAAGCCTCCGAAGGGAAGAAGCGCCATTTGGTTTTTGAAGGCTGGATTTGGATGGAATGGATTTCGAGGGGCCATGTTGCATTCAAAAGGCCCCTGTGTTGCCAAGACAGTTGAAACCCCCCACAAGTGACCCCATTATGGAAACTGCACCCCTCAAGGAATGTAACAAGGGGTGTAGTGAGCATATGGACCCCACTGGTGACGGACACAAATGTGGAACAATGTGGCGTGAAAATGAAATATTACATTTTTTACACTATAATGTTGGTTTAGCCTTGAATATATCATTTTCACAAGGGGTTAAAAGAGGAGAAAAAAAACAAAATGTGTAGCGCAATTTCCCCCGAGTCCGTAAATACCCCACATGTGGACATAAAGCGCCATGTGGGCGCAGGGCAAGCCTCCGAAGGGAAGGAGCGCCATTTCGTTTTTGAAGGCTGGATTTGGATGGAATGGATTTTGAGGGGCCATGTTGCATTCAAAAGGCCTCTGTGTTGCCAAGACAGTTGAAACCCCCTACAAGTGACCCCATTATGGAAACTACACCCCTCAGGGAATGTAACAAGGGGTGTAGTGAGCATATGGACCCCACTGGTGATGGGCACAAATGTGGAACAATGTGGCGTGAAAATGAAATATTACATTTTTTACACTATAATGTTGGTTTAGCCTTGAATTTATCATTTTCACAAGGGGTTAAAAGAGAAAAAAACACACAATATGTGTAGAGCAATTTCCCCCAAGTCTGTAAATACCCCACATGTGGACATAAAGCGCCATGTGGGCGCAGGGCAAGCCTCCGAAGGGAAGGAGCGCCATTTGGATTTTGGAGGTTGGATTTGGCTAGAATGGATGATGAACGCCATGTCGCATTTACAAAGCCCTCGTGCTGCCAAAACACTGGAAACCCCCCACAAGTGAGCCCATTCTGGAAACTGCACCCCTCAAGGAATCTAACAAGGGGTGCAGTGAGGATATGGACCCCTTGATGACGGGCACATTTGTGCCATGAAAGTGAAAAAATTAAATTTTTCCCTTTCACGTCACATTGTTCCACATTTGTGCCCGTCACCAGTGGGGTCCATATGCTCACTGCACCCCTTGTTAGATTCCTTGAGGGGTGTAGTTTCCAGAATGGGGTCACTTGTGGGGGGTTTCCAGTGTCTTGGCAGCACGAGGGCTCTGTAAATGCGACATGGCCCTTGAAATCCTTTTCAGTGAAATTCAGCTTCCAAAAGCCAATTGGCGCTTCTTCCCTTTGGAGGCTCGTCCTGCGCCCCCTTGGCACTCTATCGCCACATGTGGGGTATTTCTGTACTCGGGAGAAACTGCGCTACTCATTTTTTGTCTTTTTTTGCCTCTTATCCCTTTAAGAAAATGAAAAATTGAAGGCTAGAACAACGTTTTAGTGTAAAAAATACATTTTTCTTTTTTCACGCCATATTGTTCGGAAAATCTGTGAAGCACCTGTGGGGTCCAGATGCTCACCGCACCCCTTGTTACATTCCTTGAGGGGTGTAGTTTTCTAAATGGTGTCCCTTTAGGGGTGTTTTTTAGGTTTTGACACCCCAGAGCCTCTGCCAACCTGAAGTGGTACAGTCAAAAATGACCAAATATAACGGAGGCGTTGAAATTCACTAGGCGCTCCCTTATATCTGAGGCTTGTGGTTGCGTCAAATAGCGCAATAGGGCCACATATGGGGTATTTCTATAAACTGCAGAAACGGGCCAATAATTATTGGGGTGCATTTCTCTGGTAATAGGTTTATAATTATGAAAAATATTGGATTACAATAAAATCTCTGCACAGAAAATTAAAATTTTCAAATTCCTTACACACTTAGCTTTTATTTCTGTGACTCCCCTAAAGGGTTAAAACACTTTCTGGATGTGCTTTTGCAGAGTTTGGGGGGTGCAGTTTCTGAAATGGGGTGCTTTGTGGGGCTTTCTAACATACAGGCCCCTCAAATACACTTTAAATCTGAACAGGTCCCTAAAAATATCTGATTTTGAAATTTTACTGAAAATTTGGAAATTTGCTGCTAATGTTTTAAGCTTCCTATTGTCTAAAAATAATGAAATATAGTTTAATAAATGCCTCCAACATAAAGTAGACATGTTGCTAATGCTATTTAATATATAATTTATGTGGTATAACCACTTTCTGTATACGCAAAGAAGTTTCAAAGTTGGAAAAATGCATTTTTTCACATTTTTTTCACATTATTTGGTTTTTTTTCATAAAGATTTGTTATGAGTATCGACTCCAATTTACCAGAAATGTAAAGTACAATATGTCACGAGAAAACAATCTCAGAATCAGCCGGATAGGTAAAAGCATCCCGAAGTTATTAATGACTAAAGTGACACTGGTCATATTCATAAAATTTGTCTCTGTCATTAAGGCCATTTCAGGCTCTGTCCTTAAGGGGTTAAGCCCTGAAAGGGCTGTTTGTTTATATTGCTAGTATATACCCTGCCTACTGGAACACTAAATCCTACACTGACACTCTCCCTGACCAGCAGCAGCAGCTCTGTCCCTGATCTCTCACAGCATGCGTCTGAAGCGAGCACTGCCGGCGCCGAGTTTTATATGGCAGGGTCATCTGATCTGGCCAACCAATCGCTGCTATCGACATGTATGGGTCCCACGTCATCGCAGGATGTACCAAAGAGTCTCCTGCATGTTTATTGGCTGTGAAAAAGCGGATGATGAGATTTCCTCGAGTATCGCGAGATGCTCGTCCGAGTAACGAGTACCATCGAGTACCCTAATACTCGATCGAGTACCAAGCTCGGACGAGCACGTTCGCTGATCTCTAGTCGTGTCACTTACATCTCCCCAACATCTGTATGCCAGGATCTACAGCTCTGTACCTGATATGGACCTGACAGGTTTTTTTTAAAGTAGAAAAAACACATGGCCACTTTCTTCCAAAAACAGCAGCTCTCTTCTCTTTCAGTTTGTGTGTGGTACTGCAGCTCAGTTCTACTGAAGTTAATAGAGCCAAGATGTAAAACCCCACATAACCAGAGGACTGGCACTGTTTTTGGAAGAAAGCAACTATGTTTTTTTTTTCCTGGATAATGGTATAGGCGGTATGAGGATTGTGCTCTAGCTCAGTGCTTCTCAAACTGTGAGGCGGGCCTCACCAGTCAGGCGCCCCCTAGTATTGGCGAGGCCCAGCTGGGCAGCCAGCTTTCATTAAACTAACTATGATCTGCACAGTCCTTTTGCTGTTTGCAAAAATCTCCATTTTAGCAACATTAATAATTTGTTTGCGCTTCAGGGATAGCTATGGTGAGTGCAATACCTTATCCAGACTTGTGCTGTTTGGGGGCAGCTTCCTCTGCCGGTGGTGCTGGCTGGGTTTTGGTGTGCCATTTTTGGGTCTGGTCCTGTGGCATGGGGGTTGCAGGGCTGTTCCATGGGCTCCCTTCCCTGACTGTGCACGCCTGCAGGGGTGGTGGTCGCTGACTGGCACAGTGTGGACTTAGTGTAGGGACCCATGTGTATCAGATACCTGCACGCGGTACATGGGGCAGTGTGGCTTGATCAATTTACATACAGAATTCTGATGTTTTTTATGCAGCCGAGAGGTACTAGTATCAGCCATAGGTGTGAGGTGCAGCACTCTTTTTCTTCCCTGAACCGTATTTTGTTTCTCTCTTTTCTCCGTGTTTTGCACTCCTCCTGGTGAGACCCACATGACCGCAATTAGCAGGAGACACCTAAGTGCTCATGGTTTTAATCCCTCCTGTCTGTTCCATTCTACCTTTGATAGCTATGGTGAGTGCAATACCTTATCCAGACTTGTGCTGTTTGGGGGCAGCTTCCTCCACAGGTGGTGCTGGTTGGGTTTTGGTGTGCCATTTTTGGGTCTGGTCCTGTGGCATGGGGGTTGCAGGGCTGTTCCATGGCCTCCCTTCCCTGACTGTGCACGCCTGCGGGGGTGGTGGTCGCTGACTGGCACAGTGTGGACTTAGTGTAGGGACCCATGTGTATCAGATACCTGCACGCGGTACATGGGGCAGTGTGGCTTGATCAATTTACATACAGAATTCTGATGTTTTTTATGCAGCCGAGAGGTACTAGTATCAGCCATAGGTGTGAGGTGCAGCACTCTTTTTCTTCCCTGAACCGTATTTTGTTTCTCTCTTTTCTCCGTGTTTTGCACTCCTCCTGGTGAGACCCACATGACCGCAATTAGCAGGAGACACCTAAGTGCTCATGGTTTTAATCCCTCCTGTCTGTTCCATTCTACCTTTGATAGCTATGGTGAGTGCAATACCTTATCCAGACTTGTGCTGTTTGGGGGCAGCTTCCTCCACAGGTGGTGCTGGTTGGGTTTTGGTGTGCCATTTTTGGGTCTGGTCCTGTGGCATGGGGGTTGCAGGGCTGTTCCATGGCCTCCCTTCCCTGACTGTGCACGCCTGCGGGGGTGGTGGTCGCTGACTGGCACAGTGTGGACTTAGTGTAGGAGACGGGTAAAAGTTAGCCCTAGCATTATTTTCAGCTTTTAAATGGATGGATGGTGAGGCTCAGGCGCCCTCTTGGTCAGTCTGGTGAGGCCAAGGCATTGCCTTGGTCTCTTGGGTGAGACTACAGTAGAAAAAGTTTGAGAAGCACTGCTCTAGCTGATGGGTTTAGCATGCAGCTACAGCAGGGATTACAGGTGTAAGTATGTCCTATAGGATATATAAAAATAATAATACACATATATAATGTTAATATAAGACAATTTTCTGTGCATGATAATACTGTATATCTCTAAATATTTGTCATAGCTACCAAACCACACCAGTATACAAGGAGGAAATATCACCATACATGTTACCGCCAAACTGTTACAGAGCAAACTCGGAATACAGAGACTGATACTACCAGTATACAAGTAACTATATCTCCTCACCCCAACCATTATACAGTAACTATGAACACTATACTGATACTGAATACAATCCACTATATAAACACAAATATTACCAATAATACCAGTGTAGATATAGGACAAATAATACCCCCACACCATGAGCAATACCCTCAGCATACAGCGACTGGAACTTACCACTATACTGTCACTATATAAAGAGCAATATTCTCCCTGAGCAGTGACCATATAGAGGTAAATCCAGCTGTATGCAAGTTCCACAAACTTATAAGTGACTATAGTGCAGTGACCATATAGAGGTATATACAGCTGTATAAGGAAGGTTCTGCAGACTTATAAGTGACTATAGTGCAGTGACTGTATAGAGGTATATACAGGTGTATACAGGAAGTTCTGCAGACATATAACTGACTATAGTGCAGTGACTGTATAGAGGTATATACAGCTGTATACAGGAGGCTCCACAGACATATAACTGACTATAGTGCAGTGACTCACAAGAAGCGTCTTCCCTGTAAGAACTGCAAGTGACGTTTCTCATAGTCAAAGTTGTTCGCTTTTTCTATTCTTCTCCATCTGGCTCCGACTGTCATGAAGACTTCTCCAGCCGTGACTCCACAGGATCTGCCAGACAAATATTTTAGGTCCTTGCTCCACAATCATCCTCATCTCTATACAAAGTCCTCATGTATTGCTCCGCAATGTAACAGTGCCCCCCTCTATGCCCCCATATAGCACATAGGGGGGATTACTATATGGGACTGCATATGGGGGGGATTACTATATGGGACTGCATATGGGTGGATTACTATATGGCACTGCACATAGGGGGGATTACTATATGGGACTGCATATGGGGGGATTACTATATGGGACTGCATATAGTGGGGATTACTATATGGGACTGCATATGGGGGATTACTATATGGGGGGATTACTATATGGGACTGCATATAGGGTGGGCTGTTACTACAGTAGGATTCCCTATACTTATACTATATCTACTATATGGAGGTACAAGAGGGCATACATTATATGGAGGCACAGAGGGGTCTATACTGTATGTGTGCACAGATAGGGGGCACAGAGCGGCCTGACTACTATTTTCAGGCACATACTGGACATTCTGTTGCAGCTATGCCCAGTATGTGCCTGAAAATAGTAGTCAGGCCGCTCTGTGCCCCCATATGGCAAACAAGTCTTTTCTGTGCCCACATATAGTACAGACCCTATCTGTGCACACATACAGTATAGACTCCTCTGTGCCTCCATATAATGTATGCCCTCTTGTACCTCCATATAGTAAATATAGTATAAGTATAGGGAATCCTACTGTAGTAACAGCCCCCCCTATATGCAGTCCCATATAGTAATCCCCCCATATGCAGTCCCATATAGTAATCCCCCATATGCAGTCCCATATAGTAATCCCCCCATATGCAGTCCCATATAGTAATCCCCCTATGTGCAGTGCCATATAGTAATCCACCCATATGCAGTCCCATATAGTAATCCCCCCATATGCAGTCCCATATAGTAATCCCCCCTATGTGCAGTGCCATATAGTAATCCACCCATATGCAGTCCCATATAGTAATCCCCCATATACAGTCCCATATAGTAATCCCCCCATATGCAGTCCCATATAGTAATCCCCCCATATGCAGTCCCATATAGTAATCCCCCCATATGCAGTCCCATATAGTAATCCCCCATTAACAGTCCCATATAGTAATCCCCCCATATGCAGTCCCATATAGTAATCCCCCCATATGCAGTCCCATATAGTAATCACTCACCCCCATGGTATCCCACTATATTAATTCCCCAGCCCCCTAGCCCGCAGTAGAAATCGCCCCCTAGGCAACACCCGCGCCTTACCGCTGGGCTAAGCATACCAGGGCATCCTGTTTTATGTAAAAAATAAATAAATACACATATTCACCTGCCAGTGACGCAGCCCTCTAATGTCCCTTCCTCCAGTTCTGTAAGCTCACTGCGAGTGAGCCGGCCTGGGAGAGAGAGTAGCCTGATGTGCTCCTCGAATCAATATGTGGAGCAGGAGCGTGGGTCCGCTGCGGCCGGACGTGGTGCATATACAATGCGTACGCTACGGCCGACCGCAGCAGCCCCACGCTCTTGCTCCAAGTTGATTGGAGGAGCAGGAGGGGCCGGCCGGCGGGCACAGAGGAGCGCATCAGGAGCGGGCAGCGGGCACAGAGGAGCGGGAAGGGGCCGGCTGCAGCAGCGGGTGGGCAAAGAGAAGCGGCTGCGGTGGCAGGAGCGGCTCACCATGATTTTTTTTAATCATGGTTTTTTTTTATTATGCAGCCCGGGCGGCCCACGGACTGGTTATCCGGCCAGCACATCAGGCATTTGCCCGGCTTGCCAGATTACCAGTCCGGGCCTGCCAGATGGCAATGCACCTAGGATTTCACTACATTGAGCACTTTCGCTAGCAGCCGGCAGTGTTATCGTTTGGCTGGTCTCTAGGCATTACTCTCACGTAGCCAGAACCCTGCTCCTCACTGATGAGGGGCAACACTCCGAAACAGCTGTATGTGGATGGATAACTGGCCTTTGTTTTTCCCTTGTCATTACCTTGACTTATAGGGCCACTTAATATGGTGGTTTTGGTGGTTTCCTTACAGGAGCTACCCCTTGGCTGGGTCCTTCCCGGAGGGATATCTGGCTAGTCCTGTGTTTTGAAACTCTTCAGTGAGGCTCCATCGGCTATTCTTTTGTATATTCATGTTGTCCCAGGGGGCAATGCACCTAGTATTTCACTGCATTGAGCGCTTTCGCTAGCAGCCGGCAGTGTTATTGTTTGGCTGGTCTCCCTAAAATCAGCAATCTGTTTCTCTTATGGCTTTACTTGGCATTGCTCCCAACTAGCCAGAATTCTGCTCCACACAGATGAGGGGCAACACTCTGAAACAGCTGTCTGTGGATGGATACCTGGCCTTGGTTTTTCCCTTGTCATTACATTGACTTAAAGGGCCACTTAATATGGTGGTTTTTGTTGGTTTCCTTACAGGAGCCACCCCTTGGCTCGGTCCTTCCCGGAGGGATATCTGGCTAGTCCTGTGTTCCGAGACTCTTGAGTGAGGCTCCACGGCTCTTTTTTTGCATATTCATAATTTCCCAGGGGGCAATGCACCTAGGATTTCACTGCATTGAGCGCTTTCGCTAGCAGCCAGCAGTGTTATCGTTTAGACTAGTCTCCCTGAGATCAACGATCTGTTTCTCTTATTACAATAGCAGTGGTAGGGAACCTATGACCTCCAGCTGTTGCAAAAACTACAGCAATGTTTGTAATGATATGCAAAGTTAACGGCACCTGAACTGCAGTAACGAGGTTTTGCGACTACGCAGTGAATGAAGCCAACTGCTTCTGGCCGCAGTTACTACATAGAAACATAGAAGATTGTCGGCAGAAAAAGACCACTTGGTCCATCTAGTTTGCCCTTTTAGTACTTCCTTTCTTATTATCTTAGGATAGATGTATGTTTATCCCAGGCAGGTTTAAATTCTGTTATTGTAGATTTACCTACCACATCTGCTGAAAGTTTGTTCCAAGTATCTACTACTCTTTCAGTAAAGTAATGTTTTCTCATATTGCTTCTGATCTTTCCCCTAACTAACCTCTCACTGTGTCCTCTTGTTCTTAAGTTCAGTTTTTTACTAAAAATACTTCCCACCTGAACCTTATTTAGTCCTTTAACATACTTAGGCTATGTTCACACTACGTAAAACTACGGTCGTAGTTCTCGCCGCAGAACTACGGCCGTAGTTTTGCGGTGTGTAAAATAGCCTAATTTTCAATAGGATCCCGGCCGGAGCGTACAGTACACACATCATATGTGCTCCGGCCAGGATCCCATGCGGCGCCGGAAAAAACTGACATGTCAGTTTTCTGCGGCCGGAATTCAGCGAATTCCGTCCGCACAAAGACCTGTCAATCCCCACAGTGAAGCGAGTGTCTCCGGCCGCTTGCTTCACTGTGGGCTATGGGAAGCTCTGATGCGGGCGCACGCTGATGCGCCCGCATCAGAGCTCCGCAGCCGGAAAGATCACCCGGGACGATCCGGGCTAAGACCGGCCGTTCCGCGACCCGGCCGGGGTCACGAAACGGCCTGGTGTTCACGTAATGTGAACATAGCCTTAGGGTGCGTTTACACAGACAGATTTATCTGACAGATTTTGAAGGCCCAAGACAGGAATGGATTGAAAAGAGGAGAAATCTCAGGCTTTCCTTCATTACCTGTTTCTGTTTATAGTCCGGTACGGGCTCTTTCCCTTCTTTCCTACAGACTATACAGATTAAAACCCTTAAGTCTTTCCTGATATTTTTTATGCCTGAAACCCCGCACCATTTTTGTAGCTCGTGTTTGGAACCGTTGTATTTTATCAATGTCCTTTTTTAGGTGAGGTCTTCAGAACTTGACACAGTATTCCAGATTTGGTCTCACCAGTTCTCTATACAGAGGGATCACAATTACCCTCTTTCTACAGGTTATACCACTAGCCATACAGCCCAGCATACAATTTGCTTTCCCCATCACTTGGTTGCACAGATGACTCATTTTAAGGCTGTCAGAAATCACTCTTCCTAAATCTTTCTCTTCTGAAGTCTTTTCCAACTCGGGTAGAGGATTCCTTCTCCTCAAGTGCATTATTTTTATTTAAAACATTGAACTTCAATTTCCAATGTCTAGACCACTTATCTAGCAAAGCTAAACCATTTTCCATATTACTGACACCTCCAGGAATATCAACCCTGTTGCATACTTTTGTGTCACCGGCAAGCAGACAAACTTTGCCTATCAAACCTTCTCCTATGTCATAAACATATTAAAAAGAATAGGACCCTTGTGGCACACCACTTGTAACCAGTCAGACGGACCCTTGTAGTTGCTCAACAGTTGATCGTTGGGGAGCCAGGTGGGCAACCTGCTGATAAATGACTGATGAGCTATGCTGTGGATATCTTGGTGACCTATCCTTTTAAAAGCCTCCATGATGTTGCCCATGTGGTCTCCAGACCAATCTGCATCTATAATTGTGTTCTAGACAAAAGTAGAACGTATTGCTTAAGAGAATAGCCCTCCATTCCAGCCTCCATTGCTGCCTTACTTTGCCCAATAACCTTATAGCATGTCCTTCTCGGTGTTGCAATTTCAATGTTGAGGAGGGGACATCATACCAGTCCTACTCCCAAGGTTATAGTATAAGGTGGAATAATGTCCTGTAGCTGTGCCCCTCTAGTCTTCATTCCAATACTCAATCCCAAATAAACCTAGATCCACTTATTTACTAGATAATTGCACATTGCTAAACATAGCTGCAATAGCAACATTTCGGATGGCTGAACATCCCTTTTTCAAGCTGTCATGTTCAAAATAAAAGCCTTGGTAAAGCCACCATCTGAGATTCTCTTTTGAACATGACAGCTTGAAAAAAAGGATGCACAGCCACTTTGAGAATCTGGTTAAAATAACAATGACAAATAAAATCACAGAATAGACCAGGATTATTACTTCTATAATCCCTTGTATCCTGGTTTTCTGTGAATAGCAAGATGTGTGACGTCAACCCTGTTAGGGTGAGACCTTAAAGGAGAACTCTGGATAAGAAAAACTTGTTATCTATTAAAAATACATTAAAAGTTAAATATATGTGTCTATACAATGTATTACCGTATCTGTATGGTTCTGCCACATTGGTAGCTGATAGAAATCCAGGAAGTGGAAAAAAATGGCCCCTGTGCAAATCCACATTGTCTCCTGCTCCTTCTGCTATCCCCCCTTAGGAGACAAATCTTCCATGGCTCTGTCTCACATTGTGTGTGTTTGCTGAGATCAGGCTGATGATGCAGACAGGGGGCAGGGCGTGATGTCCCAGGAGGCTTAGCTGGATCCCCCAATCCCCTGAGTGATTCACCATCTTTGACCAGCCAGAAGCAGGTGTTGCACAGATTTCTCTAATTGTGCAAAAGTGTGCAGTGAAATTAGGGCTGTGTTCACACATGTTGGAGTGTCATTGCAGTACTGCAGTGTATTCACAAAAATGATGCATTAACACAAGTAAATTATGCTAAACGGCAGAGAGGATCAGAGCCTTATTCTGGGGCTCAACTTCAAAGATAACACATGCTTGATCATAATATGTGCGTGAAAATGAAAAAAAAAATAAAATAAAAAGTTCTTTACTTTATTCCAATATCAGCGTTACAGGTAGAGAATACAGCGTGCTGTGTGGTGTTACAGGTAGAGAATACAGCATGCTGTGTGGTGTTACAGGTAGAGAATACAGTGTGCTGTGTGGTGTTACAGGTAGAGAATACAGTGTGCTGTGTGGTGCTAGAGGTAGAGAATGCAGTGTGCTGTGTGTTGTTACAGGTAGAGAATACAGCGTGCTTTGTGGTGTTACAGGTAGAGAATAAAGTGTGCTGTGTGGTGCTAGAGGTAGAGAATACAGTGTGCTGTGTGGTGTTACAGGTAGAGAATACAGTGTGCTGTGTGGTGCTAGAGGTAGAGAATGCAGTGTGCTGTGTGTTGTTACAGGTAGAGAGTACAGCGTGCTTTGTGGTGTTACAGGTAGAGAATAAAGTGTGCTGTGTGGTGTTACAGGTAGAGAATACAGCGTGCTGTGTAGTGCTACAGGTAGAGAATACAGTGTGCTGTGTGGTGTTACAGGTAGAGAATACAGTGTGCTGTGTGGTGTTACAGGTAGAGAATACAGCGTGCTGTGTGGTGTTACAGGTAGAGAATACAGTGTGCTGTCTGGTGTTACAGGTAGAGAATACAGTGTGCTGTGTGGTGTTACAGGTAGAGAATACAGCGTGCTGTGTGGTGTTACAGGTAGAGAATACAGTGTGCTGTGTGGTGTTACAGGTAGAGAATACAGCGTGCTGTGTGGTGTTACAGGTAGAGAATGTAGTGTGCTGTGTGGTGTTACAGGTAGAGAATACAGTGTGCAGTGTGGTGTAACAGAAAGAGAATACAGCGTGCTGTGTGGTGTTACAGGTAGAGAATACAATGTGCTATGTGGTGTTACAGGTAGAGAATACAGTGTGCTGTGTGGTGTTACAGGTAGAGAATACAGCGTGCTGTGTGGTGGTACAGGTAGAGAATACAGTGTGCTGTGTGGTGTTACAGAGAGAGAATAAAGCGTGCTGTGTGGTGTTACAGGTAGAGAATACAGTGTGCTGTGTGGTGTTACAGGTAGAGAATACAGTGTGCTGTGTGGTGTTACAGGTAGAGAATACAGCGTGCTGTGTGGTGTTACAGGTAGAGAATACAGTGAGCTGTGTGGTGTTACAGGTAGAGAATACAGGGTGCTGTGTGGGTGGGACCACAATGAAATCATAAATTACTGCAAATAATTCAGTAACACAATGAAACTGCAATGTGTGAACACAGCCTAGATGTTCTGCAACAGCTTTGGGTGGGGAATGTACAGGGTGTAGGACTGTGATGAACAGCTGAGGGAAAGCATTGCATTCTGGGACCTGTAATACTGTGTACAACTGATAAACCAGGAAGTGCAGAAATACAAAACAGAAAAAAAAAAATTGGATTTGGTTTCAAAACTGCAATAGATAGGTAGGTAATGCTTTATGCTTCTGCAGAAGTTAAATTTTTTAAACCTCTACCTGGAGTTCCCCTTTAAGTTACTCTCCTCAGATATACCTGGGTGCTGCCTAATCAAAAATGTAATGTGACAGATGTCTGTGAGTATCAACCAAGACACATGAAAGAAACTTCAGTGTTCAAGCTGATTTACTTTATTAAAGCGTAACTATAAAATATTTTGACCTTTCAGTTTTAGTTAGCTTAGGTCATGATAAAAATTTTTGCAATATACATTAATAACCTAAAATTAACAGTTTTTTAAATACATAAGGCTGATTATCCCCTTATAGCTCTGTCTGGCTCTGACTTATTTCTGCATTCCTGCTGGACACGCCCCCTCCCTGGAGATCCGTCCTGAGTGTACGGACTGTGACAGGAGGATCAGATAACAGCCCTGACACAGACATAAACAAAAAACCCTCCCCCCCTCCTAGCAGCACGTTCTCCCCCCTCCCCTCACAGAGGTCAATAAGCAGAGCTGAGGGTGTTGTGTGTGTGGAGTAGCACAGGGGAAGAGCTGGATGAAGGGACAAAAGTATCCAGTGCCACCATCACTCCAATTTAGTGCATGAGGGAGAGTGGGTGAGTCACAATGTGTGTGATACCATCTGCTGGAGCTCTGTATCTAATCTTACATTGTGATACTGTATGTTGGGGCTCTATCTAATCCCACCTTGTGTAATACATCTGCTAAGGTGATGGTCAGTGAATGGAGGGACCCAGCCAGGGAGATGAGGGATAGGCCACGCCCACTTTCTCTCAGCCAGAAGAAAAATTCATTTATTCCTCTGAGCCAAACAACTGGGGATATCTCAGCAAGCGAACATGCTATCAGTTTAGGGCTCTTTTTAAAGGGTAACACATGGGCTTTTTATTTGAGGAATTAAATTTTTTGGCTACTGAAATTATAGTTATGCTTTAGGTTAAAATCTCTCAGTTTATATCTGTACAAGAAAGCTTAAAAATAAAATAGGGGAACCCCATTTAGCCACAACAAAAAAAAAAGTAAAAAAAAGTCAAAAGTCAAATAAAGGTCCCAGCAAAAAAAAAAAAGTCCCACCAGCTGTCCCATCACTGCACAGTTTTGTAGAAAATACCCTTAACCCCTTAAGGTCAAAGCCTATTTTCGTTTTTGCGCTTTTGCTTATTCCATTTTAAGTTTAAAAGTCCATAGCGCTTGCATTTTTTCACCTAGAGACGTATATGAGCGCTTATTTTTTGCGAAACCAATTGTACTTTGCAATGACAGGCATTATTTTTCCATAACATATGCTGCGAAACCGGAAAAAAATCATTTGCGCTGTCAAATTGAAAAAAAAAAAAAAATTGTTTTGATTTCGGGGAGTTTTGCATTCACGCCGTCCGTCCTATGGTAAAACGGACTTGTTATGCATGTTCCTCAAGTCGTTACGATTACTATGATATATAACATGTATAACTTATATTGTATCGGATGGCCTGTAAAAAATTCAAACCATTGTTAACAAATATACGTTCCTTAAAATCGCTCCATTCCCAGGCTTATAGCGCTTTTATCCTTTGGTCTATGGGGCTGTGTGAGGTGTCAGTTTTTGCGCCATGGTGTGTTCTTTCTATCGGTACCTTGATTGCGCATATACGACTTTTTGATCGTTTTTTATTACATTTTTTCTGGATTTGATACGACCAAAAATGCGCAATTTTGCACTTTGGAATTTTTTTGCGCTGACGCCGTTTACCGTGTGAGATCAGGAATGTGATTAATAGTTCGGGCGATTACGCGCGCGGCGATACTAAATATGTTTATTTATTTATTTATTTATTTATTTATATTTATAAAATGGGAAAAGGGGGGTGATTTGGACTTTTATTAGGGGAGGGGATTTTTTATTAATAAAAACACTTTTTTACTTTTTTTTTTACTGTAACTAGAAGCCCCCCTGGGGGACTTGTATATAGACAGCACTGATCTCTCATAGAGATCAATGCTGTGTATATACACAGCAAAGATCGATTAGATCGGTCATAGATTACTATGGCCTGCTGCAGGCCATAGCAATCTATTGCCGAGCCGGGATCAGCGTCATTCCGACGCTGAGGCCCGGCACAG
Source organism: Dendropsophus ebraccatus (assembly GCF_027789765.1). Taxonomy (NCBI): domain Eukaryota; kingdom Metazoa; phylum Chordata; class Amphibia; order Anura; family Hylidae; genus Dendropsophus; species Dendropsophus ebraccatus. The sequence continues at coordinate 35,159,986 of NC_091463.1, read as the reverse complement.
GCAGAAGAACGGATCTCCCCCCCCCCGCGATCGCATCGCGGGGGGGAGATCCGTCCCACTAGACACCAGGGCAGTGTGAACACAGCATCTAAGTGCAGCTGTCAGTTTTGACAGCTGCACTTAGAGGCTTAATTAGCCGGCGCGGCAACGGGACCCGCGCCAGCTAATAGAGGCACTGCCCGGCTGCACGTGTCAGCCGGGATCAGCGCTGTTCAGAGCGGGGTCCCGGCGGGACCCCGCTCTGAACACCCCGAGCGGCACCATGACGTATCAGATACGTCATGGGTCGCTAAGGGGTTAATACCCAGGGCCTATTTAGGGATTCTTGGTGTTCAAAACCGTGCACCCGAGTGCTGATGTCTGGTCCTTTAATTATGGGCAAAGGCAGTACTTGTCTGTTACTGCCCTTTGGGTTAACATCCTCCCAGAAGACCATCAGAAAGTTAGCCCATTCTTGCCACTGTCACCTCCCCGGTGCTTTAGGGGCCAGTTCTGCACAAGTTCTGCCTCCAACAGCTTGTAACCATCCACCGCTTTGACTGCAGTCCAACCTGCCCCGGTGTCTTACCAACTATGTCAGGCCTGGCGCTCTCAGGCTGTCCTCCATTTTGTGAGCCTGGGAGACCGGAGCCACAATGGGCAGGAGCTCCTCCGGACCATCAGAGAGGAGATATATGAATGGCTGACCCCACGTCAACTAACGGTGGGAAGTGTTGTAGCCGACAATGGGAGGAACATTGTCTCTGCAGTGCAGCAGAGAGGGCTGAGTCATACACCTTGTATGGCACATGTGAAAAAAACTATTAGTGCACAGGTTTCTTCGAACATTTCCTGCCAATTTTTGATACATTTTGAGGATGTAACTCTCTTTGTGAGTAGGCACGACTATGGGATCAACAACATCATCCTACTCGTCCGTGTTCTGGAAAGTGCGCTGAACAACATCACCAGCGAGGATTCCCAGGCCACCACTCCAAGGCTTAACATCCTCCTCCTCCGTCAATTGTCTGTTCCTATACTGGCCTGGGTGCAGTCAAGTGGTGCCGCCTCCACCAATAGTCTCTGCTCAATCATACTGGCCTGGGTGCAATCAAGTGCTGCTGCCCCCTCCTTCTTAGTCAATCGTCTGTTCTCAACCATACTGGGTCCAATACAGTACTATTACTGCTGCTGGTTCCACTGTCAAATGTCTGTTTTCCACCCTACTGGGTCAAAGAAACTTTGTGTCCTATGTCCTTTGTCATCACCTACACCTTGGCTAATTTTTTTTCACTATTTTTGCACTTTGATTTTTTCCACTTTTTTCATTGTGATAGGAACTGCAACTAAACGAAACTGTACCCTATCAGACTCCCACTATTGTAGCTGCAATTATTCAGCCGTTATAGCAAGGTTCATTTTAGGTTCGGTTCGTACGAATCCGAACTTTACGAAAGTTCGCCGGATCGAACCGAACCAAACTTTTTAAAAGTTCACTCATCCCTACTTAATGCCCAGGGCCTATTTTGCAAATCTGACCTGTCTCTCTTTATGTAGTGATAACTCTGCGATGCTTTTAACTCTCAAGGTTATTCTGAGATTGTTTTTTTGTGACATATTCCTCTTTATGTTTGTGGTATACTTTGGTTGATACACTCAACACACAAAAAAAATCGAAAAATTTACAATCCTTTTCAAAATTCTCTATTTCTGAGAAAAATAGTTATGCCACATGAACTAATTATTACTGCAACATCTACAACATATCTACTTTATGGTGACGTCATTTGGTGAACGTCCTTTTACTTTTAAGGATGTTAGAGGGCTTTGCAGCGATTTTTCAAATTTTTTTAGGAAAATTTCAAATTCAGATTTTTTTAGGGACCAGTTTAGTTCTGAAGTGGACAGCCCCATAGACTAAAGGATAAAAGCGTTATAAGCATGGTAATAGAGCGATGTTAAAGTAACACATATTTTTAAAAAATTGTTTGAATTTTTTAAAAGCCATCAAATAAAGGTTATACAAGTTACATAGCGAAATCCAAAACAGAAAAAAGGAGAAACTGTCCTCGCGCAGACCAAGTGTAAAATCTCTAGTTTATTGATACATACGAATCCATAGGTAACGCGTTTCGAGAGTCTTATGCTCTCTTTATCAAACCTCCAGAATCATCCTGGAGGTTTGATAAAGAGAGCATAAGACTCTCGAAACGCGTTACCTATGGATTCGTATGTATCAATAAACTAGAGATTTTACACTTGGTCTGCGCGAGGACAGTTTCTCCTTTTTTCTGTTTTGGATTTCGCTATTGATTACGCACACCTAGAGTTTGCGGTGGAGAGTCCTCAGCAGCGACCACCCTCTATCTTGCTACCTTGAATGCGCTTTATAGTGGTTGTGACTTCTCACAACCACACCAGGTGAGCCTATACCTATATGTGTTGCATGATTGCCATCTATCCACACAGTGTCATGCTATGAGGCGCTCTGCCTTGCGTTTTTTCTGTTTTTTTTCCCATCTGCTAATACAAGTTACATATCGTTGACTTGAGGAACATATATAACAAGACAGTTTTACCCCAGTGCGAACAGCGAAAAAACACCCCCCCAAATAAAAAATTTCAATTTCACCACACATTTAATTTCATATATCATATTGAGATTCAATATTTTATACTCTCTGCCCCTTAAATTTATAATGCATAATATTCCCTTCTGAATTACTATTAATATATACTGTGCCCCTTGCCATCCTAAATTTTATAATTTCTCCCCCTGACCCATGAATGTTATAGGCTGCAAATGGCACACTAAACGGGTCCGACGTTTGGTGGCACCTTTACAACATGCAAGAAGGTTCACTTTAATAAAAGAAAAAAAAAGAAGAAAAAAAATCGAATGAAGAATAATATAGGCCTTGTTTATTACAGACAAATTTTCCTATAATGGATCAAGCACACGTAATAGCGTTTACTTATTGTAATTGCTACTTACCATAAAGTGGATGCTTGAAGTAGTTATTGCAACTGCATCTGCTTTAATACCAATTTTTCTAGGCAGAAGATCAAAATATGAAGTCACATTTTCCATGGCTGATGGCTGATTTGTTTTGATGTAGGGAAAAGAAAAGAAACATGAAAAATGTTTTCAAAGGCTGTGGCCAGGATTATGTGGATACACAGATGGATATAGTAGATAGATAGATAAGAATATATACTACCTGTACATCCAATAAGAATATTTATTTTCCAATAAGAATATATACTAGCTGTACATTATTATGGACATTTTGTGTATGTTGGCTTTTCAGCCATTTGCTTCAAGCTGTTTGTCAGCACTATTCACTTTGAATAAGCACGAACACCTAATGCATATGTAAATCACAGGGGGTGGAGAGGAACCCTGTGTGACTTAAACCCACAGTTGTATTCACTTTGTAATTATGTAGTAACCAAATGTAGCACTTGATAAATGTATAAATTGTTTGTAAGATATTTCACTTGCACGCTTGAAAATGGTGGCAGATGTCTCACGATTGCTGTATATGATAAAACACTTATGAAATAAACACGAGTTTGAAGTTTTTTCACAAATCCGGGAGTGCTGTGGATTTTCCTTTGCATAGATAGATAGGAGATAGATAGATAATAGATAGGAGATAGATAGATAGATAGATAGATAAGAGATAGATAGATAGATAGATAGATAGTAGGTAGCCAGAATCCTACTCCACACTGACGAGGGGCAAATACCCCGAAACTGCAGTCTGTGGATGGATGCCTAGCCTTGGTAACCCTTGTCTTATGTCGTTATACTTGCCACAGAGTTAGACTTTGACTTACAGGGGCCACCCTGGTATTTCCCTATTTATGTCCCAAAGCTCGCAACAGAGTGAGGACCTGAGGGACTACACATGGCTATTCCCATGTTTTGAGACTCGTAACTGAGACTCCACAGACCCCTTCTTTGCATAGATAGATAGATAGATAGATAGATATGTAGATAGATAGATAGGAGATAGATAGATAGATATGTAGATAGATACAGTAGATAGATACAGTAGATAGATACAGTAGATAGATACAGTAGATAGATACAGTAGATAGATAGATAGATACAGTAGATAGATAGATAGATAGATAGATAGATAGGAGATAGATAGATAGATATGTGGCCACATTACTAGAATTTGTGGAACATCTTAATACTATTGATGATAAAATTAAATTTACTGTCAATTATTCAGACACACAGATACATTACCTGGATGTTATGGTAAGCAAGAAAGGTAATAGACTGACTACAAAAATATTTGAGAAGGAAACTGATTGCAACAAGACCCTGAGATATGATAGTTGTCATCCTTGAAGAATGATCTGTTCACTGCCCCGCAGCCAAATGCTGCGGGCCAGACGTATCACAGAGGAAGAACAGGACTTAAATGAAGCACTACAAAAAATGACAACACAATTTAAAGACAGAGGGATAAGCTAGTAAAATCTGACATTAGCATAAAAAAATGCAGAAACACAGAGATACATGACTACAAAGAGGACAGGATCTTACCCATGTCTTAGTTGTATTAACTGCAAATATATGAAGAAAGGTGAAATTCATTCATCCAAAGACTAAACAAGAATATGTAATAAATCACTATCTAACATGTAACTCAGATTACATCATATATACATTGTGGTGTCCTTGTGGATTGGTATATGTAGTGGAGACAACCCATGATTTAAAAACCTGGTTAAATCAGCACAGATACACAATCCGCAGAGGAAAAAAGGAAGTACTGTACATGTGCCAAAGTATTTCTCTGAGGCAGGTCACTCGGAGAGTGACCTGAAGTTTATGCTGGTTGATAGAGTGCTGCCCCCTAAGAGAGGTGGTGACAGAAAGGTATTACTGAAGAAAAAAGAACTTCAATGGATATTTAAACTTAACACATTGAGTCCGGCCGGACTCAATGTGAAATATAAAACACCAAGTACGATATTCAAATAGCCATGCTCCCAATAGTACCATATGATGCTGACATCCAGACCCAGGTGTAAATTAAGTGCTAATCTTAATAAAATAATATAACGAACATACATAATTATAGTAAAATGTACTTTGTACTAATAACAAGTGTGTTGTATATTTCAGAAATTCAGTATGCAGAGACTGGAGAACATATCTACCTATTGGAGCACGGAGGGAGCCTGACAAGTTTTAAGTGCTAATATTATTATGGAAGGTGTGACCAGCTGCGGTGCGATTCTAATGCGGTAAAAAAAATATTGTGAATGGACCTGGAGTGGTTTAAGGGGTTAACGGGTGAAGCTGGCTGTACCTCTCCCGGAGAGATCGGGGAGAGTTGAACGCTAATGGATCCTGAAACCTGACACTATATGCAAATCGTAAAAGACGCACTGAGAAGCAGTGTCTGAATTGGGAACACCGAGAGGATATGAAATTTTAAAGTTATTAACCAAGTTCTTGAGTAAATATCTTTGGCTCCATACTCCGAGGCTATCCAGTGGTTGTGAGATGTTCAGACCGGTAATCTGCTAATCTATGAATATTCACACTGTTGCTTTCAAGCATATTTGTTTTTTATGATTATATTGGGACACTCAAGGGTTAAAGCACAGAGGGTTCATGGAAATCCTTACACAGATGGACACTAATTTCTCCCAATAGAAGAGGGAAATCATCCTTGATGGACACTGGAACACACCAATGAATGGAATTTTTTAGATTGATGGACACTGTTTATCACCAATGATGTATATTTGTAAATAGAGCACTTATGTATAAAGTTGTATAGATTGCACTTAATCACTGAGCTTGAGAAAGACCGTGTGAGACGGTTGAAACGTCGCTTTACTTTGCTGTTCTGCACAATATGAATAAATTGCACGTTTGATTTAAAGTCTCCTGGAGTGCCGTTGGAATTTGTTTGGATAACTACACTGACCCATGGTCTAGGTCCTCTAGCTGGCACCCACCCCCACCTTGAGCTTCGAAGCTGTGCTGCCTACTATCCTTGTGGCTAGAGAGAGAGACAGATAGATAGATAGATAGATATCTTCACTTAATGTATCCGTTCGGAATGGAATGTGAATAACTGTTATAGATTGAACAATATGAAACTATTACACTATAAACTTATTTACCTTTTTCTTTTTCTTTATCTCTTTAGTGATGACTTTTGTAAACAGAAGGGGACTCAAGCAAGCAGTGGTACCAAGATAGACCTGTAGACAACAAAGTTCATTGGATGCTTTACACACTAAGCGGCACATTGCGGTTTTTACAAGGTGAAGTCCAGAGTGGTCCAAGTGGTCTGGAGAGGCCCGGTGAACAGATCAGGGTGTAAAGTGAGTGCGGCAGTTTCTGCTGCATAAACTGAACACCTAGATCACCTAATGAACCCGATTGGTCTTATCACCAAGTTATGTAGTAACTCCGCATATTTTTCTAACAGCCGCGGACGTTCCCCGATTGGGTTATACGTCACCAGGGGTACACCCCCTATGATGTCATTGTGCATCTTTATGAATGAACTTCTTACGCTGGCGCACTGGTCTCAGGTCTGGAGTCCCCAAATTGTCTAGTGAAGTTCCTCTCCTGTGTACTTTCAATGTACTAATGTACTAATTTGTACACCTGTTATAAAAGGAAATAATGTTATTCACGTATTTGTGCTTGAAAATGACAGTGAGAGACTGTCGAAACGTCGCATACTGATTTGCTGTGCTGCACTTTTGATTTGATACACCATATGATGGAATAAATTTGAATCACGTTTGACACGCATTGGAGTTGCCGTGGAGTATTTTTCTGAACTGTAGATAGATAGATAGATAGATAGGAGATAGATAGCGGCCCGCCATTGAGGGTGAGGGCCTGGGTGCAGAGAGCCGCCGGTCCTCACCCGCAATGGGGCGGGCTCAGCTCGTAAGCCCGCTCCATAGACCGGGACCGCGCCGGGGCGTACATTTACATCCTCCTGCCTTAAGACCCAGGCAGCGGGGGCGTAAATGTACGCCCGCGGTCCTTACGGGGTTAATGAGCACCTATCAACATAGTAGATTCCCTAGCGTCCCATTGGCATCACAACGATAGGGGTATTTTCGCCCCTGGGACGAAGGAATATTTAATGAAAACATATAAACTTTAATAATTTTTTCAATAAACCCCTCCCACAGGAAGTATAAATAGATCCTCCTCCCCACAATCATCAGTCTCTTTTTCTTCGTCTCCTCTTAGCCCCAGGGGACCTTACTCCCTCCCTCTCTTATGAGACTATTGTTTTTAGGTGGTTTCTTTAAACTACCTAGGTTTTTCTTGTATGTGGGGATACTCCCTCTTGGGGATATGTATATGTCTCTCTCTTTCTTTACCTTATTTCCTTACAGTTTTTCAGGCTGGATGTTATGGATATGTTCAGCGCGCGTTCCGGGCGCCATCTTGGTGACGCGGTTTGCGTCATCATCGGGGGCGTCGTCTTCTGATGACGCGATTTGAGTCACCTATGGGGCGGCGTAGTTTCGGTGACGCGATTTGCGTCATCATCCTCTAAGCCGGCCCCAGATTGCTATTGGGTGAGGGCGTCATGTGATTGTGATGACGTCACACCCGGAAGTACGGCTGCCGGACACTCCCGGAAGCAAGGTATCTACATTTAAAGGACCTGGGAAGCGAGGTAAGACTAGGTCTGACTTCTGTGAGGTCCTGACACCTGAAGCTGCTGCTGCTGCTACTGCTGTATACTGCTGCTGAATACTGCTGTGCTGGATACTGTGTTATACACAGGCTGTGTGCTGCAAACTGTACCTCTTACAATATGTCTGCTATGGAAACCAGTGATTCAGGGAAAAGAGGAGCTAAGCGTAAACACTTTGCTTGTGCGGAATGTGAAACTCCACTTCCAGATGGCTATGAATATCGTACGAGATTTCTTCTAGCAAATACTAAGGTTTCATCTTGTGTGTATGATATATCTTATATGTGATATATATTTCAGTACGTTGTGCCTCTTGCCGTCCTAAGAACACTGGGGAACCAGATACACAAGATGTCGTGATTTGGGTAAAGGATTTTGTAGAAAAATCACTTGCTGCCAGAGAAAGCCAACTTTCACGTCATAAAAAGAAAAATAAGCGTAGTATTTCTCCTTCTGTTTCCCATCGTGTGAGTATCTATAGTCTAGGGCTGCATTGTTTTTATATGCACTATGCTAAGTATAGTTCTTCTTTAACCCTAGGGGTCTGAATACAAGGTGATTGATGAGGTTGGATCTTCTTCTGATTCAGACTCATCTTCTACTTCCTAAGATGATAATGAAGTGTTTAAAGGCTATTTCCCTGTGGATAGCATTAATAAATTACGTAAAGCCGTTCAGGCTGAAATTCATCCGGAAGAAGTAGAAGATGGTCCCTCTGCAAAAAAGCCTAAGGCTTTTTCGGTGGGGGAAACATCTATGTCTATGCTTCAAATAGAATGGAAGAAACCGGAAAAAGCTCCGGTATTAAGTAAAAGATTTAAAACCTTGTATGTCCTCAAGGAGGAACAATCCAAGGATTGGGCTGAGCCGCCAAAGGTAGATACGGCTATAGGTAAAATACCTAAGAACACTGTTCTTCCTGCAGAGGATGGGTCTAATCTAAAAGACCCTATGGATAGAAGAATAGAAGTTGCATTTAAAAGATCCTATGCAGCAGCAGCAGCCCAAGGGGCAGTTGCTATATCTTCTTTTGAGGTAGCAAGGAGTCTAAGAAGATGGTTGGCAAAAGCTCAAGAGAATCTTGAATCTGGAGTGAACAGGGACAAGGTCCTACGTTCATTCAAGAAAATCAATATGGGAATTGATTTTCTGTGCGATGCAGCATCCCAAGAGACTAGACTGGCTTCCAAGTCTATGGCCTTATCAACAGCAGGTCGTCGTGCACTTTGGCTGAAACCTTGGGCTGGGGATGCTAACTCAAAATTCCAACTATGTAACATGGAATTTCAGCCAGGAAGACTATTCGGTTCGGAATTGGATAAACTAATGGAGGAAGTTTCGGACAAAAAAGGGAAGTAGTTACCTCTAACTTCTGCTAGTGGGTCTTACACAAGAAATCGTGGATCCTTTCGTAGAGGAAGATCTCCTCAACGAGGTAAAACCAGGTATCAGCTCAAAGGGAGAGGCAGATATTATAATAAAAAAGGGTCTGGTAAGCAACAAAAGGATGCAAATAAAAAGCCAGACTTCTGACGCCAGAAGTACTCCAGTAGGAGGGCGTCTTACCGAGTTTCTCCCTACCTGGATAAAATTAATAAAAGACCGGTGGGTCATAAGCATTATCCAATATGGTTACGTGCTTCCTTTTTCGGCGATTCCTCCACCAAGATTTCTTCTCTCCCGTCTTCTAGGTTCAGCAAGACAGCCAATATTAGAAGAAGAAGTCCTTCACCTCCTGGACATAAAGGCTCTGGAAGAGGTTCCTCCCGAAGAAGTCGGATTAGGGATCTACTCTCCGATATTTCTCGTGCCCAAGCCGTCAGGAAGGTGGAGGACTATTATAGATCTGCGATACTTAAACAAGTATATGATAAAGAAAAAATTTCGGATGGAAAATATAAAGTCCGTAAAGAACATCCTCCAGGAGGAAGACTTTATGGCCTCAATAGATCTGCAGGACGCCTATTTTCACATTCCAATTCTGCCTGCACACAGAAAGTATTTGAAGATTGCGGTCCATCTACAGGGAAGGGTAAGTCACCTTCAATTCAGAGTTCTCCCATTCGGCATAACATCAGCCCCTTTTGTGTTCACAAAGGTTGTTTCGTCTATGATGGTCCTCTTCAGACTTCAGGGAATAAAGATCATTCCCTATCTAGACGATTGGTTGATTATGGCCCAGACTCAGACTCTTCTGAGCTCTCAACTGAACTATGTCTTGGACATTCTTCAGCAATTGGGTTGGATAATCAATCCAGAAAAATCAGATCTGACACCATCCAAGAGAAAAAAAAATTTGGGATTCATAATAGACTCATCACAGATGAAGCTGTTTCTCTCACCACCCAGAGTAATGCGCATACAGAGAGGCGCTCAATTTCTGATCCCTCCACGTCAAGTCTCGATTCGGACCTTGATGAGATATCTAGGTCTTCTCTCTTCAGCCGCAGACGCAGTCCCGTGGGCATTGTGGCACATGCGATATCTCCAGAGGGTAGTTCTGACAGTCTGGAATCGCCAGATAGAACATCTAGACACACTCCACGTACTGTCCACAAAAACCCGCCAATCTTTAACCTGGTGGAGACAGGTCAAGCATGGAACAGACATATTAGAACCACAATGGATAACGATCACCACGGATGCGTCAGGCTCAGGGTGGGGAGCGCATCTAGAAGAGATGACGATATCGGGTACCTGGAACAGCCAAGAAGCGGCTCTCCCATCCAATGTACGGGAGCTAAGGGCTATATATCTAGCCCTTCTTCATTTTTCTCAGAAGCTAATACAGATGCCTGTCAGATTCCGTACGGACAACATTGCATGTGTTGCATATATAAACAAACAGGGAGGCACCAAATCTCCCCTACTTCTCAGGGAAGTAGAACACATATTCAATTGGGCGGAACCCAGAATAATGAAATTGGCCGCACTACACATAAGAGGGATCCACAATACATTAGCAGACCGTCTGAGCCGAGGAATGACGATACCAGGGGAGTGGTCGCTTTCAAGGAAAGTGCTTTTCCAATTAACCCAAAGATGGGGACATCCTCAGATAGACCTTATGGCAACGAAAAGCAATGCCAAACTGAGGAATTTTTGTTCCCTATACTCAGCGGACAATCCGACGGTGGTGGATGCGATGTCTATCCAGTGGAAATTCCAGCTGGCATACATCTTTCCTCCGATCTCCATGATCCCCAGGGTCATAATGAAGATCAGGCAGGATCAAGCGTCGGTAATCATGATCACGCCATTTTGGCCCAAAAGATCGTGGTTTGCCCTACTCATGATGATGAGCAGGGGAGAATTTTGGAAGCTTCCAATGATACCAGACTTAATATCCCAGGGTCATCATCTTTGCCAGGATCTTCCCAGCCTCAACCTAACGGCCTGGAGGCTGAAGGGTCTTTATTAAGACCTGAAGAATTCTCGGATAGATTCTTACAGACCTTATCTCATGCCCGCAGCCATGCAACCAACCTATCATATGCCCGTGTATGGAGAATTTTCCAATCCTGGTGCAATTCTAAAGGCTTGAATGAAGAGAAACCTTCTACTCCTCAACTCCTGGAATTTTTCCAGGAAGGCTTTGATAAGGGACTAACTCCAAGTTCCATCAAGGTTCAGATTGCGGCCTTATCAGCCCATCTGAAGCGCAGGCTGTTCCAGATATCGGAGGTAAAAAGCTTTGTCAAAGCCATTACGAGACTAAGGCCAAGATTGAATAGGCATATTGATTCCTGGGATCTCTCTTTAGTTCTACAACAGTTATGTCTTCCCCCATTTGAACCACTAGAGACAGTGGATTTGAAATTCCTCACTCTAAAATGCATTCTTCTTCTGGCGGTGACGTCGGCTAAACGTGTGGGAGAGCTTCAGGCTCTCGGATCTACATCTCCGTACATTTTATTCACGGAAGACAAGGTCACACTTAGGTTCTTGCCAGGATTTATTCCAAAAGTGGCTTCATTTGTAAACATAAATGAGCCCATTATCCTTCCGGCATACTCACCTTCGGATCCATCTCAAGAGATGGATCTTTCTCTATTAGATGTCACTAGAACACTAAAAATTTATTTAAACAGAATGGATCCTTTGAGGAAGGAAGAAAATCTGCTGATCCTTTTCTCGGGAAAAAACAAAGGGAAAAAGGCCTCAAAACCATCTATTTCCAGATGGATCTGTGAAGCTATTGAGGTATGCTATTCTACAGCGGGTAAATCGCCACCATCCTTCACTAGAGCCCACTCGACTAGAGCTGTGGCTTCTACCTGGGCAGAAAGATCTTTGGTCTCCTTAGAAGACATCTGTCAGGCTGCTTCATGGTCATCTACCTCTACGTTTGTTAGGCATTACAGGCTGGATGCTAAACTTTCGATAAGAACAGCGTTTGCTAGATCGGTGCTTAATGCCGCTGTTCCAGATGTCCCGCCCTAGGGGATGATACTTGCTAGTTCCCCTATCGTTGTGATGCCAATGGGACGCTAGGGAAGCAAAAATTATAATGTTAATTTGTTTTCCCTGAGACCCATTGGCATCACAAGACTCCCTACCCTTCATTGTTCTTGTTGATTGACTGATGATTGTGGGGAGGAGGATCTATTTATACTTCCTGTGGGAGGGGTTTATTGAAAAAATTATTAAAGTTTATATGTTTTCATTAAATATTCCTTCGTCCCAGGGGCTCGCAGGGGTGAAAATACCCCTATCGTTGTGATGCCAATGGGTCTCAGGGAAAACAAATTAACATTATAATTTTTGCTTGGCTCTTATATTGGGCAATTATTCATATGGTGTTTTTTGATGAGTATTTTGTAATACACCTAAAAACCACATGTCATTGATTTCAATGGGAAATACACACCATCATTTATTACAACGTATGCTTCTTCTACTTTACACTATGTAAAGCCAGCTTTAGTGAAGAACTTTTTGGCTTTACTAGCCTTCACACATGATTATGTTTCGCAGATCTAGGGACGCAGAATTGGTTATCCAGTGTTTCATATGGGAATGTTTTGCCACGAATGTGTTTCTTTAAAATCTCTAAAGTTAATGACTATCCCACACATTAGGATAGAGATGGAAGTCTAACTAGTAGAGTAGATAACAGGAATTTGCATTAACACAACTAGGTCACAATCTTTAGATTTATATGTAGAAATGATGTGGCAATTAGAAAGGGATCTAATTTTAATTTAGAATCCGCTTATTTCATGTGCACGGCAGAAAAAAAGATCTGGTTATGCGTCACTGATGCAGAGCAGGGAGTCTTCATGTTGCTTAGTGAGAAGCTATACTTAGATGATCAACCATTGCAATTAGACCTAAATAAAATGATAATGTTTTAATGTCTTTTCCCCTCACACTAAGCATATTCACATATATGAGTCACATATACAAATATTCAAATAGAAATGTGGATAAGACAAGTGACATTTTGACTTACTACTTGGCATTTTTATGTAATCTGGCTTTTTAGTTCATTTAGCAAAAACCCTTAACCAGCTAAATGAGAATTGTAGAATTAACAGATTGTGTGTGGGTTTTCTTGCCTTTTTGACGTACGTCTTTATGTCTCTATAGTAATCCATCAAGTGTGAGCCATAGTCGGATTTGTCAGATTCAGAGAGGAGGGCATTTCATTACCAGTGGCTGCAAAAGTTGGATACGGCCCAAGGGAGTCCATAGGAAACTGGCTGCTAATTAAGCATGAGGCTGGAGGCATTGTGATGCTGCAGCTTCATCTCTTGCCTAGTTAACAGGGAAGGAGGATTTTGAAATTGCTGCCCACTGGAGTCTGCTGGACATGATCTAGCAAATTTTAACCAAAATTCTCTGACTCATTAATCAATTTCTCATTCATGTTAAAGTGGTTTTTCCCATATAAGGGTTTTTTTTTCACTCTAGGCCTTCAGGCCTAGGAGTTCGAGTTTTCTCTTTGGGATTTATTTTGTCATACAAGCTGTACACTGACTAATTTACATTGTATCAAAGTGTCATATCTTTAGCATTGTCCCATGAAAAATTTATATTGAAAATTTACAAAAATATGGGGGGTGTTCTCACTACTGTAAGATATATCTGTAATAATGGGTGGAAGTTAGAATGCAAGAATGCCACAGTGACAGTTCTATTGTGATTTTGATAAGGAGTAGGTAAACATGGTTCAGGCAGTGCATTTTCATAAGGCCCTGTTAGGGTGCTTTTACGTGGCCTGATATGGCTGAATGTAGGAGTGCAAACGAGCACTGATCGGCGAGATTGGCATTCACTTGTAGTGTGATAAATCATGCAGAGACGTTTACCCAATAAAGTGAACTGAAGTTGCCGAACAGGGATTGGTTACAAACTTTTCAAAAAGTTTGGTTCACAAATTGACCACATTTATTGAAAATCTTGTATGAACTGACAGATTTCACAACTTCAACCAGGAGAGCTGTTAAAAGTGGTTAAACACTGGAAACCAGTGGATTACTCATTGTACATCACAGTTCTCCTGGGAGAAGTTAAATCTGTCAGGCCTGTTCCTAAACAGTGTCTGGCAGCAGGCACTTATTCTGCTGTCAAACATGGCTTTACAACAGGCCACCTGACGTAACCTGGCAGGTGCTTTACAGGATTAACTTAACTCAGGAGAGCTGTGGACAGTGATAAATCACTAGTGTACACCAGTGATCCATCAATGTCCACAGCTCTCCTGGGTGAAGTTAACCCTGTTCACATGGAGAGAGTATGTTGAAGCAATAATAAAGTTTTGTCATAGGCCAGTTCTTGTAACTCTCTATCTCCTGCAGTGATCTGCCACAGAGGTTGGGGGGGGGGGGGTTAAGTGTAATTGACAGTGTAATTGACAATAATATTTTTTCTGCTGCCAAAGTTTTAGGACAGGCCATCTGAAGTAAACTGGCAAGTGGGACGGATAAGACCCTTTATCTGTCCCTGATACCTAATCAACCTTTTATAACCCTCTCTATGGGTACTATAACATGGAACGATAATCGGCTGAATCGGCCCTATCCGGCCATTTATCGCTCGGTGTAATAAACACAACAATCAGCCGATGACAATGATCAATGGTTGATCGTTGATATAGGTTTGGACCTATAATTGACGGGTGCCGACCGCGCATTGCTACATGTAATAGCAGTGCGCGGAAAGCGGCTGTCGATATGCAAAGTGCATACATTACCTGTCCATGCTGCAGGGCTCCTCTTGCACTCTCCTTCTCCCCGGGTCCCATGCGCTCCAGCTTCTGCCGTGGCCAGTGATTGGCTGAGCAGCCTGTCAGCTGAGACGGACCGCTCTGAAGCTGGAGCGCGTTACCTGGGGGAAGCAGAGCACAAGAAGAGCCCTGCAAAATGGACAGGTAATGTACAGAGTTTAATCAAGGGCTGCAAGGACATCGGTAACGATGTCCATGCAGCCCTTCTCAAACAATTATTGGGCTATGTAATAGGCCCAGTAAACAAGCACTGATCTAGCAGATTGGCACTAGTTTACAGTTATTATCGGAGCCCCATCAGCCCGTGTAATACTACCTTAACCCTGCCTCTACTTATCTCTCTCTCTGTAAATGTATGTGCTCAGTTTAGTGTGCAGGTGTTGAATTGCTCCAATTCACATAGTGAAGGAGTAAATGAGAAAGTGTGAAGTTGTACGCGGATTGGGGGGGTTGCTTTGTAGCAGATTGCCTCGGCTTTTGATGAAATGTAATGTACAGTGTGCAGGCGCCATTTTGTCCAGAATCCATAGAAACTCTTCAAAAAATGTGGTTTATTCACTAACCATACTTTTTGCAAAGTTTGCAATAAATCTCAGTTCGGAAAGTTTCATTAGCTCATCTCTATTAAAAATGTTTAAATTGCCCCATTTTGACCTCTAAAACTTTCATAACTTTTCATATGCAGAGCTGTGTGAGAGCTAATTATTGTGTCATGAACCATACTTAGAGCAGAAATATTGATCGATTTTATTTTCCTTTTTTGTTGAACAGTACACGATTTGAGCATAAAATCATAATTGAAGCATTTGTATTTTTTCCTTTTACACTTGTAGATAGTATTAGGCTATGTTCACACTGCGTATGTTTCCGGGCCGTAGTGCGAACCGCGAATATACGCACGTAGTTTTGAGGTTGATGCGTTCGCTTGAAAGTATACGATATACGCCCGCACAATGCACACTACGTATGCTTACGGCGGGATCTTATACGCCACCGTGAAAAATGAACAAGACCATTGTTTGAGGACGGAAATGTTGAAACTCACAGCCGTGGATTTCCTTGCGATCCCACACGGAGTACTTATTTCAGCCAAGTTGAACTTGATTTTCCGATCCAAAAGGTTCTGTGTGTTTTATTGGGCTGGGTGAAGATTTCCAGGTAAATGACCTGCTTCAGATCGCTTCGAAACAAGCTAGGGAAGCATAACTATACTACGGGCGTATGTTCGCGGTTCATACGCATCCGGCCGCATGTCTATTTTTCCCACGCCCGTAGTTTCAGCCCCACATGTACGGCGGCGTACAAAATGCGGCCGAACTCGTACGTAGTGTGAACATAGCCTTATATTGTATTAGGACATATTTACTGGTGGTGATACAAATTATGTTCACTGTTTTTTTGGTTAGTTTTTTATTGTATAATTGGAAATAGGGGAGTGGGGGTGATTAGAATTTTTTATTATGGGGAGAATTTGTATAGTTTAACCTCTTAAGGACCCATGACGTACCGGCACGTCATGGATCACTGTCACTTAAGGACCCATGACGTACCGGTACGTCAGCCCTTTAAACGGGCGCTGCGGCCGGCCGGGTCCCGATCGGGGGAGATAGCCTGCTATAATACATAGCAGGCCATCTCTCCCTGTCGGCATGGAGGGTTGTTAACCCTTCCCATGCCGACGATCGCCGCTATTGGCTGATAAGCCTATAGCGGCGATCGGAACCTTTCCGGGCCATCGGTGGCCCGATGACCCGGAAAAAAAATGGCGGTCGGTGCTGTCCGAGGACGGCACTGACCGCCATTACTGTAAAAAGTAATGGTGGTCACGGTACCACCGTCCCGATCGCCGTGAACGGCCGGCCAGCCGGCCGGCCGTTCACGGCGATCAAAGTCCCCACAAGTAATAAATACCTGCTCCGGACCCCTCAGCTAGATAGCTGAGGGGTCCGGAGCAGGTATTTGTACATTACTCACCTGTCCCGGGGTCCTGATCGGCGTCTTCCGGGTTCCCGGCGTCCTCTTCATCTTGTCGGGACTTCAGCTTCTTCCGTGAGTCCCGATCGGCTTTTTCCGGCTCCAGCGTCGTCTTTTTTCGTATTTTTCCGGCTCCAGCGTCGTCTATTTTCGGATCTTGCGCTCTGCTGCCCCCTAGCGGCTCATAAGTGTAATACACGTATCAGCCACTACAGGGATGTTCAGAATGTAGTAAAAAAAAATTTTTTTTTCCCAATTTTTTTTTTTTTCTATTTTCCGCACCCTATCGCCGCTGAGTGTTGATCAGCATCGCACGAAAGTGCGCTGCTAATCAGCAACTCCTCCTTTTTGGCGTAGGGTGGTTTTTTTTTATATCCTACTGCCACGGTCTGCTGATAAGTGCCGAAAAAAGTGCGGCATTCATCAGCAACACCATTTTTGGCGTAGGTTTTTTTTTGTATACTTACTGTAAAAAACACGTAAAAAAACACTACATTACACCACACTACATTGAATAAAGTTTTACACTACACCACTACATACCCCATATATCAATCCCTATATAAAAGTGGCCCCCAGGGTGTTTTCGGTGTCGGACGCATACGTTATTATTGCCTCCGACACCGAAACAGCCAGTGAGGATGAATGGGGGGATCCTTCTTTCCTCCATTCATCCTCATCCTCCTCATCATCCAGTGACGTGTCTGGGAGTAGCGTAGTGTACGCTGCCCCCCAGACACGTCTTTTCCGCCAGTACCGTCCCAATAAGAGATGACGGTATGGCGTGAAATTCTACAAACTCTGTGAGAGTACCTCAGGGTACACTTACAGATTTAGGGTACGTGCACACTGCGGAATGGCGAAGGATAACCCTTCGTGCATTCCGCAGCTGGCACCCGCCGGCGGACTGATGCAGGGGCGCGTCTCCGCCCGTGTCATAGACTCTATCCTATGCATGGGCGGATTCCATCATCCGTCATTCCATCAACACGTTGGACGCAGAGCGGAATCCGCCCGTGCATAGAATGGAGTCTACGACACGGACGGAGACGTGCGCCTGCATCAGTCCGCCGGCGGGTGCCAACTGCGGAATGCACAAAGGGTTATCCTTCGCGATTCCGCAGTGTGCACGTACCCTTAGAGTGTATGAAGGAAGGGACACTCAAATCCAGCCCCCAGATGCCCACTCCCCCCCCCCCATCCTCGGAGTTAGTGGGGACATCGTCCGGGAACTGATCTTCCCACTGCTGGATAAAGGTCACCACCTGTATGGGGATAACTTTTATACCAGCACCCCCTCTTCCGGTCCCTCGCTGCCCGAGCTACTGTAGCTTGCGGCACGATCCGAACATATCAGAAGTAGTAATAGAACCCTAATATTTAGCAGCCATGGAGCGGACCCAGCGCTTCTGGATATGAGGGACCCCGTATCGCACCAGGACAACATTTTCCAGGTGACGTCCCCCACACTGGAGAAAGGGAGACCCCAGAAGAAGTGCAGAGTGTGGGGTAACAGGGGGATCAGGAAGGACAACATTTTCCAGTGTGACACCTGTCCTGATCACCCCGGCCTCTGTATACTGGATCGCTCCAAGGCGCACCACACGTCACTGGGGTTCTACATTATCTAAATTCTGTCCCTTATTCCTATTTCAGGGGTCACGTTGATCCAGGGATTATTCTGATCGCCAATATGGAGTCGGGAAGGAATTTTTCCCCTGTGATGAGGCTACTGTCGTCAACACAGGTTGAGTTTGATGGACACCTGTCATTTTCCAACCTTATAAACTAATAATTGCCCTAATACCCCCAAAATAAATTAGAATTGTCCCTTTTCCCCAGCCAAATAGGTATGGCCGCCATTCCCATTAGAGGATGCCATGATGCAATTACAAAGCCTCTGTGCGGCCAGGACAGTAGAAACCCCCCACAAGTGACCCCATTCTGGAAACTACACCCCATAAGGAATCTAACAAGTGGGGCAGCGGGTATATGGCCCCCTGGTGACGGCCACATTTGGGACGTGAAAATGAAAAAAATGGTATTTTTTATTTTCACGGCACATGTTCTACACATGTGCCCATCACTAGTGGGGTCCATATGCTCACTGCACCCCTTGTTAGATTCCTTATGGGGTGTAGTTTCCAGAATTGGGTCACTTGTCGGGGGTTTCTACTGTTCTGGCAGCACAGGAGCTTTGTAATTGCGACATGGCCTCCATCCCCCATTCCAGCCTCTAAATGGCGCTCTGTCCTTTTGGTGACTTGCCCTGTGCCCATATGGCAAATTATGTCCACATGTGGGGTATTTTCGTACTCAGGGGAAACTACCCTACACGTTTTGTGTTCATTTTCTTTTTTAACCCCTTGTGGAAATGGAAAAAAATCAAGGCTAGACCAACATTTAGTGTAATTTTTTTTTAATTTTTACTCTAAATCATTGATCTTGTCTTGATTTTTTCATTTTCACAAGGGGTTAAAAGATAAAAAAAAACACAATGTGTAGAGCAATTTCCCCTGAGTACGGAAATACCCCACATGTGGACATAAAGCGCCATGCGGGTGCAGGGTAAGCCTCCAAAGGGAAGGTGCGCCATTTGGTTTTTGAAGGCTGGATTTGGATGGAATGGATTTCGAGGGCCATGTTGCATTCAAAAGGCCCCTGTGTTGCCAAGACAGTTAAACCCCCCACAAGTGACCCTATTATGGAAACTACACCCCTCAAGGAATGTAACAAGGGGTGTAGTCAGCATATGGACCCCACTGGTGACGGGCACAAATGTGGAACAATGTGGCGTGAAAATGAAATATTAAATTTTTTACACTATAATGTTGGTCTAGCCTTGAATTTATCATTTTCACAAGGGGTTAAAAGAGAAAAAAAAACACAAAATGTGTAGAGCAATTTCCCCCGAGTCCGTAAATACCCCACATGTGGACATAAAGCGCCATGTGGGTGCAGGGCAAGCCTCTGAAGGGAAGGAGCGCCATTTGGATTTTAGAGGTTGGATTTGGCTAGAATGGATGATGAACGCCATGTCGCATTTACAGAGCCCTTGTGCTGCCAAAACACTGTAAACCCCCCACAAGTGACCCCATTCTGGAAACTGCACCCCTCAAGGAATCTAACAAGGGGTGCAGTGAGGATATGGACCCCTGGATGACGGGCACATTTGTGCCATGAAAGTGAAAAAATGAAAATTTTCACTTTCACGTCACATTTTTCCACATTTGTGCCCGTCACCAGTGGGGTCCATATGCTCACTGCACCCCTTGTTAGATTCCTTGAGGGGTGTAGTTTCCAGAATGGGGTCACTTGTGGGGGGTTTCCAGTGTCTTGCCAGCACGAGGGCTCTGTAAATGCGACATGGCCCTTGAAATCCATTCCAGTGAAATCCAGCTTCCAAAAGCCAATTGGCGCTCCTTCCCTTTGGAGGCTCGTCCTGCGCCCGATTGGCACTTTATGTCCACATGTGGGGTATTTCCGTACTCGGGAGAAACTGCGCTACATGTTTTGTGTTTTTTTTTTTCCTTTTATCCCTTTGTGAAAATGAAAAATTGAAGGCTAGAACAACATTTTAGTGTAAAAAATACTTTAGTCTTTTTTCAAGCCATATTGTTTGGAAAATCCGTGAAGCACCTGTGGGGTCTAAATGCTCACCGCACCCCTTGTTACATTCCTTGAGGGGTGTAGTTTTCTAAATGGTGTCCCTTTAGGGGTGTTTTTTATGTTTTGGCACCCCAGAGCCTCTGCCAACCTGAAGTGGTACAGTCAAAAATGACCAAAAATAACGGAGCCATTGAAATTCACTAGGCGCTCCCTTATATCTGAGGCTTGTGGTTGCGTCAAATAGCGCAATAGGGCCACATATGGGGTATTTCTATAAACTGCAGAAATGGGGCAATCAATATTGGGGTGCATTTCTCTGGTAATAGGTTTATAATTATGAAAAATATTGGATTACAATAAAATCTCTGCACAGAAAATTAAAATTTTCAAATTTCTTACACACTTAGCTTTTATTTCTGTGACTCCCCTAAAGGGTTAAAAACTTTCTGGATGTGCTTTTGCAGAGTTTAGGGGGTGCAGTTTCTGAAATGGGGTGCTTCGTGAGGCTTTCTAACACACAGTCCCCTCAAATACACTTTAAACCTGAACAGTTCCCTAAAAATATCTGATTTTGAAATTTTACTGAAAATTTGGAAATTTGCTGCTAATGTTTTAAGCTTCCTATTGTCTAAAAATAATGAAATATAGTTTAATAAATGCCGCCAACATAAGAGACATGTTGCTAATGCTATTTAATATATAATTTATGTGGTATAACCATTTTCTGTATAAGCAGAAAAGTTTTAAAGTTGGAAAAATGCATTTTTTCACAATTTTTCACGCTATTTTGGGTTTTTTCATAAAGATTCGTTATAAGTATCGACTCCAATTTACAAGAAATGTGAAGTACAATATGTCACGAGAAAACAATCTCAGAATCAGCCGGATAGGTAAAAGCATCCCGAAGTTATTAATGAATAAAGTGACACTGGTCAAATTCATAAAATTTGCTCCGGTCCTTAAGGCCATTTCAGGCCCGATCCTTAAAGTGTCACTGTCGTGAAATTTTTTTTTGCAGAAATCAATAGTCCAGGCGATTTTAAGAAACTTTGTAATTGGGTTTATTATCCGAAAAATGCATTTTTATCATGATAAAGCCGTTTGAAGCTCTCCCCACTGTCTTCATTGTTCTCCTATGGAGAGAGCTAAAGAAAAGACCAAAACAGGACAACAAAGAGTTAATCTACAAATCCCTCACGGGATATCTCATGTGACCATCACCAGTGACCTGTCTGAGCTCAGATTACAGCTGTCACCCAGCTCCGTGCCTGTAATCCTCTGTTATCTGCTTTCTGCTGCCGGCTAACTCCCTCCTTCCTCCTCCCCCCTCCCCTCTCCCTAGAACAGACAGGGTACGTCTCCTGCAACAAGTCACAATTTTCAGATTTTTCAGAGTGGATGAAAAAGAGGAAGGAGGGGGGGACCTGGGAAAAGGCTTTTTACATGCAGATAATGGCAGATTTGGCTAATAAACCCAATTACAAAGTTTCTTAAAATCGCCTGGACTATTGATTTCTGCAAAAAAAAAAAAATACGACAGTGACTCTTTAAGGGGTTAAAAGACATATTTGACTTTTTATTTAACTTTTTGGTCCCCGATACATTGCATTGAATTGAATCTACATTTAAAGGGGTTGCCTAAGAATAGAAACAGGAACCATGAACCAGCAGTAACAGGATAGATGACTAAAGCTTATATCCCCAGACAACATCTTTAAAGGGAAACTCCAGGTAGAGGTTAAAAAAAATGAAACTTCTGCAGAAGCATAAAGCATTACTTACCAATCTATTCCAGTTTTGAAACTACCAAAAATCTATTTGTTTGTTCTGTATTGTGTTTCTATTCTTCCTGGTTGAGCAGTTCCCAGAATGCAGTACTGGGTCCAGAATGCATTGCTTTTCCTCAGCTGTTCATTACAGTCCACAGTCCTTGCTGCACCTGCTTCTGACCGGTCAGAGATGGTGAATCACTCAGGGGATTGGAAGATCCAGCCAAGCCTCCTGTGACATTACGCCCTGCCCCCTTATACCACCAATAATGTGCACTGCTACTGTCTAAATGGTGCTGTCAACTTTGAAAATGTCTTTTAAATAGTGATGAGCGAATAGTGAAATATTCGAATATTCGATATCTCCCGAATATTCGACAATTCGATCGAATATTCGATCCCATTATAGTCAATAGGAACGAGTATTTGATTATTGAAAAAACATCTATTCGACCACTTGGAGGTAAAAACCTGAAGCTGGGGGATTTGAACGCTTATCAAACATTTATTGAATATTCGGCGAACTATTCAATAATATTCGATAGATCGAATACCTTTCTATTCGATCGAACAGTATTCGTTCATCACTACTTTTAAATACTTAATAGTCACATTGGTGATTGGCTGGAGCCTGCTTCATAATTGGTATCTTGTCATGGTAGCCCATGGAGTCAAGCATTCTATTTTTATTTCTAGACTTTATTTTTAAACTATAGTGTATTTTTTGCACATTTTCCAGGATAATTTGACTTATGACAAATAAGGATACACAAACATGGTGTGGATCCCGGTGAGGTACACATCTAAAATATATTATAAGGGCATACATTCTATCAGTTATACAGAGCTTTAGCAACAAAAAATATACACAATGATTTAAAATAAAAATATAACAGAAAGGTTCCAGTCACATGATCAGCAAAGGTGAACGCAGGCATACACACACACACACACACACACTTACATTCATATATAGATATGAAAATATGCATACATAAATAGATGAATAGAGAATACATCTAAAAAAAAAAGAAAAGAAAAAAGAAGAGTAAATGTAAGGAGTACTTGGTATATAGATGCAAGCTAATAAGATATCCTTTAAAGGAATCATGTAGCACAGTTTTTATAAATGGATTTTCTGGTCATTAGGTGTAAGTAATCTTTTTGTAATATGCACTTTTTCTGGCCTTACTTAGTGTCTATATCTGTTAAAGTCCATCTGTCGCCCTATAACTGCCCAATGTTTATTACAATTATTAAACAGGTCTGCTGTTAACCTACAGACCGCAAATGAGCCATTTATAATAATTATGTTCCATTGCATCATCATTATGATATCTCTAATGAATAGCTGGCACCTAGCTGTACCTATTTTTTATGTTTTTAACCTAAATGCATTTCCAATTTGTCTTTTATCTTTTGTGATTAATTATATATACTTTTTCCATGTACTGATATATATATATATATATATATATATATATATATATTATAATCTTTTTTGCTGGTCATGTGACTGGAACCCTGTGTATGTAATACTGTATACTTACATGGACTTTTAATAAATTGTGTCTATGTTTTGTTGCTGAAATTTGTATATAATTCACAGAATATATATCCTGATGATATATTTTAGACTTATGCATTTTAATGCCTTTTTCCCCTATGGAAGATGACTTTTTAATTTTTATCTGTCTGGCTTTCCAGGAATTTAAAGAAGTCTATGATTTTCAAAATTTGTCAGTCGGCAGGGGCAGGGGGGGCATAATAAACTACTTACCTCTCCCTGTGCCTCTGCAGCACTGGCTTGCCGCTTCAGGACTCTCACTAGGCTCTGCGGTTTCCTTTCACTGCAACACCATCACTTGGTTGATAGAGTTCCCATTCAGCCAGTCAGTTACTGGGGCGGGTCACCATTGCAGTCACTGATTGTGTTATGGGTCAATCAATCAGCCGTGTCTGAATTTTCCCCCAAAGTCATGACAAGGGTGTCCACAGCCTGTGACCAAGCACTTTGGGGGCGCAGGGAGAGGTAAGTAGTGATTGTTTAATATGCCCCCCCCTTGCCCCTGTTGGCTGATAACATTTAAAATTTGCCAGATTTCTCCTGTAAAAATGTCGGTCTGGTCCGAACTACTATAGCATTTCTCAAACTTGGAAAAGATCTTGAAACGCTTTTCATTGAGATGTCCAATAAATAGTCATGGTTTTTTACATATATGACTATTTTTTAATCCTGTACCTATTTTCTCCCTCTGCAGAACAGTACATCACTGGGATCCACACCGTATTCACCTTGCCTTAACCAGGAGTCTGGCTGGAAGCCCTGGAAGCTCACAAGTGGAATGGCTTGCATAAGCCTTTGGTTCACATGTGCTCCATGGTGTCGTGCCCTTCGAGCAACACGCAAAAGTGTCTTTATCCATTGTAATACTCACCTTACTGAAAAAATTCACCCTATGGTGCAGCAACCATATTTACTTCAGGCTCATACACTTCTACACATAGGATAGAATATCAATCATCAATCTGGGTAATGCTGACGCCTGGCACCCCTCAGATCAGCATTTTGGTGCCCTCACTACACAGTAAACAAGGCTTGAAATGAATGACTCTGTTTGCTGTGCAGGGGTGGTGTCTCATAACTGAGGTTATCACCAGTGGCGTAGCTACCATAGAGGCAGGGAAGGCGGTTGCTTTGGGGCCCGTGGAGGGGGCCCAGGGAAGATAAGAGCCTCCTTTGCACAAGAACAGTTGATGTAGAAAGAGGTTTTTGAGGGAAAAAACTATTGTCCCACAGAATATATAGATGATCGGCAGAGTGCCATCACCTGATTCCCTGCTGACCAACTGTCTGGCGCCCACATTATAGTAAGAATGGAGTCCCCTCCCCCCTTCCTCCCTCTCACCTAAGACCCTCTCTATATTTTATATCTAGAAAATACTGTTATGACTCTGTAACTTATATCTACATTATGTATTATAGTATGTACAGTTTTGAACTGAATCTATAATGGGGTCCTGACCCCTCCCCCCCCCCCCCTCTTTTCTCTCTGTATTCCCCAAAGTATTCTTGTAAAAAATAAAAAAAACTTAAATAAATAAAGATTGAAAAGAAAGCATGGAGTGAGAAAAAGTTGGTTTCTTGCCTTGTGTAGTGGTGGAGCCGTTGTACTGCAGCCTCAGACACTATTCACTTCAACAGAAGCCTAGGCTGCAGTACACCAAAGCTGCAACTACAAAGAAAAAAAGCAACTGCTTCTGGCTCTGTTACAATCATTTTTTAAACCACAAATCATGCACAAAATCTTCAAAAGTAGCCAAAAAACTAAACACTCAATGAAAACAGAAACATTTGAGCAGCAAGGCTGCAATATTTACTAAGAATGTTTCAAAGTACATCAATATATCAATTTTATGAGCACGTATTACATTTTACATGATGTTCATTTATAGATCAATAACTGTGGACTTTCTTCAGAAATAAGAAGTTCATGAGAATCAATCACCTACAACAATAACTGTAAAGTGGATGCCGTTAATAACAAATTACAGATCCAAAGCAGAATTGTCACCTTTAAATTGTCCCTTTAAATACCACCCACCAATAGTTTGTCATACATAATAGCGTGCTTGCATGTTTTCCTCTTATCCAGCTTTGCCCTTGTACCTGGCCTTTTGCTTAGTGTGTAACTGTTCATAAACGCTACACTGTGCATTGTACAACTCAATGTCTAGGTACACATAGAAACGCTACACTGTGCATTGTACAACTCAATGTCTAGGTACACATAGACTGTGTAAAAGAGGAAGGAGGAAAGAGAATGGACCCTGCCAACATGTTAGTATATGTGTACACGCACTTTTGCTAAACATATCTTCAAATATTGTACAAGAGTATAGGAGAAGAGCAATTTTTTAGTCCTTCTAGTGTAAAATCTTGTACATGCATACAGTATAATGTCATAGAAGTTTTGCTGTTCGTGTGCCAGTTTGTCGTTGGGTTCGCAGTCGCATCATAAGGACACCGATGGATCATAGTACTGAGATTGGCAGAACATTGAAAACTCACTCATGACACTGATCAGAGCCCTTTGTTAATTGCAGAGCTGTCAGCTGGGGACAACCTGCAGTATTCCTGAGTGTTGAGGTCAGGTAAATCTGTTTATTAGTAATAGAGTATCATACAAAAGAAAACTGCTGAAAAACATATGAATATCAACCATGTCATGGTAACAAATATAAATACCAAGGTATAAACATAACAATGTAGGCTCTGTTCACATACCATTAAAGGGGTTATCCTGTGTTAGAAAAGCACTGCTCATTTTCCTCCTTATGGTGCGTTTACACGAAACGATAATTGGCCCGATCGTACGATTAACGATGTCGGGGTAACGATTTTTTTTCATAACGATATATCGTACGGAAAATTCATTTTGCGATCCTTAAGCCTATCTCACACATTGGTTAAATCGGCTAATGACTGTTCACACAGAACGATCTGCGTTTTTTTTTGCGAACGACAAACAACGATTTGATAACATGTTGAAAGATCAAAATGAACGATTTCTTGTTCGTCATTTGATCGTTTGCTGCGTTTACACGTACGATTATCGTTCGAATACGATCGTTATTGCGCAAATTCGCACGATAATCGTTACGTGTAAACGCAACATTAGACAACACAACTCTTGTCTCCAGTTCAGGTGTGATTTGCAGTTGAGCTCCATTCATTTCAAAGGAACGGAGTTGCAAAACCATACCCAACCTGGAGACAATGCTAATGCTGGTTAACCCCTTTAAAGCCCTTCATTTGATGTCTTCCCTGTGCATAACATTTATTAACATTTGTGGTGTTATTAGCCAAATAATAGGCTAAACTCGAAGCCAACTCCGAGCTAGCATAGATTAGCCTGCCCCGCAGCATGTTATCTTTATCAGGAGGCGTGCGCCTCTAGATAAATCTAGTGGTGCAAACCAAGGGAAATTTAAAATGCCATGGCCTCAGAATGTTTCATTTATATACAGTAGCAATCACTGGGTGTCAACACATGAGCAAATACAACATACACATCTGCTCATACACAGAATGTCACCAATCCATGTCATACATCTCAGGTTATGGTGAGTTCAGAAATAAGAAAGAATACGATGAAAGGAGACGTGATGTGAACAGAGCTCTACCATGACAATTTACCTAGAATTGTGTGCTCCACGTCCCTGAGAATGTCATTACTAATCTATTTACCATAAATGTATTCCATCTGTTAACCTGTCACATTTATTTCTCATTTTTAATACTGAATAGTTTTATTCTTGTTTCATATTTGCATATCCATATGTAAAAATGTTCTGAAATCTTCTTAAAAACATATACTACATCCAGAAGAAGCTCCTTTTTGATGCTCTTTGTTTTGCTTTTTTTATGTTTAAAATGGGACAGATTTTTTATCTTTTTTTTTTTTGCTTGACTTTAGACCTTATCTAGTCCGAAATAAAAATGTTCCGATTGGCATTAATTCTGTAAAGCAAAGGAAGAAAATTAGTGTTAAAGAGAACCAATCATGGGCTGATATACAATTAATTAATTTTAAATTCTAAATATAAATCATTATTTTTGTGCCCCCATATATGAAGTATTTAAATTTTTCTCTATGGGCTCGCGCCTTCTCTTTTCAAAAGAGTCTTTGCAAGCCCGGAACTTGCCGACATGCTGAGTGGCGAGATGGGATGCTATGATCCCTTGCCTGCCGCTTAATCAACACATAGTGATCTCACGCTATCTAGCGTAAGATAACTGTGTAATACTGTGTCCCTATTATGTCACTATATGTGTCCCTAAATCTAACTTTGCAGTCTCTATCTAATACATAACCTAATCCTCTGTTCCCTGGCTGTTCTGTCAGACGTCGCTATCTTGGCGACGTCACTGTGTTCCAGCGCTGGAACGCACCGCTGGAACGCAGTGATGTCACCAAGAACGGCGCACCCAACAGAACAGCCAGGGAACAGAGGATAAGGTAAAGTATTACATACAGACTGCAAAGGCAGTCTGTTTCTTTAAAGTTAGATTTAGAGACACATGAAGTGACATAATAGGGGCAGCAGATAAATAGGTGATAGGTTCTCTTTAAGGCAAATGAAATGAACTCCGCTCCCTTGTATGAGCATGTTTCCATGGCACATATAGCTTCATGCAATTAAAACTATTAGATAAGGTTTAACACAATTAAAAGACTATACACAGTATAAATGAAATGCCTTTAGGGCATCCATGTGCATGGAGCTTGTGTGGTGTGATATGGGTTACTTTCTTTCTAGATTAGGTTTCTTTCTATTTTGGCTATTTAGTTTATTTTTCCATATTTTTTTCTGTGATACTCGGGCTTTATTTGATTTTTATGTTAGTACATTGAACTTTTTTATTGTGTGGATATTTAATTTATTAGGAACAAGTGCCTGGTTTTCATTTATTTTAGTATTTTTATTTTCTACTAAAAAAAAATTCCTAAAAATTGTGTGGCCTTTCTGTTATAGTTATTTCCATTTAAAGGGAAATGGACCCGTTGTTATTTGTTCTATTTTATTTTATTTATGGATTCTATGTATGTATATTATATATGAATAGTTTTACCGATGTGCCCCCTAAGGTCAAAAAAGATCTTTGGTGAAGAGAATGTTTAATGTAATAATGCATTTTATATACAGTCAAAAAAACATTTGAAAAGTTGTGGCGAAATATAAAAAGTTTTGATCATTTGTGGCCTGTATGTTCAGATTCCTTTTGATCTCTAGAGAAAGCCAGAAGAAGCAAGTAGTATAAATTCTGCACAAGAAGAGCTCCATAGACTTATAATAAAACTTGTCATGTGCACCAAGAGGTAGACTACAGCAAGCTGGGGAATGAATAGCATATTTTTAAGAAACTATGGAATAGTACCTCATATTATAACAAGTTTAAAAAAAAAAAAAGCTCATGCACATCCGGAATTCATAGCTTCTGGTTCAGTCAGGCATCTATAAGTACAGTTTTAGAGGTCACTGTTACGCCATGTGTATCCATATGAATTGCACTATAGTCTCCCAACTATAGATTCAATTCATATGGATACACATGGCATTACAGTGACGACTAAAACTGTATCTATAGATGCCTAACTGAACCAAGAGCTATGCATTCCGGATAAACTTGTTATAATATGATTTTGGTGTTGGGAACACTGTTTATTGGTGGATCTTAAATAACCAAATTGAAAGGTATATTTTAGGCACTATTCCATATTTTCATTAAGATTTGACTTGTGGGAATAGAATCTCATCTAGAGATGAGTGAATCGCTCATCTAAACAAAGCAAAGCACTTTGTTAGATCAGTGCTCCGCTCAAGCCGGCGGCCTTTCAGTGCTTCTCTGCTCCCTGCCACTCCACTCCAGGTGCCTGGGAAAAACCGGATCCAATCCTGGGAAAGTAAGAAAAGTTTGCCAGAATTGGATCCAGCTTTTCCCGGCATCCTGGGAGGAGTTGCAGGAAGCGGAGCAACACTGAAAGGCCGCCGGCTTGAGCGGAGCACTGATCAAATGAAGCACTTCATCTAGATGAGCACTTTGCTCATCTCTAATCGCATCCTTCTCCTGCCATATGTATATAGAGACTGATGGGGGGCAGAACATTCTTTTTTTTTTTTTATAATGACAGGGATGCTTTAGGGACCCCAATTTCTTATCATACAAATTGAAAACATGACCACGACATACTTGCCAAGCTGTGAGGAGACTTAAAACCACCTCATGACCATCGGAGGGCCACATATAGACACAATTAGCATAAACAACCCCTGACAAAGTATTGGGAATTCATGTTTTATTTTGAAAACTGATCTCATACCACTCATCCCAGGATAACTTGATCCAAGAGTAAAGGAAGGACACATTTGTATAGCTCTACTGGTCACTTGATAGCAAACAGTACTACAGTAACCAATATTTGCATACTGTACTATAATCTTCAATAGGCAAACAGTACAGGACTGATATTATAATAATATTCATTAAAAATAAGTGACAAATGTGAACACAAATGCATCTTGAACCATATTCATAAGCAAAAAGTAGGGATACACCTAATAAAGATAGAAGCACTGATATTAGACCTTTGTGTAATTAAAAAACAAAAAGTACAAAAACACTGGTAAATAGGAGTATCCCAATGGGGTAGGCACTTATCATCAGCTGCTATGTCCATCTATAGAGGTAAGTCATTTTAGCTGTAGGAATCTCTATTGGCCAATGACTTGTAAGCCAATTCAGCCATTATTGATATCTTATGGAAATATGTGATATCATATAGAAATGTTCACTGTCTTGGACAAACATTGGCCACCAAAAAAAAAAAAAATAATTCTAAGTGCTTTCTTTTCAGATAATTTAGAAAATAAGCTGAGAAGGGCCTACTCCTTCTGATCTATAATAAAGAGATGAACACAATGCAATAAAGACATCAAGTATGCCCTTAGCTGACTGTAACAATGGGCTCCACGCTAGAGATGTCGGTTCTCCCTGAGGTAATATTTGTAGCAGATTCGGCAGTCTGAGAGCTGTTACCTTGTTTAAAGTTACAGTTTTCAGTCCAGGCATGACGGAATGGGGGTGATATGGACTGTAAGGCATGGCTCTGGGCGGCACTTCTCCTCCGGCACACACAAAGCAGTGCCTTAAGTTCTGAGCGGAAACTCTCATTCAGCCAGCAGTAGATAAATGGATTGTAGCAGGTGCTGCTCATGGCAAACCAGTGGAAAGCAAAGTATAAAGCATTGTTGCTGCTGATGACTTTGCTGGACATCAGGACTAGGTAGCAGTTCAGTGGAAACCAACAAACTGCAAAGACCACAACAACCAGCATCAACATCTTGAGAGTCATCTTTTTCTTTCGTCGATGGGCATAATACTGTTCCATTGTAATGTCTCCTATGGCATTCCTCAGCCACAGTTTCTTTGCTACCATGGTATAGGTGATTGAAATAACAATCAAGGGCAGAACATACAAAAGCACAAATGTGGCCAAGTCCAGATACTTCCAAAAGAGATCAGCTGGATATGGGAAGCTGGGAAGGCACACCATTCTTACTGTGTTTCTGGAAAAAAAAAATATATAACTTAGTTATTGGGAAAACAAGTTTTTTTTTTCTCTCTAGAACAAACAATCCCACAAAATAAGTAAATGATTATTTTTTTTGTATAATATGGCCTTAAGTTCTAGCCTTACCACAGACGTAATCACCTGAACTAGCATTAGAGCCATGTTCTGATCAGGACTTGTGACACTATGGACACAAAAATGTGACTGTATTATGATTGTCCGAAAACGCCCTTAAAGTTTTACTGTTGTAATAACTTTTAAAATCTAAATCAACAGGGGGTGTGAATTAAAGCATGTTTACTGATCTGTGCCAGAAGTTTTATATTGTGCCATCGTAGTGAAACATACAGTAAAGATGATGCATTATGATAGCGATCATATCGTCATAGCGTCTCTGACTGGCTGAGCGGACCTGAGACGAACCGGGGACCGGAGCACTGCGATGTAGGGCCCACCGCTAGAACTGGGGGGTTGATTAGACGTTGTTTCCCTCATCCACCTCCTCCCCGATCCCAGGAAAAAATGCCCCCCCCCCTCTCGCTGGAGTACCCCTTTAATCTTTTGACTGTTGAATGAATTCTTCACATATTACATTTGAATATATAGTAGAAATTACATTCCGTAATTCAATACCAGTAGAAATCTCATTGAAATGAGTAGCATCTCAACTTTTTACTTAACTTTTTCCCAAAAAGTTGCATTGTGTTGTAAGGCTTGTGTCTCATAAGAGTATTTCAACTAATGAAAAGCATACAAGTGTCAGGATGGTATCTTTGCGGAGCGTTATGCGTCCCTCTGCTCGTGCTGTGCGGCCGAGAAGGCGCTGATATTCTCTTATTCTGTTCTGTGTTTTGTTTTGCTGTGTCTGAACACTGGTTTATTTGCTCTCTTTGGGAGACACACCCGACTTCACCTGCTGAGTTCTGTCTGGCCATGTCAGGGTTAATCTGTGTTCTGGTTCTGCTGTGACTGACAGGTCTTCCTGCCAGTGGATCTGTGTTGTTCTCAGCTGTCTGTGCTTGGAGATCAGGGAGATGGTCCAATTACGTTCTGGACCAGAGCCCTGGTCTCCTATATAACAACCTCAGTCTGTGCACTTATTGCTGGTTATTGACTTAGTCTCTGCCTGCTTGTGGATTCTGTTTCTTTGCATCTCCTGACTACTGCTTTGTACCTCTGACCTCCCTTGCTTGCTGCCTGCCCCTGATCATATTGCCTGTTTTCTGATTACGCCTTTGGATCCTGATTTTGTACTTTTGCTGCCCGACTGTTGTGACCCGGCTTGTGGACTATTCTTCATTGTGTTTGTCTGTCTGTTTTGTATTTGTGTTTCACCTAGGCAGTGCAGGGACTGCCGCCCAGTTGCTCGCCGCCATCTTAGGGCGGATAGTGGCAAGTAGGTAGAGGACAGTGGGCGGGGCTGAGCTTAGGGCTCACTGTCTTGTCTTGTCCTGCTGTCCGGTTCCTAACAGAATAACCAGCCCTACTTTTTTTTCTCTCTCTCCCCACCTGACTATGGACCCCGTGAAAGCTCTTGTGGAGCAAATGCAAAGTCTCAACCAGCTTGTTCTGGACCTTACGCAACGGGTGCAACAGGTAGAGTCTTTCCTGGGCCAAAATGCTATGCTATCTGCTGCTGCTCCCCCAGAACCTCTAGTGCAGCTTCCTGATAGGTTCAAAGGCGAGAGAAAGGCCTTTCGAATCTTCAGAGAGGGATGTAAGTTGTTTTTCAGACTTTGTCCCCGGTCCTCTGGGGATGAGAGCCAGAGAGTGGGCATAGTTATGTCGCTCTTACAAGGACCTCCGCAGGAGTGGGCCTTTTCTTTGCCTCCAGATGCCACTGAGTTATCTTCTGTGGATCAGTTTTTCTCTGCATTGGAGTAACTCTATGATGACCCTGACAGGGCAGCAGCAGCTGAGAGGCAGTTGACTACTTTGAGACAGGGCAAGCGACCGGTGGAGGAGTATTGTGCTGAGTTCCGCCAGTGGTGCGTTCCATCCGGATGGAATGATCCTGCACTTAGATGTAAGTTTAAGCAGGGGTTATCTGATGGCATTAAGGATGCCTGGACAGGACACCCAGATCCTTCCACCCTTAAGCAGGCCATGAATTTGGCTATTCGCATAGACCGCTGGCTCCGTGACAGACATAGGGAGAGAGTAGGCTCTGACTCTTCTAAAATATCTGTCTCCTATTCTGTCAAAACCCCTCTTGTTACCCCTACTATTCCTGAGGATGAACCCATTCAGCTGGGACTATTGGATGCCAGGACCAGGCGAGAACACCGGAGACACAATGGTCTATGTTACTACTGTGGTGACAGTGGCCATTACATCAGCTTCTGCCACAAGCGTCCCAAGCGGCAAGAAAACCTGCACCCAGATCATCGGCGTCCAGGTGACTCCCAGGAAGGTCACTTGGGCGCACAGGTACCCTCCGGCGAAATTAATATTTCTAGTTCTGTTGTACCTGATTTGCCTGTATCTGATGTGAATTTAACATGTTGTTCTGCTCGTCCTGTCAGTAAGCCTGTTCTCCATGCCATGGACTCTTCTTCTGATGAATGGGAGTCAGATGGCAATCTTCTAAGTGAGGTTGAGTCCTGTGAGGGTCCTGAGGCCCCTCATAAAAGGGGGGGTACTGTCAGGATGGTATCTTTGCGGAGCGTTATGCGTCCCTCTGCTCGTGCTGTGCGGCCGAGAAGGCGCTGATATTCTCTTATTCTGTTCTGTGTTTTGTTTTGCTGTGTCTGAACACTGGTTTATTTGCTCTCTTTGGGAGACACACCCGACTTCACCTGCTGAGTTCTGTCTGGCCATGTCAGGGTTAATCTGTGTTCTGGTTCTGCTGTGACTGACAGGTCTTCCTGCCAGTGGATCTGTTTTGTTCTCAGCTGTCTGTGCTTGGAGATCAGGGGGATGGTCCAATTACGTTCTGGACCAGAGCCCTGGTCTCCTATATAACAACCTCAGTCTGTGCACTTATTGCTGGTTATTGACTTAGTCTCTGCCTGCTTGTGGATTCTGTTTCTTTGCATCTCCTGACTACTGCTTTGTACCTCTGACCTCCCTTGCTTGCTGCCTGCCCCTGATCATATTGCCTGTTTTCTGATTACGCCTTTGGATTCTGATTTTGTACTTTTGCTGCCCGGCTTGTGGACTATTCTTCATTGTGTTTGTCTGTCTGTTTTGTATTTGTGTTTCACCTAGCCAGTGCAGGGACTGCCGCCCAGTTGCTCGTCGCCATCTTAGGGCGGATAGTGGCAAGTAGGTAGAGGACAGTGGGCGGGGCTGAGCTTAGGGCTCACTGTCTTGTCTTGTCCCGCTGTCCGGTTCCTGACAACAAGGCTGTATGACTTTCCACTACAGAATGAATGAAGTTCAGAAACCTTTAAAGTCAACACATAAAAGCTTAAAGACAAGATGAAACACAAGGATATTTAGTATACCATTTCTGCTCTTGCATACTAAAAGGCAAAAAAAATCATGAAATTACTTCCTTTAGATGATCAGCCAGCACTTTGTAGCAAAAGCATAAATCCTGTATATGAAATAATTCTAGCTGAAGGAAAAATATATAATTAAATTCACTGAATGTTGGGAACAAAATTCTGGAATCTTAAAGTCCTAATTTGTACTATGTTGCTCCTCCTCAATCTTTTATGACATCTGGAATACTTTAAGGCATGGACTTCCTCAACCATAAACAATATTCTGCAGGAAGCAGCTCCCAACATTCTTACAGAGCATATGGCAGGTACATTTTGCAGGATTGAGTCTTGTTATGAACCTTCACACCTTCACTAGGACACTATGGAAACTTTGCCCAGGCAAGGCAATTTCTATGTCCGGATGTGACCCATGTATTTCCTTATGGTAAAACACACACCAAAATATATGTCACAGATGACTAGTTTAGAAAAAAACATACGATTGCACTAGTGTGTATTGTAGTACAGTGTATTTACTATATAAATCCATGAACAGGCAAAATACACATGGCAGCACATCCATATGCCTAACACCTAACACTGATTGTTTGCTTCCCAGCACTATTAATACTAACTGTAGGAATAAGTTACAATTTGATACACTTTGTTAGTATAAAAAAATGGTGCTGAGAAGCAAATGACCAATGTTAGGCATATGGATGTGCTGCCATGTCTGTTTTTCCTCTTCCTCTTTTGTATTCTTTCCTCTTTACTTTTCTTGGGGTCCAGCACTCCTCCCACACCCAGGTGTTTTTAATTTAAAATTCTTCATAGGGTCTGTACCTACAGTAGCACAATCTGCTTCTGTTTGGTGTGGTGCCATGCGGCGACCATTATTGCTGCAGCCTAGTGCCTGTGGGGTAGTGGGGCCAAGGGTGTAATATAAATTGATGGGCATTGCAGACTGTTTAGAATTTTGCTAGCATAACACAATATTGTGTTGAATTTGTATTATAGAATCATTCAATTCAAGGAAAGGTAGGATTAGAGGCATATATATTTCTGTTTAGTGTCGTATGACATAAGAATTGTTATTTTCTCTATTTCTTTACTGAACATACAACCGCACATCGTAAATATGTAGGGAAATGTCATTGCTATCATTGGGCTGGAGGCATATATATACCTGTTTAGTTTCTGATGACATAAGAATTGCTATTTCCTCTACTTCTTTACTGAACATGCAACCACACATCATAAATATGTAGGGAATTGTGATCGCTATCATAATGCATCATCTTTACTGTATGTTTCACTATGATAGCACAATATAAAACTTCTGGCACAGATCAGTAATTCATCATTGAGTATCATTTTCTTACAATCCTCCACACTATGTGATCACTCGTGGTTATTCCCATGTAACCTTTTTTTCTTCCCTGTATTTAGTGCAGGTTTTTATTTGAAACGTGTAAATTTAAATATTGAAATCAGAATGGTTAAATTTCATCATTTTTGCCCGATCCCTTACCGCTCTGTCACAAACTTAGATTCCGGTTTCTGCCCTTCTTGGGTTGCTGCACGTTTTTGTTTATTTTAGGAAATATTGCTTTGAGGTTTCTATCCTGATACTTTGACATCTTCCATAGTCTATCCATATATTTTTTTTTTTTTTT
This sequence comes from Dendropsophus ebraccatus, assembly GCF_027789765.1. Classification (NCBI taxonomy): domain Eukaryota; kingdom Metazoa; phylum Chordata; class Amphibia; order Anura; family Hylidae; genus Dendropsophus; species Dendropsophus ebraccatus. The sequence continues at coordinate 35,123,462 of NC_091463.1, read as the reverse complement.
CATTTATAATTTTCCAGTTTGTGTGTGATTGCACAAAGATTTATAACCAAACCTTTTTCAATACTCAATGCTGAATCTGCCCTGAAAGGTGTTTTATAATTGTTTCTTCTGACTACTCTCTCTTGTTGGGGCCATGTTTTCTATCTATTCGCCAAGTCTGGCAGCCTGGTAAGGGCTATAAGTATTGTTACATTCAACTGCAAGCTAATTTGCATTTTAAGACATGTGTTGGTATTTGTTTTAGAAATGCAAATTACAAGGTGATCCCATCCTTTACTTTATCGGGAGAACATATGGTATTAATTAAAAAAAATCCCTTTCATTTGTTTGAGGTATTCTTCACAAAGCCATGCCAGTAAGCTAATAAAATAGGTTTGTGTTTATTTTTGGGATTTGTGTATTTGTAATGAAGTATGAAAGTTTCATGGCCATTCTCTAAATATGGTGATAACGGAATTATTGCCAGAGTTGTATAACAGTATATTACGACACGGCTTCCAGGAAACTGATGCTTGTATCTTTGAAATACACTGAAAAATCAATTGAGATTAAATTATACATTTTATGTTAAATGCCATTTTTCTTACAAAGAAGTCATAGTGATCTAATTTAGCTGAAATGAATACCTGTCATCAAGCAGGTTTAGTCCTGATATTGTAGCTGTCATATACTGTATATACAAAGCAAAAATTAATGTACAGTTAGAGATGCCCCCAGGAAATAACTGCAGGTCTAGGTTAATATTCTGAAAAATTGAATCTTTTATTTCACATAACACTCTATAGAATTCAAACATTTCAATTGACATTCTCTTTAGTACAACTGTTTCTATTAAAGTTTACCATTATTCTACAGAAAGGTTTTTCCTTTTAGCTTTATTGGTAGCTGAAATTACTGTATATTGAACAATAATGTTTATTTTTTGGTTTTTTTTTTTAATGGAATACTAAACTACAGTATGGTGTTTTCTATATTATACAATCAGTGCAGCTCTGAAATGAATTATATCCTGCTCGATAAAAGAATAATGGTGGAGTACTCTTACCCGATATAAAACTGTTCTAGCTTCTGGTAGACAGCATGAGGTAATGAAAATCCACTTGCCATAAACCAAATAACAATAATACAAATGATTCCTTTCACAGTGGACATTCTGGGCTTCAGCGGGTGCATTATAACCTAGAACAAAAGATATATTTTATAATAGTAAATTATATAGAAATACCGGTATTACTAGCAGTTAAGATTTCACTTCAGTATTCCTTGCTTTTGTTGTTGTAGCTAATAGAGTAGTTATATGTTTGGGATGTAAATTGTTTTGTGTGAGATATGTTTGATGGTCGGTTCAATTCTGGTACAGTGTTTTTTTTTTAATTATTATTAATTATTATTATTATTATTATTATTATTATTATTATTATTATTATTATTATTATTTCACTGGTTTGTAATTTGGTTTCCAGAAATGTTATTTCAGTAAATTAATAGTTGTGTGTTACATTGTTACATATCACCACTGGTGAGATGCCAAACGTTTGCACATGAGAACCAAGACATTGGGGGGGATTTATCAAACATGGTGTAAAGTGAAACTGGCTCAGTTGCCCCTAGCAACCAATCAGATTTCACTTTTCATTCCTCACAGAATCTTTGGAAAATGAAAGGTGGAATCTGATTGGTTGCTAGGGGCAACTAAGACAGTTTCACTTTACACCATGTTTGATAAATCTCCCCCATTTTCTTTATTTACTGTGACTGCGTCTATATTAAATTAGAATTTTTTTCATAAACTAAAACCCTTTCAGACCAGTTGTACCTTTAAAAAGGAAGCATTCACTTTATGTGTCTCAGAGAATAAATAGCTAAGCATAACCAAGTTTCTGATGTATCTATATGTTATGAATAAGGAGTGGAGGAAATGCTTTGTACAGACAATGCAGCCTTATTGCCTTATAGAAAGCTACTTTTATGTTCAAACAGACTCAGGCCATTTCCCTTCAAACCATCTGGTCTAAGTTAACATGTATAACCTGAAAAGGCTTTGTCCTGCAGGCTAGAGTCTAATTATAAGAGACACATGGTCTGTCTCACAGGCTGCAGTCACATGATTAGGAACTTTCTCACAGGCTGCAGTCACATGATTAGGAACTTTCTCACAGGCTGCAGTCAAAATATTTTAGTCAAATTCGTACGAATATCGAATATTTCACTATTCGCTCATCACTAGCGCCATTGTAATGTTCATACAACTTTTTCAGGCTATGTGCACACTACATAAGTTTCCGGACGTAGCGTGTTCCGTGAATAAGCGGCCGGAGATTTACGTAGTTTGCGTACAATGGAAAGTATACGATCTACGGCTGCACAGTTCACACTACGTAAGAACTTACGCCAGGATTGTACGCGGCGCCGTAAAAAATGAACCAGACCATTGTTTGAGGACGAAAATGCCGTAACTTACGCCCATAGCATAACATGCGGTCCCGTACGTAGTGGTGATTTCTTCATTTTTGCACTTTTCTTTGCCGATCCAAAAGGTTCTATGGGGTGTCCGGGGCTAGCCGAAGATTTCCAAGAAAAAAGGCCACTGTCAGATCGCTACGTAGGGCGCTCGGGAAGCGTAAGTAGACTAGGGGGGTAAATTAGCGGACCATACGTAGCCGGCCGCAACTTGCGTAAATTCCCAGCCGGAGTTTAACACTCATATGTCCAGCCGCGAAAATATGCAGCCGGACATATACGTAGTGTGAACATAGCCTTATTCTGTTTTTGAAAGACAGGGTGTACAAAAACAGTACTAACTCTTTTTCTTAACAATATTCAATATGCATAATAGCAACACCATAAGGCTATGTTCACACATAGTATTTTGTTTGGTCTTTTTGGCCAAAAGCAGGTTGTCGATAAATATATCGTAAATTATAGAGATAATTCTCGTTAAATCCTTTTTTGCACTTCGATGGGAAGAGAAGATATGCAAAATTGTGAAATTATTCATATTTCTGAATAAGACACTTTAGTCCATCACCACCAGAATTGTTAAGTTAAAAAAAGAACCCTTAATAAAGACTGTACTGAGTAGAGAGGTTAGATTTTGCTTTATTATATATATGGTAGACCAAAGTAATCTTGAAAAGATTGCAAGGTACCTGCATGTAGCATGTCATAAAGGTTGAGTACATCTTGGGAAAAAGCAATATAGGTATTGTGATAACAGATGATTGAGGCTCTGTGGGTCCTGGGAGTAATTCCAAGAACATTTTTATTTGATATGCAGTGGGCAGTCCTCTGAGTATATTACTGAATTAGTGATTTGAATGGAAAGGTAATTGCATAACAAAAGTAAGTAATATAAAAACATTTTCTTATAATACCATCAATATATCAGCTTTGTCTCTACATGTTTTGTTATTTTGTGATTATTTGTAGTGCCTAGCGGGTATTGTAGAACATAGCGTGCCTGATGTTTTTTGGAACCACTTTAGCATCTGATTATTATTGTTTTTCCAAAGGCAGGTATTATAAATCCAAGAGCTCCTGGTCATGGCTGAGACATTTATTTTTAAGTAAATGCTATTTCTGTACAAATGTTGCTGGGAAACCAAATTGAGCGAACTCTATTTTATTGTGTTAAATTGTCAGCAATGTTTGGTATTACAGTGATAGGCTAGGGTCAAACATAGTAAGAGACCGGGCGGTCCCAGAAAAGATTATCCCGGCTGGTACTGCAGTACCGGCCGGATGATTTTTAGCACCCCTGAGCTCCCCACAGCACACAATGGTGCGTGTGGCCGGAGCCACTCGCTCCATTGTGTGAACTGACAGGGTTTTCTGTGGCCGCTATTTATTGGATAGTAGCCGTAGAGAACTGACATGTCAGTTTTCTACGGCACCACTAGGGATCCCGGACGGAGTGTATACTATGGGGGAAAGTTATCAAGCAAAAAAGTTGTATTTGTTGGCGTAAAACGGGCAGACGCGACTTAATTTATTTGCAAATGGCCATTTTGCAAATAAAATATTCGCATCTGGCCATTTTACGCCACCTTCGCCAGTGGGGCAAGGAGGGGGTGTAGAGGGGGAGGGACGGGGGACGCGGACTCTGGGTCCGCTACATTTATCATTTTTGTGACAAAAAATTATACTGAAACCTACGCCAGCTCTAAGCATGGAGAGGCTCTGTGAAATTGGGATTTATGTAGAGGCAATGCACCTCTACATAAATCCCCGAGCTCCGGAGCTGCTGGGACATTTTTAATAAATGTCCCCCAATGTGTATACACTCCGGCAGTGATTCCCTCAGCCTGCATGCAGCACTATGTAAGTACCGCAGAACGTCCGTGATTTCTGCGGAACTTACGTAATGTGAGCATAGCCATATTCTGTATATTAGGTGGACTCTTTCAGATCAGCTCCCTACATTTTTGGTCCGTAACACAATTCTCATAATGTAGCCTTGTAATCTCTTTTACATTTGGAGCCTCTACTATATGCATTTTTAATTGGATCTGTGGACTCTTCAGACTGGACTACAGCATTTATCTTTATAACCAAGTCTTTAATCTCTTGCCACCAAAAAGTTAATTACAGCAGATGTCTCACCTCAAATCTGCTATGTGCTGCAGGTGTGAAAAGGAAGAGGGTACACGTCCCCATAATCCGGTGGACATGTAAACTCATTACCCCTTTCTGGCCTGCTTTGAAACAACTGTATATTCAGGTTAGTGGGCACTCACTGGTCCCTGTAAGTTTCTCCCTTTCTATCCTCCTTGGTGTGGTATATGTGCAGAACAAAAGCATAGTTAAACTTTTCCTGAAGGCCGCTAGATTAGTTATCCTTATGGTGCGTTTACACGTAACGATTATCGTACGAATTTGCGCGATAACGGTCGAATTCGAACGATAATCGTACGTGTAAACGCAGCGAAAGATCATACGACGAACGATACATTGCGCATTTTGATCTTTCAACATGTTATCAAATCGTCGTTTGTCATTTGCAAAAAAAATCGCAAATCGTTCCGTGTGAACAGTCGTTCGGTGATTTAACCAATGTGTGAGATAGGCTTAAGCGTTCGCAAAACGATCACACAACGAATTTTCCGTACGATATATCGTACCGTCTAAATGCTGCTCGTTATAAAAAATAATCGACATAGTTAATCGAACGATCGGGCCAATTATCGTTACATGTAAACGCACCATGAGACACTGAAAATATACATGACTTTTTTTCTGGTTGGCTGAAGTTAATTGCATTAAGCGGATGAAGGAATTCCTCCCTGTAGACCTGTTAACCGAGAAATAAAAAATATAATTTCATTCGGAGATGATGAAAAATATGTAGAAAATCCGCAGCCTTCCAGACTTTTATTTTGAATGACTTACAATTTGTTCTTTCTCTATATTATTTCACAATGCAGTGTTTCTCATAATTTCCTGATAGCTCGGTTGCCATCCATATTTTCTTACAAGGTTGTAGATCCTTGTTCTGCCTTGTATTCTGATACCTATAAACCCTTGTATTATCTTGCAGTTACACATTTTAAATACTACATTAAAGAGGTTGTTCAGGGAAAATTATCTAAAGTAAGAGATAGCAGCTAGCAGGGGATCAATTCACTGTACCCCTGACGATCTCTATCAGGCCCCTGGCCTCTTTGTTTTGAATACTTACTCGGCTCTTTTCAGTGATTCCATAGAAATGAATAGAGCCACGGATCACGTGCCGGACCCGTGGCTCTATTCATTCCTATGGAGCCGCCGAAAAGAGCCAAGAGGGCACTTTTCAGTTTACTCTGCTCTTTTCGGCAGAGCTGACACAGAGCTGTGTAAGCCAGACCTGTGACTCAAAGAAGCCTGATACAGAGAATGATAAGACTCCACACTCTGGCTATGTTCACACAATGTCAAAAATGGAGAAAAAACATCCGATTTCGCTATTTAAAAAATGTCAGTTTTTGCAGCAAATTAACTGACTTCAATGCAATTGCATTGAAGTCAATGGGAAGACGGACGTCCTATGCACACAATGCATTGAAAAAACAGACGTTTTTGCCGCAGACGTCAAAATAATAACCATGAACATTATTTTCGGACGTTTTTTGCAAATAGCGGACGTTTTGTATTAGTTGTTCACACACAGTTCTTCTATTGTCACCGTTCTTTCTCTGTTTTTACTATTAAATTCAATGGATTTTTCAATTAAGCCAAAACTAAAGGGCAATTAGTAACCCCAAACTAAGATAATGTGCAAACACCTGTCATTGCACTAAGGGAATACCAGGCTTCAGGTCTTATAATGCCAGACACTAAGGAAATAAAAAAGTCCCACAGCATTAAATTCTCAATACTGTACCTCAAAAATTAAAAGGTTCTTGATTCATGGGACAATGCCTCAGAAATCCCTTCCTGCAGTACACTAGCCCTATTCTGTCCCTTTCCCTAAACACAAGGCCTTCAAAAAAGAGGTGTGGATCACTGCGATTAGATATATGCCATAGTCGCAATTCACACCCAGCAGAACGCCTCACGAGTTTCCCCCCTCAACAAGTAAAGTGTGAGGGGTTCATCAGGAGGCTTGTATACATTATCCTAAGGGTCTCTATATGTAGCCCAACTCAGGAACTGGCGCCATAGATGTAAGACAGCTGTGATCCACCTCTTTTTTGACGGCCTTGTGTTTTGGGAAAGGGACAGAATAGGGCAAGTGTACTGCAGGAAGGGATTTCTAGGGTGTTGTCCCATGAAGCAAGAGCCTTTGAATTTTTGAGGTACAGTATTGAGAATTTAATACTGTGGGACTTTTTTATTCCCTTAGTGTCTGGCATTATAGGGATGGAGAGCATTGAAGACACCAAACTGTAAGTACACACCTATTTATTATCTTATGGTTGCCATTTGTCCCTTTCTACAGGCCTGTCAAATGCCGCTGTCTGGCATGGTTACATTTTGTTATAGCACTTACTCTTTATTACATGTTTTAAGCCAGTACATTAAAAGTTATATTTTAGAGCACACCATATTTCTTTTGCAGTGATATTTCATTAGTGTAGGAAGATGCTGACACTCACAAACCCCCTATCTACAAGGGTGAAAGTACAACTCCTTTACAAATGATAACTTACCTGGTGCCTGTCTAGAGCAATAGCTGTGAGGGTAAGGACAGAGACGTGGACTGAACAATACTGTACAAATCTGCTCACATGGCACATGAGTTTCCCAAAAACCCAGGTACTGCTCACAAAACGAACCTAGGACAAAGGAAAGTTTCCATAAGTAGTGTGGGAATACAGCAGTTTTTTCCTACATCTGTGGTTATAAAATACAGCCTATCAGTATTTTCTTTATGTGCGCAATAGGGGGGAAAAAAACTTTTCCTTTTTCTGATAATGGAAATTTAGATACTGTAAGGCCAGTGTTAGAGAAGGAAAATTTCTAGATAATTTTGATTGCATTATGGTGACATTAAAAAAGACACCCCAAATCAACTATTAAGTAAGACTGTACTCAATTCCTCAATTCTCCTACATGAGGCTGATGATTTGTAATCCCCAGTTGTAAGGTACCCCCAGTGGAAATTATATTTAACAGAGTGGCTCTCATGTTGGTATGAACAGTGCATTCTAACGTCTAATGCTAAACCAGGTTATTATGTAAATAATATTCATACTCGTAAATAATATTGTCGGAATTGTCATGACTGCTTGTGGAATTATAATTCCTCCTTACAAAAAGCCAGCAATGGTCCTAAGAAACGCAGCTCCTTCTCGTACATTATCATCCCATTAGAATGCAGCATGTTAGAAAACAAATTCTTTTACTTTGTTGTAAATCTAAGCATTAGAATCTGCCTGTGTTTGGCTAATTTAGGTTATTTATTGTTACCATGGCATCATATACATCATTAAGCTTTAGCCCCCTTCTTGCTTAACCATCATTCACTCTCAAGATGAGCATATCAATGATTTTTGTTTACTGGTTACGAATAATCTGATCTGTCAGCGAGGTAGATGGCTATGGATGGGGATGGGGGGGGAGAGATTGGAGAAGAGCACAGAGAAAGGGAAAGACAGTAGACAAAAGACAACTTGCAAAATAGAAATCTGCTAAAAAAAATAAAACCAATAAAAGATAAATAGACATGAGCGGGTACTAAAATGCTTGGGTGCTCGATACTCGAGACAAATATTTCCTGATGCTCGGGTGCTCGTTTCGAGTAATGAACCCCATTGAAGTTAATGGGAAACTCGAGCATTTTTGTAGGGGACCAAAGCTCTGCACAGGGAAGGTTGTGTGAAAACCTGGAAACCTCAGAAAATGATGGAAACAACACGGAAATGGACAGAAAATAGCAGGGGCAGCATTCACGGTGAGGATAGGTATAGCTGAACTACAGATCCCAGCCAGCGAAGAGAATGTCAGCAACAGGACAAATTGACTACTGACAGCTGCACTACAAGTTCAAGCCAGCAGCCAAGAGTGGCAAAAAAAATGCTTTAAAAATTTTAAGCCCTTAGAAGGACTGTTGGGTTCTTTGTGTCAGATTCCTGCCTAACCGCACACTAATTCCCTGCCTTACACTCTCCCTGACAGACAGCAGCTCTCTCCCTATGCTCATCCAGCCTGCGTCTGAAGCGAGCATCGCGGGACCTGTATCTTATATGCCCAGGTCATTTGATCTGGCCAGCCAATCGCTGCTATCGACATGTAGGGTTCCAATGTGATGGTACGAGCTCCCAAAGACTCTCCTGCATGATGATTGGCTGAAAAGAAGCCGCCAAACATGCAGGAAGAGGAAGATTCCATTGTCTCGATAATCGCAAGATGCTCGTCCGAGTAACGAGTACCATCGAGCACCCTAATACTCGAACGAGTACCATGCTCTATCATCTCTAAAGATTACCAATGAACATGTATAATGTTAAAGGGGTTATCCAGCGCTACAAAAACATGGCCACTTTTCCCCCTACTGTTATCTCCAGTTCAGGTGCGGTTTGCAATTAAGCTCCATTTACTTCAATGGAACTGAGTTTTAAAACCCCACCCAAACTGGAGACAACAGTAGGGGGAATAGTGGCCATGTTTTTGTAGCGCTGGATAACCCTTTAATGTGCATATCCTATACTGAAAAGTCACTTGAAACTACAGGCACGCTTTAACAAACCTTAGGAAATGAGATGAAGTTGACCAGTAGATAATTCCAGTAGAGCTCATTTGAGAGTCTGCTCTTCTCTTATCAGTAAGTGGTACTGAATTAATGAATGGTACTCCTATAAGAAGAATGCTTTCTACAGTCTGTAATTACATATTTTTTCTAGTCTTTTGTTCCGCGGCTGGGAGAGTACTTACATGGTAACTTAGCTTAGAAATGAATTACCAGTTTTAAGGTTCCATCTCCATTTTTAGATATAGGAAAACAAAACAATTCATGTATGCATCAAAATACATCTGTAACGGATTGGATATTACATAAGATCAGAAGAGTTTAGACCCTAATGACCAAGCATTTTTTAGCTCTATTCATTCTGTTTTCTATGAGCCATAGCTTTATTTCCATAGTTTGTTATATACTAAACCTATTACTAGAGAGGAGCAAGTATACTCTTTCCAGCTCACTATTCGCTCGAGTATGGTTGTACTTGAAAGTATTTGATACTCGAACAAATACTGTGTGGTGCTCAAATGAAATTTATAGTCTTGTCCCTGCATATGTGGAGTCTTTAATCAGCCAATAAACATGAGGAAAAGAGATTGGAAGGTCCTGCTACATAGCAGCTTTGTTGGCTGCTGTCAGCAGTGACTGGATAGCTGCATAAGGTGACCTGGGTCTATATAGACCCAAGTCACCTGATGCTTTATTCACTTGCGATCTGTTAACTGAGAGCAGGGACAGACCAGGTGTAAGGCTCAACTTATATAGTTAGGTAGCTTCCAAACATACCCAACAGTCCTTTTAAGGACTATTAGTAGCAATTAGTGAGTGTGACTGAATGAGCTAATTATATCCACATCCCACAACTATAATAAAGTCCTTTTTAGGACTAGAAAAATAGAAAAAGAGTCATCTACCATACAGTATAGTACTAGTGTTATCCAGTCTAACTATTGTCCTAGTCCGATCTTGTAATGAGAATTAAGCTTACTCCGCTGTATGTTGTTTTATTTTTTAATGGGGTTCATTACTCTAATCGAGCATCAGAAAGTACTTGACTTGAGTAATGAACATATTAGTACTCACTCATCTCTACACATTAACCATATTACCTTAGCTTTACTTTAAAGGTCGGTTCAAGTTTAGCAATACCACAACAGTATTTTACTATTTTTTCACAATAATAATATAGGGGGAAATTTATTAAAGAGGACCTGTCACCCCCCGTGCCGGGGTGACAGGCTCCCGACCCCCTGTTAGACCCCCCTATACTTACGTGATCCCGCCGGGTCTCGCTTCCTGAGCCAGCCGGGTCCCGGAGATATCAGCTCCCGAAGCCCGGCCCGCGCACTGAGAGATGAGCCCGATGCCCATAGAGAATGACGGAGCATCGGACTCCCTATTCATTCTCTATGGGCGTCTGACTCTGCTGTCAGCGCACGCGCCGGGCTTCGGGAGCTGATATCTCCGGGACCCGGCCGGCTCAGGAAGCGGGACCCGGCGGGATCACGTAAGTATAGGGGGGTCTAACAGGGGGTCGGGAGCCTGTCACCCCGGCACGGGGGTGACAGGTGTCCTTTAAGGCTAATTTTTAGGTGAATAATTGGATTATTGATTGAAACAAAAGCGGGGCCCGTCGTTTGGTTTTATTACCGCAGCTGAGTGTATTAATGTGTTCTCGACTGCAGCGGCATTGCACCTTATGGGATATCATCGGAAATTTCAATTACGATCCAGAGGTCTTGGCTATTAGCATGTCTATCGAGTCCCTATTCCCGGGTCTGGCGGAAAGTTGTCCCGTCCGGGAATAGAGAGACCAATATATAGGCTTGCTGTCTTTACTATTTTCTGCATGGGTAACCGCCCTCTATCTTAGAGTTATAAGCGGGGTTGAGCCACATACTACAAGGGCAATCTGAGCTTTAGAGGCTTAGTGTGGAAAATCATGCACAGCTCTAAGTCTGGCTATGTCTGGCCATGTGCTCTTTAGCTGATCCTGCTTTAACTGCGTGTGACTAGACATCACTTAAAATACTGACTTCTATACTTACAGCCTTTTCGTCCATTGGGAACGTGTACAGATATTGATAGTGTATACTGATACTGTTCACCTTTATCTGTATTACTTGGACCTATAGGAACTATATCAGTTGTATAAGAATACTATTCTTGATTGTCTATCCACACAGTGATATATATCCGTAGACACAATTTGTATATAACTGGAGAGCGTGGAGCGCCCTGACTTCTATTGCCTCAGCCCTGCATCACATACAGTATATACATTGTGTATGATCAGCTTCCCATGCAGATATAGATAGAGACACCATCTTACTATTGGTATCTATCTCTAATACAGGAGCTCTAATTCCGCACTATATACATTAATGACTTATTGTAACGCCTGGAGTAGTGGATCCACTGGACCGTCACCAGCGATGGCACTAACCTCACCAGGGAGCGGAGTCTAAGGGGCCGCTGGTTTTCACCGGAGCCCGCCGCAAGGCGGGATGGACTTGCTGCGGCAGGCGACCCCCAGGTCGCTACCCCTGGCTTGGTTGCTAGCAACGGCAGGCGAGGCGTGGCGGGAGCAGTAGGCAGGCACGCTATGGGAAGCATGTAGAGGCTCCAACACCTGGAAGGGGGCAGAGCTGGAACTTATAGGGGAGTGATTGACATGTGGACCAATTAGGAGCGCACTGCCCCTTTAAATCTGAGACAGCCGGCGCGCGCGCCCTAGGAGGCGGGGACGCGCGCGCCGGCTGGCACAGTGAGAGACAGGAGCGGAGGAGAGGTGAGGCACCCCCAGGGGCCGAACTAGCAGCAGCGCCGGGTCCCTGCACAAGGACCCCGGCGGCTGCATGGGGCAGGAGGAGGTCGCGGCGGCGGCCTGGAACACGGGACGCCGCCGCGGCCGTGACAGTACCCCCCCCCTTTGCCCTCCCCCTCTTTCATGCCTGCAGATGGAGGCATCAGGCAAGTCTTGGTATTCCGCCGGTAGGCCGGATAAAGGCTTGGCGGGCTCGGGTGACAACATAGAGTACTTGGGCTGAGGTGACCTCAGACACTGGTTGAAACAGTCCTGACCCCAACTAAGAATCTTCCCGGTTCTCCAGTCCAGCTTAGGGGCATGTAATTGCAGCCAAGGGAGTCCCAGGAGGATGGTGGAAGAAGAATGGGGCAGGACGTAGAAGGAGATCTTTTCCAGATGTGAAGTGCCCACCTGGAGGACTAGAGGTGCGGTCTGGTAGTGCACATGGTCGGTAACCCGTGACCGAGGAGATAGTCAGGGGTCTGGCTAGCGGGGTCACGGGTAGCCGCCATCTCTGGACCAATGTAGCTGCAATAAAATTGCCTGCTGACCCAGAATCGAGAAAGGCAGTAGTCTGGTGAGTTTGTCCTGAGGGTGTCTGGATGGAGACTGGCACAGACAACTTTGGAGAGGTGGCATTCACACTTAGGGAGACCTCTCCCACCGGACCTAGGTGCTGGCGTTTCCCGGACGCTTGAGGACGTTGGGGACATCTCAGCCGAAAGTGATCCGAACCACCGCAGTAGAGGCAGAGATTCAGCTCCAGATGACGAATTCTTTCATCAGGCTTCAGGTGAGCCCGTTCCACCTGCATAGGAATCTCAGGAGTCGACTGGGACACCGGAACGTCAGGATTCTGGAAGACCGGCGCCAGCTGGTGATGGCGACGGGACAGGCTTAGTCGCCATTCATGCCAGACCTCCTCCTCTCTCTCAGAAAAACGAGTATCGACCCTGGTGGCCAGTAGGATGAGTTCGTTCAGGGAGGTAGGTAGGTCTCGGGCGGAAAGCACGTCTCTCACCCGACTGGACAGGCCCTTCTTGAAGGTGGCTATTAGAGCGGCCTCATTCCAGTCTAATTCTGCCGCCAGGGTGCGGAACTGGATGGCGTAGTCACCAACAGAGGAGCTCCCTTGAGAGATGCCGAGGAGAGCAGTTTCAGCTGAAGAGGCACGGGAAGGTTCCTCAAAGACGGAGCGAAACTCAAATAGGAAGGTTCGGAGATTGGCAGCAACAGGATCATCTCGGTCCCACAGCGGCGTGGCCCAGGCCAGAGCTCTACCCTCCAATAGGCTGATGATGAAAGCCACTTTAGAGCGCTCGGTGGGAAACTGACTACTTAAAAGTTCAATATGCATGGTGCACTGAGTCAGGAATCCTCTGTACAACTTGGAGTCACCAGAGTATTTGCTTGGGAGAGCCAGTCGAAGTGTAGAAAAAGCAGCAGGAGGTGGTGTGCACTGGGCTGTAGTATGCTGCTGTAAGGCGGCAGTGAGTTGCTGGATCTGCTGCGACTGTTTATGGATTTGTTGCGCCTGTTGGGCGACCACTCGGGCTACTTATCAGGCACCTCGCCGGGATCCATAGTTGGAGCCTACTGTAACGCCTGGAGTAGTGGATCCACTGGACCGTCACCAGCGATGGCACTAACCTCACCAGGGAGCGTAGTCTAAGGGGCCGCTGGTTTTCACCAGAGCCCGCCGCAAGGCGGGATGGACTTGCTGCGGCAGGCGACCCCCAGGTCGCTACCCCTGGCTTGGTTGCTAGCGACGGCAGGCGAGGCGTGGCAGGAGCAGTAGGCAGGAGATAGTGCAGGCAGAGGACTGTAGACGTGCTCGCAGGTGGCGGACAGGACTCAGGAACAATGGGAAGGCAGCGGGCAAGGACTAGGGACAAGGACTGAAGACAGGAACAAGGGACAAGGACTAAGGTCAGGAACAACAGGGAGCTGGGCCAAACGCTATGGGAAGCATGTAGAGGCTCCAACACCTGGAAGGGGGCAGAGCTGGAACTTATAGGGGAGTAATTGACATGCGGACCAATTAGGAGCGCACTGCCCCTTTAAATCTGAATCAGCCAGCGCGCGCGCGCCCTAGGAGGTGGGGACGCGCGCGCCGGCCGGTACAGTGAGAGACAGGAGCGGAGGAGAGGTGAGGCGCCCCCAGGGGCCGAACTAGCAGCAGCGCCGGGTCCCTGCACAAAGACCCCGGCGGCTGCATGGGGCAGGAGGAGGTTGCGGCGGCGGCCCGGAACACGGGACGCCGCCGCGGCCGTGACACTTATCCTATCTACACTCAACTGCGTTTTGTATTTTTTTTAACCGTGTGCTTTAAATGATACCCATTTCTAAATAAAGGTATTTTTATTTGTTACTTTGCTTTTGGACACTTGGTAAATTTAGAGTCTAGCTTCCACTGGTCTTTTGGGTCTAATAATTGGATTTTTCAACCATTTTTGGTCTAACTGCTATCTATGAACCAGTATTTGACAGGTGAATATTTTTTAGATGCAACTTTTTTTAATCTGCCTGTTTTAAACATTCACCCAGAAGTTCACATAATCCAGGATTAGCAACCAATTTATCATTTGCAACTTTTTAGAAAGTCGCACAAACAGGTACAAGCCAGGTAAATATGCTTGTGCAATTTTTGCAATTTTTATTTTTATTTTAACTTTTTACTTAGATACATTCACTATTGCAATGCTATATTTTAATAAATCAGTCACAAGATATTGGAACAAAATATACACCAACCCTCATTAGAAGAGTCAAACACTTAAATGTCCCCATAGTTTCTAAAGGAAAAACAGTACTCCATTGTATTAATCCGTGTGATTCCCACAGAATATTTTAGGCCAGTTACTTTGATCTGTATTTTTACCACAACCAGGAGTGGAACCAACATACAAAATGATTTTTATTATTTTCTGTGTTTTAGACCATCTGCTCATTTTGGTAAAAAAAAAAAAAAAGATCAAAATAAGGTTTAAAATACTAATGTGTGAATCCAGCCTTACAAACAGACAAGTCAGAAAAATGCCAAGGTCATGGACTATAAGGCATGGTCATAGTCATTGATTGGCTAAGAGGGCAGGTCTTGTGGAGTCAGGGTGACACAGAATCGGAAAGAAACAAACACCAGTGGAGGACTGTGAGTATCAGCGCTGCAGCTGCAGGGGAACAGAGGAGCTTAGGATAACGTGTTTGTTATTTTCACAATACTATACTTCACACTACAGCTATAAAAAAACATTTTCCTGGTCAAGGAAACAGAATTTGCTAAAAATTTATTTGTAATGTTTTATCTATGTCTTAGTATATTGTTTTAATAGCTTAATGGCTAAGCACACAGATTGGCTTGAAACTAATATATTACAAAGCATAAACATTTTCTCTATAGGTCTTAAAAATGTATTTAGTTTTTCTTTTACAGCCTGTGCCCAGTAGGCAAGATGGAGCAGAAGTAGTCAACGAGACAGCTGTCCCTGCATGTGGCTCATCAGAGCTTTCGTCCACTTAACCTGTGAGGGCTGTCGTTGGTTGTCTCTTGTTTCTTTATATGCAGTTTTAGGCCACGTTGACGCAACATATATTTTAAATTAATCAAAATATTTTTGATTAATTCAAAATATGTATTGTGATGAAATCAATGGAATCCTGGCCAGAGTGTATACACATAGGGGGACATGTATCAACGGGCGTACAGGGGTTTTTCGGCGGAAAGTGCCGATTTGCGCATTATTTTATTTGCAAATGGGCGATTTGCGAATAAAATATTCGCAAATCGGCACTTTCCGACGGGTACGCCGGGGGGGCGGGGAGGGTGTGTGAAGGGGGCGGAACGGAGGGCGCGGACTCAGAGTCCGCGCGATTCACCACCCGTTCCGCCAAAAGATAAGCTGAAAACCTACTCCAGTCCTCAGCTGGCGTAGGTTTTCACCCATGCGCACCGGAGCGCACGGGATTTATGTAGAGGCAGTCTGCCTCTACATAAATCCCCGTAGCGCCGGAGATGCGGGGACATTTTTAAGTCCGGCGTAAAAAACGTCGGACTTAATAAATGTCCCCCATAGTATACACTCTGGCCGGGATCCCTAGCGTCCGCAAGAAAAACTGACATGTCAGAACTGTCAGTTCACACAATGGAAAGTACAGCTCTGGCCGCACTCTCCGTTGTGGCATAAATTCTACAGCTTTGCAAAATTTGGATTTAAAACTTTGATATTTGTATAAGGTTCTATAAAGACAGAATATATTGCACTAGACTGGCAGATGGTGTCTATACCTGTATTTTAAATGGGGTCAATGACAAGTTGGAAATTATGTCTCCAGCTTCTAAGCTTTTCAGGAAAAGCTTGCTTTTATAACATAATAAACGGCTGTCACAGGGAAGGCGGTAGTGGCTATCCTCCGCTGTCCTCATCATATCGCTATTTCCTTTCATCACCATATTTCCCTGTACAAGTTGATCTTCTAGCCCCCTCACATATTACTCATGTAGTAATTACAAACATCTTTTCTGTCCCTTTCAAAATTCACTTTTTTTTGCTTGTATCTCCTTCGCCTCATTGAACCCTATATCATTTAAAGTTTATTATCGCTGCCCTGCAGTTTATATGCTGAGGGGAGAATATGTTTATGCTCTTACAGCTCCCAATTATGCTCCTACATTTGTACCTTTCCACCCACCTCTCAGTCTTTCCTTTGTCATCTCCAAAGTGCATCTTCTTCCCCCGCAGACCCTCTTTCAGCCGTGTTTGCATTTAAAACACAGTAGTACCAAAGTAAAACAAGGTAGACATAACCACCCATTACCCTTCTGTGAATTTTAGGGACACCATTTTCTCACTGTACAAATTACATTTTTCTGCTTGTTACAACATGCTAGTAATACCCTGTAAGAGGCTGAAACTCACATTACGACAATTGGGTACCCATACAGAGATGGGCGAATCAGTCTGAAATTCGTTTCACGTATTGCGGCCGCCATGTTTAGCGGATTTGCGAAGCGAATCTGGCAAATTCACAAATCGCGATGAGGCAAATTAAACGCCCGATTCACTGCAAATTGGAATTCGTCAGATTCACTTTGATTATCTCTACTGAAAACATCTCCAAACAGTATTCTGAAATCATGGTTTGTTTTTTCTAAAAATGAACATTATGCTTTCTTTTTAATAAGAAATAAGCTCATAGACAAAGTCACAAAATGCCAAAAAATGGTGAGTTGGACATGTAACAGTAAAATACATAGAATAACAATTCATCTAAAAATACCTCTACAAATAACATAATATACAAAAGTGTTGAGACCCCCACTAAATACTAAAATGAGCAGGGAGAAGCAAGCATTTATACTTCACTCCCAGTCCAGATTCTTTAGACTACACTAAAGTCTATTGGTCATTTAGAGAAGCTAGATGGAGATTACTGTGAGTCGAGGAATAAAGTGCTAGGCACTCACTTTCTCCAGCTCACATCACTCCTCAGTGGTGACTGTAAGGCTGCATTCACATGTTCAGTGTTTTTCCCGGTCCGTGATTGTGGTCCGGCAGCTACCTCCGTGATCCGTGCAAAACAGTCCGTTTTTCATCCGTTTTGCATCCGTTTTGTATCCGTGTCCGTTTTTTTCATGGATCTGTGTTTTAATGTGCATTTTAAATTACATTGATTACATCACATCCGTGTTTTTCACAGATGAACACGGATGTCACATACGTGTACATCCGTGAAAAACACGGATCTCATTGATTTCTATGGGGAATGCTTTCCGTGCATCCGTTCCGAGTAATGACATGTCCTATTTTTTAACGGAACGGATCACGGATCCGTGAAATCACGGAACATCTGAATAGCCCTATAGAAAGCAATGGGCTGTAAAATTGTCCGTGCGCACGGATCAGTGAGCACGGACAACTTCCCGGAACGTGTGAATGCAGCCTAACACTTACACCCAGGCCAGTTAAAACTTTTGCCATTTTTTTAAATGACAAGGACACTTTACTCTAATCTTTGACTAGAAAGCCTAATAACATAGTATGATACATTTCTTTAAACAGACTGATACTTTGATCAATCAGGCTCATTCATATACTGTTAGGTCTTAGGTTATACTGTAAAAGAATGACTATTTTTTTAAATATGGGTCATAATTAGGGATGGTCCCAACCTGGTTCGGGTTCGTACGAACCCGAACTCTCGGAAATTATTCCCGCTGTCTGCCCGCTCCGTGGAGAGGGCGGATACAGCGGGAGGACCGCCTGGAAAACTGGGATACAGCCATAACTATAGACTGTATCACAGTTTTCCAGGCGGTCCTCCCGCTATATCCACCCACTGCACGGAGCGGGCAGACAGCGGGAATCTGATGCCGAGCGATCGGGTTTATACGAACCCGAACCTCGGCAGATTCGGACCATCCTTAGTCATAATGCCCATAGCAAAAGAATGAGATAATTGGAATAGCAGGTTCCAGTCAATAAGAAAGTATACATCCCAGAGGAGGCAGTTTCAAACACCACCATTCTTATAAGTTGATATTTTTCTAACCAAATTAGGGACAATTGGGGACATTTATAAACATTCTTGCAGGGACGTACACCAGGGAGAAGGCACAGATTCGCCCTCTTCTCCCTGGCGCACGTCTGCCCTATTCCCTGCTCACATGATGAGTGAACAAGGGGAGCTCGGGGGCGTGGCAAGGTGTGGAGGAGGAGTGGCCTTCTCCCACGTCTCATTTATCATTTACGCCTGCTCACAGGTGTAAATCGTGATCTAAATCTACACCTGCTGGAAGCAGGTGTAGATTTGGTAAGCCAGGCATAGGTTCGACTACACGGCCAGATTCACCAAGAGGCATGCGCCTCTTAGTCAATTCAGCCAGGGAAAAGGGAACAGGCCTAATTTAAGACTGGAGAACAAGTTTGCCAGTCATGATAAATCCCCCCCAATATGTTTTACGTTTGACTCTAAATAAAGCTGATTAAACAAAAAATGGGATCAGATCCTATTGTATCACTAACATAGTTTTCCTTATTAATTGTACAGTACTTATCAGCTGCTGTATGCCCTGCAGGATGTGGTATATTATTTCCAGTATGACACAATGTTCACAGTTTTGCCACCTCTGTCTGTGCCTGAAACTCTCCAAAGCAGTGGAGCTTTTCTATGGGGATTTTCTCCTGCGCTGGAAAGTTCTTGACACAGACAGAGGTAGCAGCAGAGAGCACTGTGTCAGGCTGGAAAGAATACACCAGCTGCAGGACATACAGCAGCTGAAAAGTACTTGAAGGCTTGAGATTTTTTTTAAAACAGAAGTAATTTACAAATGTGTTAAATTTTCTAGCAACAGTTAATTAAAAGACATTATTTTTCTTCTGAATACCTTTTTAAAGAAACCCCTATGTTAGTGTAAAAATCTTCTAGATAAATGTGATGTCCTCTTGTTATTGTAGTTATAGTAATAAACTAATAAGGGGAATGGAGCATCTTAGTTATGAGGATAGATCAAGGAAATTAAATTTATTTAGTCTCAAGAAGAGACATTGAGGGGAGATATGGTTAAATTATTTAAATATATAAATGGCCCCTACAAGAAATATGGGGAAAAGATGTTCCAGGTAAACCCCCATTCAAAAGACAAGGGGGCACTGGCTCCGCCTGGAGAAAAAAAGAGTCAGTCTCCAGTGGTGACAAGCCTTCTTTAAGTTGATGGACGTGTCTTTTTTAAACCATACTAACTATATATCTGTCCAATAGAATTGAATCTACCTGCAGCCATCACAAGTGGGACCTATCTACATATAGATTCCTAAGTGGCTTCAGTGAGAGCGCCATACATCTGCATACAGTAATCCGCACTAGTATCAGCTGCATAATTTTCTAACATATTAGCTACATGAAAGAAGCAGAGTTTTAAAATCTTTAATAGAAAGCTTGAGCAACGGCTATTGAAAATATATAATACTCAAAAAGAATGACCCAGCGCTGCCCAAGTATGAAGTGTTTGTCCTTTTATGTGTTTATTGGATTTTTTTCAAGAGTTCTTGGAAGGTCAATTCATCCTCTTGCTGTTATTTTCAAGAGAAAATTGCTAGTAGCCATATATCCCTAAGGCATTTATACACCGTTAATTTAATTTATAACCTCATACTAGCCAAATTGGTAAACCATTGTCCCCATCAACCAATCAGATTTCAGCACTCATCTTTCCAAGACTCCTTTAGTAATCTGATTGGTTGCTTTAGACAATGACTTTACTGTGCCCTTCTACCTGGGATTATCTAGTTTAATGGACTATCAGCTATTGTCAAATAAAAACGTAAAACATAACAAAAACCATCAAACTAGAAGCACTGGATCATGGAGACTGTACGAGATGAAGGCTGAATTAGCACTGGTAAAATACAATCACCACAAATCCTGCTGTTTGATGACTGGTCTGGGGACCTAAACTATCAGCATCACAGAATGTGTCTGGTAGCCAGTTGGTTGGCTGGTACTGGTCACCCCTCCCAGAGACTGAGCTCACTAAAGCTAGCTCAGAGCAGCTTTCTGGCAAGGCCTCTCCTCTGCCAAAGTGCAGTGACGACACAACACTCTAGGTTTGCACATTGTGTGGCCATGAAGGCTGAAGAGGGCTAAAGAATTAAATAAAACGAGGGTGATGACATAGATAGATAAATATACATAGTAGACAACTGGGTTATGCTTAGGTAACAACTGAGTTAGGGATAGGTAATAACTGGGTTATTGAAAGTAGTTAAAATAGTAACAACTTAACTAAACTAGAATATAAAAACTTGCTAAAATATAACAAAAAATTAAGACCTCAGCACAAAAGGGATGTGGTCCTGGTTAGAGATGAGCGAACTTTTCAAAAGTTCGGCCTGACCGGACTTTCGGATTTTTTCGGGAAGTTCGGTCCGACCGAATTTTGGATTTCTTCGGATTTCATAGTTTAAAGCATCTATATGATACGGGGGAAGTGTATGTAGTTGAATTTAGGGCTCTACATGTCAGTAACATCATTATATTTTCGATATCTCAAAGTCAATTTTTTTTTTTTAGACTTCAATATTCACCATTACAGGGTCTATGCAGAAAATTCACCATTACAGGGTCTATGCAGGAAATTCACCATTACAGGGTCTATGCAGGAAATTCACCATTACAGGGTCTATGCAGGAAATTCACCATTACAGGGTCTATGCAGGAAATTCACCATTACAGGGTCTATGCAGGAAATTCACCATTACAGGGTCTATGCAGGAAATGCACAATTACAGGGTCTATGCAGGAAATGCACAATTACAGGGTCTATGCAAGAAATTCACCATTACAGGGTCTATGCAGGAAATGCACCATTACAGGGTCTATGCAGGAAACTCACCATTACAGGGTCTATGCAGGAAAAAGGTCACAAATGCAGTGAAGGAGCAGCAGTAGTCATTGGAGGCCAGTGGAGGTCCAGCAATAGTCATTTGAGGCCAGTACAGGAGAAGCAGTAGCCAACATGGAGGACAGGCAGGAGCAGCAGTAGCCAACATGAAGACCAGATCTTTCGCCCTCTCTATATTTCTCTCTCAATCACTTGATGTTTCTCCTCTCCGCTTTCCTAATCTCTCCTTTCCTTTCCCACAATATCTTCTCAGTAGTCTGTAGTACACAACAGCAGCTTGCTTCCTCTCTCTCTCCCTCTACACACTGCGTGGTGCTGTCATGTGACCGCTCCTTTTAAAACAATACCGACATCACACAGGGGGTGGGCTAGTACAAGATCCCTGCTGATTTGATGTGTTCCGGGCATCATGGGAAAGCGCTTTTCCCGCCCGGAACACTTCCTGCCTTCTAGAATGGCGGCTGCCATTTTAGAAAGCAAGAAAAAAAAATCACAGCGGATTTCCAAAAATCCGAATCCGATCTGACTCGGATTTTTGGGAAAATCTGAATCGGATCCTATACCAGGCGAACTGGTTTGCTCATCTCTAGTCCTGGTGTATCAGCAACACCAACAGTAAGAGGGATCTTCACAGTGTCCTAGGAATGCATTTAGCTTTTCATCCCCCAATGTCCATAAACGCAAGTAAACGCATTCACACCCACAAGCCCTGGTTCTGAATGGGACGGATTTCCTTTAGTACTAAGAGTACTCCTCTTTACATTTTAGCTCCAACCTTTTCCGAAGCATTTTATTATTCTAGGTGATTCCCACCAGCCACAATTCTTAGGTGTGCCATCCTTGCCTGGCTTCAACGGGTTTTGGAGAAAATAAGGTGTGTGTGCTGTGCAACATCAGTGGCAAGGTCCACATAACCACCAATACATGGACCAGTAAGCCCGGGCAAGGACAAGGCAAGGCAAGGCCTCAGGCATGAAGACTTTTGGTGCTTGTCCTACATTCCCGGACTGGCAATCTGGCACACTGGCAAAAACGTGGTCTGTTTTCATGGTACAGCTCACAGAACCCACTGGTAGGGCTCCCTCCCGGGGATGTGATAGTCATGTGAGTATGGGGGGGGGGGGGGGCATACAGTTTCCTGCTAAAGGACCTCTATGAATCCTAGCTATGCACCTGGACCAAACTTTGTCACCAGCCTCTCATACTTTTCAGCTGTGGTTATTCTCATGCAGCATAGACTTCTTTTTGCAATACACATACTGTATTTTTCCCCTCTTCTTCTGTCTCAATGATGACCTGACAACTACCTGCTCCTCAGCACAGATGATCCCACTTTGTCAGTGAACTTTTTCAGCAACCTTTCCCTAGTGTGAACAGGGGTGTGAATCTGTGGTTGCTTTTTTACCAATTCCTCCTTTCTCACAACCCCAGTGTTATGCAGTTATTAAACTTTTTTAACCTTTTACCTAGTTGTTCTTGACTGCAGCACCAACCTCTCCCTACACTAACCAGAAGCAGAATGGTGTCAGGACGCATGACCAGCATTATTACACACCAGGACACCAGGTCAAAGGTCCCATCTGACAAATACCAGGGCAACCGTGACGCATACAAGCTTGCTGATTGGCTGCTGTATTGTCAGCTCAGGAGCCTTTCAAAGAAATTTATTAAAAACGATGAACAGACACACAAACAGACATGTGACTGTTTGGATGTCCGGTCGTTACTCGAGCATGTGGATTCGGGCATGAACTCAAACTCTTCAGTTTGAGATCGCTTCTCCCTACTCAGGACTTTTACAGAAACCTTCCCGGGTACCTAATGTACCTACATTCAAAATTTCAGGTCAAACAGTGCGTCTATATTTTTTTATTATGCCTGAAGTTAAGTAAAACGTAAATTTTAAAATAAAAATACGGAGTTTGTACCCCTTTGCAGGTGTAACAGCTTCCACTCTTTTGGGAAGGCTTTGTACAAGATCCTAAAGTTGGTATGTTGGAACTTTTGCCCATTTCATTCAAAAGAGTTTTTGTAAGGTCAGACTCTGCTGTTAGAAAAGAGGGTCTGGTTCCCAGTTTCCATTCTAGCTTATCCTAAAGATGTTTAGTGCTGTTAAGGTCAGGACTCTTTGCAGGTAAGTCAGATTCCACCACACCAAACTCCAAACTGTTCCCATAGAGTTGAACTGATTGTTAAAAGGGTATAATGCTCAAACATAAGTTTTCATTGGTTGCTGCACATAGTGAGACTAACAATTTATTCCATACTTGTCATTATCTGTTCAGTCTCCTCCCCCCTCTGCTGAAGACACAAAAATTGTATGTGAGCTGTTCAGTCTGTGTCTATGTTCACACAACGTCAAAACTAAAGAAAAGGCGGCTGATTTTGATATTTAGAAAAACGTCAGTAACTGACAGCAATGGCAATGTATTGAAATCAATGGAAAAACCGATGTCCAATGCACACAATGTATTGAATAACGGACATTTTTAACGAGGACGTCAAAATAATGAACATGATGATTGTTTTCGGACAACTTTTGCAAACAGCGGATGTTTTTTATTAGTTGTTCACACACAGTTTTTACTATTAAATTCAATGGACTTTTCAATTAAACCACACCCAAATTCCAATTAGTAACCAAACTAGAATAATGTTCAAACAGCAGTCATGTTGAGGGGGAGGCCAGACAGCTAAATGACGTCCGTTATTTTAGACTCAAATTGACGGACATCATTTTAAATGGGGCTGAAAAAACGTGTGAACATAGCTTTTCTCTGTTCTCTCTGTCTCCCCCTCCTCCTTTCGGAGACAGCTGATGTAAAAGTCCCCATCTGAAACTTTGTAGCTACCTTTTAATGCCTGGAGGTATAATCACAGTAGGTTCATCAATAACTTGACCTCAGATTAACCCTCCCAGCATTACTTAGAAGCTACAACGTTGCAAATAAAGCCTGCCATAAAGCTCCCAATAAATCAGTTTTGTGGTGACCTTAAAGGGGTAGTTCACCCCAAAAGAAATTTCTTTGAAATCAACTGGTACTAAAAAGTGTCAAATATTTATAAGTTTCTTCTATTTAAAAAAAATCTCAAGTCTTCCTTTACTTATCAGCTGCTGTATGTCCTGCAGGAAATGGTGTATTCTTTTCAGTCTGACACAGTGCTCTCTGCTGCCATCTATGTCCGTGTCAGGAATTTTTCAGAACAGCAGCAAATTCCCATAGAAAACCTCTCTTGCTCTCCAGACTGGAAAGAATACCATTTCATGCAGGACATACAGCAGCTGATAAGTACTGGAAGATTTGGATTTTTTTTTTTTAAATAGATTTAAATTATAAATCTCAGCTACTAGTTGATTTGAAAGAATTTTTTTTATTGTGAATTATTCATTTAATGCCAGATCAGGTTTAAAACTCTGCAATCACTATGTGAGCAGAGTGTTGGCAACTTTTAGGTGCTATGCTCCTTTGCATTCAGTGACTCTGCTCTGTAACTTTATATAATTTCTTTGGGTATGAGCAGTAGCGGATTATAATAGGTCAGGCTCCTGGGGGACTCAAGGCCACCCAAAAAGACATACTTTTAGTGGTGTAATGTCTTATGGTTACAGTTCTGCCATGATTTGCAAAAAATTTTGCACAATTCAGGGCATCATGATATTATCTATTCTGTATTATTAACTAGTGCCAGTACTGCCATAGTCACAGTGGGTTGGGGGAGGGGCAGGCTTGGGGAACAGCCCGGGGCCTATGGTAAAGTTAATCCACACATGGGTGTGAGTTTCTTTTATTCCTATGTCCACTTTGTAATATTCCTGCTCAAAACTAATCATTGGAGACTTAGAAATTTAATGAATACCCCTTTAAATATAACTTTCATTTAAGAACTATTTAATAGTATTATTTTAGCACTATAGAAAGGATTGGCAACACAAGTGGGTTCTGTAATAATTAGGAACCACATAATATTCAGGCACTTTTGACACTGTATGTCTATGGCAGTATTATATGAGCCATGTATTGTAACAGAACGTGCACAATATGTGGGAGTAATCACTGAGCTCTGTATTTGAGTTTTCTATGCACACTCTATTCTATAGCAGCATAATAGAATTATATTGTAGGCACAGTGCAAATATATTTTGTGAAAAAGTTATAAATGAAATATTTGGACGCTGTACTAAAATATTCACATAAACAAGTAACAACTACCATACATTTGTATTCACTTTGTGCTCAAAACAAGTTGAGTGCAACGGAAGGGCACAACAGTTGTTTAGGGCAGGGTCGGTATTAACTGATAAAGATGTGGCTACAGTATGGGAACAGTATTAGGATATCACTAAAGTAAAAAAAAAATAAAAACATTGCAGTTATAAAAAATTTAAAAACAATGTTCCTTACATCAAATTCCATTGTCACTTTAAGAACCCATCCCCCTCAATTCTCTACACACTTTATTTTATGTATTATACTTGTTGACTCATGTAAGTTAATTACAGATCACTGTCGAGCTTCTAATACCCCATTGTGCCTGTGGAGTTAGCTGTTAATCAGAAGTTTCATTGTGTAGTCCCAGAGTATATAGGAGCTCTGCGCTGTCCATGGTGCTGATGCTATTGTACTAAATGACTAAGAAAGCTTTTTGGGTAATATAGTCCCAGCTATGTCTTTCCATGTAATAACTAAGAAGATATTACTTTAATGACTGTGATTCCCATAAGCTTATCTAAGCTATGTGATTCATAACAGCATGAGTCACAGGCTAGCTAAGGATATAGGATTGTTGTAGTCCTCCACACAGCACATACCTGTATATAGACAATGTCACTTTTTAGCTATGCATGCAGAAATCCCCTATACAAGGTCCACAAAGCAGTCTTACCCTATTTTGCACACAGTCTAGAAAAGATGATTTTTCAATAGTACCCTGTTAGCTTTGCACACAGAAAACCTTTAGTAAAGAGGAGGGTGCAATGTTGTCTTATTCATGCTTTGCACACAGTCTAGAAAACATGAGTATGTAATGTTCCCTTCTTTTAGTTTTGAATACAGACACCCTCTATACAAACTAGATGAGAGTGGACTGACCCCCTATTTTACCTTTGCTATACAGAACCCCTTATACCGCCACCTGTTATACTGTTACCCTCTCCCCAATGTCTCACCAGAGTGAAGGGGGTGTTGAGCAGGGTTATCATTATATCAGCTACTGCCAGGTTGACTATGAACAAGCTGGTGGCCGATTGTATCCTCTTGTTCTTAATGACGACATGGCAAACCAGAATATTTCCAAATAAAGAGATGATGAAGATGAAGGAGTAAGCGACTATCAGTAGGGTTTTCACAGTGGAGCTCTGAGACTCTGCTTCATACTTGGTGTTGTTCTCAAAGTCTCCAATGTCATCAATATTTAGCCCTCCATTGAAAAGTGATGAGATGTTAGGAAACCCATAAAATGCTGAGAAAAGATCAGAAGAGTTCACAAGATCAGTTCTCCTAAATGGCTTAGAAGAGTATGGTAGAGAGAACCACATATGCCTTGTCATGGTAGCATCAACTCTCTCTAGATCACTTAGGTGGTGTGATATTCCATGAAGCACAATGCAAAAGTTACCATGTAGCAAGGTTGGGTTAGTGTCTTCTGAATGCCTGAGCTCATCCCAGTGTTTTCAGCTCCTATTCAGTATCACAATGGAGAAGCAAAACTTTCTTCCTGTTTACAGGTGGATGAACTGTATGTAAACTTTCTCCATGCCATTCACACAAAAAAAAATCACAGCAAGACTAATGATTAAAAACTGCAGGATGAATCACCTCTCTGTGTGTGCAGTATAAGAGTCAGAGCAAGAAGCCTGGCTGCTGTGTTATATAGCGAAACTGAAGTGACGTGCTCCCCTAGCGACCAATAGAGACATATGCCTGCATGCTGCTGCTGATACTCTGTGCCTATTATGAGCAATTGTTTTCTCTGCCTTGCTGAATTACTAAGAAAACACGTTGTTGGAAGCGTCAGTGTTATTGCCTGGTTAGTTGTAAGCAAGTCAGGGAAGAGATATGTCTGTGTATGGATTGGGACAGCTAACATGGTAACAAAAAGTGAATATACAACAAGCTCAACATAAACCTAATCTGCTATTGTGTTGTAGTATTATTTTATTTGTCAAATAACAATTATTTGTATAAAATATTGACAAACAATAGTTTATTTTTACAGAATAAGCTTTTTCTAGCAGCTAAAATCAATGGTCATATCAGAAAAGTCTCAGACACAGAAGGAAAGGAACATTGAGATACAGTGTACTTATTTTCTGCCATTTCTGTGACTATACAGTATATCTAGCATTACTTAGTGTACAGCTCAGTCCTTTCAACCCACTTAATTATTTTCAGGGACATATATTATGTGCTGCCCTGACTCATCTCTATTGTTTGATTCCAGATAGGTTGACTACAAGCAGTAATTGTAATAACTACTTTAAGAAAAGTACAGCAGGTTCACTCTATAGACTGCAGATAAAGATGTGCCAACAGTTGTCTCTAAACAATTTTTCCCACTGTTTGGAGTACTATATGTAGGGGAGAATGCCTCTAAAATATTTTATGGAAAAAAAAAAAAAAAATATATATATATATATATATATATATATATATATATTTATTATTATTATTATTATTATTATTATTATTATTATTATTATTATTATTTTTATTTTTTTTCATAATAATCGGACAAAAAAAGAAATCTCTCCTCTCTATGCATCTGTATACAATCAAATGCATATGGAGGTAAAGTATATTATATTATAGCTCTGTGTAACTCAGAGTTATATTACAGCTCCAGTACTATGCTTGTATGTGCACACACCCTAGTGTCAGCCTATTGTGAGGCTCCATGGTCAGATTGTATGGATGATAGCAATTTCAATGTCACGTTTTTCCATTGCTACAATGTATGTTATTTGTAAACTGTTACTATTGAAGCTGTAGATGCAGAGTTGATATTTTTAGTCAGAACTAGTTTTTTTTTTTTTTTCTCAGAAGCACTATAATGGAAGATAGATTCCATTATATGCCGTTCACAGCGTATTTCCACCTTTACAGGAGCACTAAACATGGAAATAAATGATAAAAGTCAATAGAAAAATAAGCTTGAATAATGTGTATAAGGTGGCACACCCTCTCCGAGAAGAGCAAATATGATATGAGAAATCCAGCACTGGTGTAATTGTCCATGTGTCCTCCAAACTGAAAATGTTACAGCATAAATAGGTATACAGTACACGGCCATCACATCTTTCATTAATAAACAATTATATTTTTAAAAATTAAAGAGTAAAAAAAACTTGCACTAGAATATTTTTATGTTCTTGCATGTATGTCAATTTGAACACACGAGACAACATAAGTCTGCTCACACTGTTTACCAGTCTGCAGGATATTTTGCATGTTCTTGATACCAGGGTAATGCTGATGTGTTCCATATTTGTCTGCGGGATCTCTGAGAGGGAATGATCAGCTAAATTTACCTAAACAAACCTGTTCCCAGGTCAGAGCGTGCAGCCATAGCATTAGCCACCAGCGAAGCCAGGTTTCTAGGCAACCTCTCCTGTCCTTTCTCCGGTGCTGACTCCTACTTGTTTACACGTTTATGTCTACACGTGTGGCTGTAAGCGGTTATTGTGCATTAATCATCGAGGGTCACACTGCTCTTACGGTTTTATATATTTCCTATAAAGAAATCTTCATATTTGTACTTTATGTCAATATCATCCATGTTTATATCTCATTTTGTTTATGTGTTAGCTGCATTCTGGGCTGTTTTGGGCAGTTTGCAAGCAGTCTACTCTTCACTTAAGGCCTAGTGATGAGCGAGTACTAAAACGCTCGGGTGCTCGTTACTCGAGACGAATATCTCCAAATACTCGAGTAATGAACCCCATTGAAGTCAACGGGAGACTTGAGCTTTTTCGCAGGGGACCCAAGTTCGGTAGGGGGAAGGTCATGTGAAAACCTGTCAACCTCAGAAAATGATGGAAACACCACGGAAATGGACAGGAAACAGCAGGGGCAGCATGTATGCATGCCTCTGAGGCTGCCTAATGGCACCATTATGCCTAATTCTGTGCAACAGCCTGGTTAAAACAGAGGTAGGCATATGGACCACCCAAAAACTCAGCCTGACACAGCAAGACAGTGAGAACACAGGGAACCATTAAAACAGAGGTAGCATATCATGAACCAGCCAAAAATTTCAGCCTGACACAGCATGACAGTGAGGACAGAGTGAACAAGGTAGAAGCGGTAGCCAGTCAGCCTTTCAAAAATTATACCAGACCTAGCATGGCAGTGAGCACAGAGAGAACCATTAAAAGTGAGGGAGGAAGCAAGTGAGCCTCCCAAGAATTAGGCCAGACACAGCATGGCATTGAGCACACAGAGAACTTTCGGGAGCAGCAGTAGCCAACATAGATGCCAGTGAAGGCTCATCAGTAGTCAACATGGATGCCAGTTAAGGCCCAGCAGTAGACAACATGGAGGCAAGGACAGGCACAGCAGTAGTCAGCAGTAGTCAACATGGATGCCAGTTAAGGCCCAGCAGTAGCCAACATGGAGGCAAGGGCAGGCACAGCAGTAGTCAAAATGGATGCCAGTAAAGGCCCAGCAGAAGTCAACATGGATGCCAGTTAAGGCCCAGCAGTAGCCAACATGGGCAAGGGCAGGCCCAGCAGTAGTCAACATGGATGCCAGTAAAGGCCCAGCAGTAGTCAACATGGATGCCAGTTAAGGCCTAGCAGTAGCCAACATGGATGCCAGTTAAGGCCCAGCAGTAGCCAACATGGAGGCAAGGGCAGGCACAGAAGTAGTCAACATGGATGCCAGTAAATGCCCAGCAGTAGTCAACATGGATGCCAGTTAAGGCTCAGCAGTAGCCAATATAGAGTCAAGGGCAGGCACAGCAGTAGTCAGCAGTAGTCAACATGGATGCCAGTTAAGGCCCAGAAGTAGCCAACATGGAGGCAAGGGCAGGCACAGCAGTGGTCAACATGGATGCCAGTAAAGGCCCAGCAGTAGTCAACATGGATGCCAGTTAAGGCCCAGAAGTAGCCAACATGGATGCCAGTTAAGGCCCAGCAGTAGCCAACATGGAGGCAAGGGCAGGCACAGCAGTAGTCAACATGGATGCCAGTAAAGGCCCAGCAGTAGCCAACTGCGTGGAAGACTGGGTGGTGGATAAGTTACTGGACACATTATCTGCTATCCACGTGATCACCTGTTCACACTGCTGCGGTTTCAATATCGGTCTACCATGAGACCCCGTAAGTTGGGCAAAGGTGCTAGGGAGTGGACATCTGCGGTGTGCCACTGCTACCTCCTCAACAGGTGCTGCTGTGTCACCCTGCCCTGAACCACAGCCTCTGGCAACGGCATCACTTGGAACCCCACGCCCACGCCCTCGACCCTTACCCCTGGGGTTCACCATTTTATGTACACTGCACAGTATCGAACTTAGATAGGCCTTGCATATGAAATACAGAAATCAGGAAAAATACTTGTGCTCCCACAAGTTTTGGGGGGGCTGAACGGTACAATCTGGTAGTGGTTGGACGTAGACACACGCTGTGATACCCCCTTACAATGAGCAGTTAAGTTTTATGCAGGTGTACTACAAATCCCAGCAATACAGTGTAGTACCCACTAGTTTAGGGGGGGGGGGGCTGTACGGTACAATCTGGTAGTGGCTGGACCTAGATACATGCTGTGATACCCCCTTACAATGAGCAGTGAAGTTTTATAAAGGTGTACTACAAATCCCAGCAATAGTACATCAGGACCACCAGCCCCAAAATCAAAAAATAGTACACTGGGCACTTCTTAGGGGTGTGTATGCAACACCTAATGTCCCCTTTCTGCCAGCAGCCGATCACCACAGTGTGCTGGTTAAATCATGGTAGCAGCACTGCAAGTCCCAGCCAGCAGTCTGTAGTAATACTATTAAAAAATTATTTGAAGCCCTGAAAAGGTCTGTTTGTTTGTATTGCTAGTATATTCCCTGCCTACTGGAACGCTAAATCCTACACTGACACTCTCCCTGACCAGCAGCAGCTCTGTCCCTGATCTCTCACAGCATGCGTCTGAAGCGAAGCACTGCCGTCTGCGCATTTTATATGGCAGGGTCATCTGATCTGGCCAA
The DNA here is from genome assembly GCF_027789765.1 of Dendropsophus ebraccatus. NCBI lineage: Eukaryota > Metazoa > Chordata > Amphibia > Anura > Hylidae > Dendropsophus > Dendropsophus ebraccatus. Next base: position 35,091,902 of record NC_091463.1, on the reverse strand, counting down.
CCAATCGCTGCTATCGACATGTATGGGTCCCACGTGATCGCAGGATGTACCAAAGAGTCTCCTGCATGTTTATTGGCTGAGAAATAGCGCCCAAACTTACAGGAAACGGATTATGAGATTTTCTCAAGTATCAATCGAGTACCAAGCTCAGACGAACATGCTCTCTCATCACTATTAAGACCATATTACACAAAACGATTATCGGCTGATGCCAGATGCAGGATAAACGTTATCTTTTAACAGACAGAAACAATCAGCCGGGCAACAATCTGCTGCTGTTGCTCCCATGCTCTTTCCTATTAGCTCCCTGCTGTCACTCCGCTGCTGTTTCCTATTAGCTCCCTGGATGATCTGACGATCGCCCGGGCAGCCCTCCCGCAGCTCCCCACAGCTGTTAACATTTCCTCAGCGCTCACTGTCAGGATGTGTAATAGCGCTGACAATAGGCAGGGGAACGAAGAGCAAGCAAGCGCTGACCTGACAGGTCTGTGCTCGCTTGCTCTGTACATCCATGTGCACCCGCATTCCAATTCACCATCTCGCACAATGGAGAGTGTGGCCAGAGCCGACATGTCTGTGCAGCTGCTATTCATTGAAGTCAGTTTTTTGTGCGGCCGGTTGGAATCCAACCGTCCGGAGCGTATACTATGTGTATTCGCTCTGGCCTAGACTCCATTAATTGAAATACAACGTACGTTTTGCATAAATCACGGCTGTTGTTGCAAAGGGCCGGTGAAGTTGCCTCATGTCATGAATGAGAGCTGCTGTTCCCACATTAATGTCCGAATGGCCACAGCATATTCTTTGCTTGCAGAAATTGTACAATGTAAACACTTCATCACACTGTGGAGAAAAATCCCCACCTGCATAATACCCCCACAAGAATTAAAAATGTTACCACCACCTGAACTTTCTCACCATCTAACACTTTTATAGCTTAAACCTCCTGCAGCAGTGACCCCATCTTTTGTGAGACAATTGCAGTTGACTGAGCCACGCCAGTTTTTGATCTCTTGGCCATGATGTGTTATGGCTTGCGTTTTTCACCTCTGCCTGCTGCTCCTCCTCTTTTCTCATCCAACACATCAACACAAACTATAATTGTCATGAAAGTCCTTTTGAAGAATATAAGAAGTCCCACTGGGGAGCACAGATTGAGATGAATAAGTTGCTAGAGGAGACTGTGAACTTTTCTGGGGTGGCAATTCAACTTTTAAGGTGAAGGCACAAATTTTCAAAATGTCCATGACTAGAAAAAGTTTAATTAGAAATCATCACTTGTGATGGGAATCCACTTTGCATGAGGCTCAAGAATACTTAGTCTGCCCTTATAATAATTTATCTATGTTAGGATATATATAGCTCAAAAAATATAACAAAAATAACCAATCTACCTGCTCCCAAGCAACATCAGCCCCATGGCACCCTTTTTATTGGCTGTTGCTCAATGGATGACTTTATGGGGATTAGGGCAATGGTGTCCAAAGTCACATGATTCACCATCTAAACATCATGCACCCTCAAAGTAATGTAATAGCTGATACCATAATAGCCACATTACCTGATGCAAATTACAAAATATTCAAGATCGGAGAAGCTTTGATATTTCAATAATTCCAGTTTTATTCTGAACAAATTGATTTGCTTGACAGTACTTGGATCGTTTGTATATCTCTAGTTAGTACTATTACATACACGGTGACACAGACACTGTTTGATGTATATACTGTACTTATAATAATTATTGCGGTGAGAGAAGGATTACCACAGTTACAGTACATGTGGGTTGGCTTGAATTTTCTTTGAAGCATCGTAGTTTCTTTCATCTACACAGTGTGTATTGTTGTCATTTAGAAGTAGTAATACAACCTGGTGTAGGAATGCTTTCAACTAATCACAACCTATATAAGTAGGTAATAATTGCACATAGGGGTTGATTGTTTGTGCAGTAAATCTGTGGGTTTGGTGCATTCACCAAGACAGAACCTTGAAGAAAGTTGATTCTGCACCAGTGTATATGTGGTGATTATAAAATATGTCATACTTTAACTATTTCTGCCCAAAATCATAATTTTTTAAAACTCTGTACCTTGCTATTCCTCAGTTTGTAAAACAAGGAGTAGCTCCATTGTATTTTATTGGTTGTGTCCCTTAAGAGATTTTCCAATAGGGTATGATTGAGGGCTGCTCCGCCTTGAAATATGTTAGTTATGTTGGAATAACAATACTGAGATGTTTTAAATAGATAAAAATAAAGTCAACAAGTTTGTGATTTGGCCCCGATCACAACTACAAGTTCTCTTGGCTGGTTCTGGCTCCATCTATAGGCTGCAAAAAGTTGCCATAACAAACTCTTTTCTTGGATACGGCTTTTCTGGTAAAGAAGCTGTCTAAATCAGGGATGGGGAACCTTTGGCCCTCCAGCTGTTGCTGTTTTTTTTTTTTTACATGAACAGACTGGTTCTTTTTTTTTTAAACACCATCTGATTCCTGCGCATGGCGCTGGTCTATTTCCAAGCACCAAAAAGGACACTGATTGATCTTAAGGAGATCAACCAAAACATTGCTGAGACACCATCACGTGTTTCAATGTTAGTGTATCTAGGACATTGTCCTTTAAGAAATTTAAATATGCAAAAGCACTACAGAGACACCATCACATGTCTCGACTTCAGTGAGCTAGCCAGACCCTCCTCCATAAAAGAAGAACCAAGCCAAGGTATTTCTCCAGTCAAGGAAACCGCCCAAGCAAGGTATCCATACACAGACAGCTGTTTCAAGGTGTTTGCCCTTCATCAGCGTGGAGAAGGATTCTGGCCAGTGGGAGCAACGCCTAGTAAAGGCATGCAAAAGGACTCTGGTTGACCTCAGGGAGATCAACCAAAACACCACAGAGACACCATCACGTGTCTCTGCCGTCGAGACATGTGATGATGTCTCTGCAGTGTTTTTGCATATTTTATTTCTGAAGACTGGCCCGGCATAAAGAACTGGAGGCAGGCCTGTTGGCCCCCACTGTGACAAAACCCCTTCCTCTCTGTGGCACAGCTCCATTAAAATCAATGGAGCTGCATCACAGAGGGTAGGTGAGATCGTCACACTGGGGGTGGGCCTGCCTCCAGTGTTTCATGTCGGGCCCGCGTCCAGAAATACACCTGTGCTGTGCGCAGGAAACGGGTGGTGGTTTAAAAAAAGGACCGTGCTGGTGCTGGTCTGTTCACTTTTTTTTTTTCCCTTTAAAGGAGTTAAAACATATTGATGCAAAGATTTATTAGGTAATGAAACAAACAAACAAAAAAGTACAAATTTACATCTGGCATAATTTGGCCATAGCAACCAATCACAGCTGAGCTGGAAAACTGAGCTGTGATTGGTTGATATGGGAGATTTAAATTAGGTTTACTTTTAAACAAACTGATAAATCTCCACCTGTGTATGGAAGGTGAGGAAGAAAGTAAACCTAAACAAAAAAAATCTAAATTTGCAGGGTTAATTTTTTTTGTCATTGGTTATGCAATTTGCAAATCATTAGTCGGATTACTATTCAGATACAGGTTCTATAATTATAAAACAATAGCCGTCGTATAATTACTTTAAACAATTAAAGTGAATGCCATCATCTATTACATTCAGTTTTTATTTAGGGTAGAAAATGAAAAAATATAAAAAGTTACAATAGTTTTATTGTTCAAATAAATCTTTTTATAATGCCTCCTTTATACACCCACACAATGTTTCTTTGAAATCACTAAAACATGCAATTTAAAAAAAAAAAAACATCTATAATATCTTATTGTAATGTAGGCAACATTGCTTATAATAAACATAAGCTGCTTTCAATTGCCAACTGGATATAACATATAAATGAGACATGTAATCCAATTGGATCCAGTTTGCAGGCACAGTCAGTCTAACAGTTGCAAACACAACATTTGGCTGGGGACACTTTATGCGGTATAGGTCTTAAACACATATTCCACTTAAAGATGTAGCTGGAGGAAGTACTTGCTTCACTTCATGTACAATTTCACCTATCCTATGGCAGCGTGGCAGTCTGGACCTCCGTCTATCCGGAAAACCTTACTTTTGGATGAGCATTGTCTTGGTACTAGGATTGCAGCAATTGATCTACCACAGTGTTCCCTAAATCCAGTCCACCAACAGGTTATGGTTTGAAGATATCCCATGCAAAGGGATATCCCATGTACTGACTTATTACTGACTACTGTACTGACTATTATCACACATGAAATACTAAGGAAGTCCACAAAAAATTACCTGTTGGTGGTGCTTGGGGACTGGAGTTGGGGAACAATGGTCTAACAAGTGCGACGGCTACCAGGCATTGAAGTTTGTGGTGCCTAGTAGTGGCACATGTTCTTTCTCCTTCCTAGCAATAGCCCAAGCAACTCAAACTCTTCCTCGCTCAGTTCCCTCTTTAAATATGTATGGTATCATCCTCTGGGAAAGGCACAGCATTTACATGTTTCGTGAATGCGGTCTGTACATGCTGCGGACCAAAATCATGGACCTCCCCAAATCATGTGTCATTATAATGCTGGGAGCTCCTAAACAGTTTACATGTTCACATTACTGTACGGATACAACCATGCAGTTAGTTAGGGTCCTATAAGACAAAGCAATTTTTAAAAATTATCAATTAACGATAAACGATCACAAACAAGATTGTTCATTGTTAACCTGAAATCGTTCACCATATTAGACCGAACAATAGTTGTTAGTTACGATCGTTTACTCCATCTGATTTCAGCAAAAGAAGGAACGATTTGGAATTACACTGAACGATTATTGAACGATTAACGATCATTTAAGGGTCAGATCTAAATGACCGATCAACAACACATGAATGATTTTTCGATTGTTGCCTCGTGTTCGCCGAACATTCACGAACAAATAATGAACTTACAGTAAAAGCGTACGCTTTGGACTACACACATGCGTACAAATTATCAGGTAAATTACGCAGTTGCGTATGCATTTGCGCATGCATTTGGTGTACGCAGTTGTGTACAGATTGCGTATGTTTCGGTGTAGAGTTACGCACATGCGTATACATTATCAGGTGCAAAGCGTAAATTACACAGTGGCGTATATTTGCAAGTTTGAAAATGATTGTTAGAACCGTTCCGATCATCTAACAAATTGTTCGTGATCGGCCAACACAAACAATTAGCGTCATGTTCGTACGAACACACGAACATTTACATACATGTTCGCTCATCACTACTCCTGACTGACTAAATACATATATTTCAGCTCTGATTGGATGACAAGCAGTATAGGGATATGCCCCCAACTTATAACATCCAGATGGTTATTGAGTCATACGTTTTTTACTGAGAATAACAGAGGAACAGCACATCACAGAATTTTAAAGATGGGTGATTCAGAAATATTATTTCATCTGTAATTTCATGAATTTACTAAAACAAACATGGGCAAGGAGTGTTAATGGGTCCTCATTTAAAATACCAATTTATAGCATCTGTTCAGTGTTCTTTGATGTACGAGACACTCTAAGTGTTCTCATAAATGTGTACATTAAAAGGGTGTTGCGGCATACATACTGTATAACGTTATCACCAATAGTATTAGTGGCTATTGCTTGCTTCACCCCTGATAGGAAATGGAAAATATAGGAACGACATAATGCCTTCAGCTTACCGACTTCACCCTCTCTCCTTAGACAACTCATCATCCTCTCATGTCACAGGAGATTTGACTGGATCTTGGATAGTAGTATTGAGCAACTTCTCAACCAGGAAGTACAGAACTAAGACCCCCCAAAATGGATTTGTGGTGGTTTCAGAACTGGGACAGACAGGTAAGCAATGCTTCTTCTTCAATGTGTTTTTTTTAACCTGATTCCTGATGTTAGTGCACCCCTAGGGCTTGTAATCATGAGTTGGGCTAGGCATGGTCACAATCCCAGGTACTTGTGTCTTTTTTACAATGTTGTGGGTGGTACATCTGAATTTTAAGAGGACTGCGTGGGCAAAACCCCTCTTTACTCTGAAAGGAAAGGTTGATTCTTTTGATAGTTTCATGGTTTACGCGCCTCAAGCAAGACATTTTGAGTTAAATGTTTGAATTCTCCTTAAATTTATATTGAGACGTGACTTCTTTGTGGATGTGTTTGTATAAAGAATCTCAGTCCTGACCCATTTATGTAAGTTCATCTCCGGAACACAGCGTGATGTTATACACTATTGAATCTCAATTCACGCTCATGAAGCAGCCTTGGCACTGAATGTTATTTCTTCCATCACTTATACCTGCTCAGGAATAGCTTCATCTTCCTCTTCCACACTGTTAAAATACTGAACTTGCTCCTTAACATCCGGGTCTTGCTCCAGCAATTTAAACCATCCTCCATAGTTCACAGAAATTTCAATATTCAGGGGTTTTTATTTAATGTCCCTCTTCTTATTTTTGATTGTTGTCCACTGCCAACATGAGTAAAACAAAATAGTCATTCTACAGAACTTTAGTGTTTTCCTTCTCTCCAGCCAGACTAGCTGTCCAGCTCCTCTTCAATTCCTTCAGTGAAGGTGTGGCCAACTACATCTTCTTCCCCCTAATCTAATGCAGGGGGAGATCCGAGCTTGCAGTTTCAGAGGGCTGTCTAGCGCCCAGATTTAGTGCCCTGTCTTCAGCTTCTTAGGATCTTGCCTCTGCTCAGAGTTGTATTTTTTTCTGCCATTTGCTGCCCACTCCTCTCCCACCACTTTGCTCTAGTTGTATTTGTGGTTGTCACTCTCCCCTTGCAGGTAGTAGAACATACCATACCTGCTAAATTATCAAAAGGGGATGTGGCTGCAGGAGTCATCTCCTCTGCCTAAAACTACTGTAAGGGTACGTTCACACTGAGGAAATCAGGCGTAAATTCTGTGCGGAACCCCCACTATGTCAATTCTTTGAGCAGAGAGCGTCGAAGAGTGGAGGCGCTATACATCACATTGAGAAACTGAGACATGCAAATTTCCGAGCTGAGTCCTCAGTGGGGGTTCCGCACAGAATTTTTGCCTGTTTTCCTCAGTGTGCATGTATTGGAGAACTCTTCCTGTATTTTTCTGATGGGAGCCTAAAGGTGACATATGTAGTTGTATCATCCATATGAAGAGTTCTTCTAGAATATCAAATAAACATATGAAAAAATGTAAAAACATTTAAACAGAGCCTTAAGTGATCACTGTCAGAATAATGGCTGAAATACACTATTTCCTGTCGGGATGAGAGAAAATTCTATTCCTAACAGCTGAACCATTTAGTCATATAATGAAATCTTGCACCTGTAACCATTATAATCCTGCTGACCACAGCACTAAGTGATTTGACATAGGCAGGGGGTTTATCTATAGGCCCATTAGAACCGTGTGAGGTGATGAAAAAATAATAGTTTATCCTAAAGGCCCACGTTGGCCTGTTCTTAAGGGTTTAAATTCTTTTTGTGTAAAAAAAAAACTACAAAAAAGCTACAGTTAGCTCTGTATACATATCTTAGAAAAATACAACTATTCGGCAATTCTTTAGTATATAAAATATCATATATAATAATAAAATAGCTGCATGAAAATTCTTCAGATCCAAATCTAGTCTACTCATGTATAAGATAAGAGCACACACACATTATGTCAGATCTTGTCTTCCGTGAAATAGAAATAACCATGGTAATGTTAGCATTTTATCTGTCTTTAAATCACTGAAGATAGTGTGAAATGGAGCTTACCAGGGCCGGATAGTCTGTGAACTACAGGCAGGATCGGCTTGACAGGTATTTAATTAAACCGTAGAACCGCATGGAGGTGAAAGCAGTGAGCGGTGGGAGATTAATGACACGCATCGAGCCCAATGGTTACCTGACTTGTGCAGGATTTAGTTACTTAGATCTAAATGTACTGCAGCAGATGAAAGAGAATGGAAACAAGACTGGAAACTTTAGTATAAAAGACTTGTCATGTGTTTAGTAATTAAAATATCTCTAAGGCTGCCGTCACACAAGGCTTTTAAAAAAAAAAAAGTATAAGTCCTTCCTTTATAATTCCCATTTCCACTCTTAGTCTTGGCTCAAAAACTGCATTGGCAGTGTTCCAAAAAAAAAACAAACCTGCAATTTGTCATGGCAGCATTAGGGTATGTTCACACAACATTTTTTTAAGGTGAAAATATGGTTGTAAATAAAGAGCATGATTGTCACAACTGGAGTTGTGGATCCGCTGTACCACCACTAGTTTGGGGTTAACCACTCCAGGGACCTGAGTCTAAGGGGCCACTGGTCTTCAACATGCTGCGGCAGGTGACCCCCAGGTCACTACCCCTGGCTTGGCTTGCTAGGCAGACAGGCTGGGACACAGCATGACTCACAGCTGGTACCGGAACAGCAGTCACCGTCTGGAACCACAGACAGGCAACAGAAACCATGGGCAGGGAGCAGGGAGAGGTGAGGTGCCCCAGGGGGGCGAAGAGGAAGCAGCACCAGGCTGGGCATGTGGGCTCCAGCATCCACAGAAGGAGAGGAGCTGGGAGAGTGAGTGTAGCGACCCAGAACATGGGATGCCATAACAGCCCTAACAATGATCATTATTTATGGAAAATATGACCATATTTTTACCACAAAAAATGTTGCGTGCACATAGAATTAAGATACTCTTACACCCAGGTGAAAAAAAAGAGGAATGCAGTAGCTACAACAGCCACTAATAAATGTATGCCATTTACTGTGCAATAAAAAATAACATCATTTTATTCTTCAGGACAGTAGGATTACCATGATGTCTTTTAGTACTTAGGCCATGTTCCCAAACAATATTTTTGCTCAGTATTTTGCAACCAAAACCAGGAGTGGATTGGAAACACAGAAAGGCTTATTTACAAGGACCTATGCCATTAAATTACGACCATCCACTCAATTTCAACAGTGTGTTAACATAGTCTTTCTGTGTTTTCCATCCACTCCTTGTTTGGGAACATAGCCTTAAATAGTTTTTTTTTTCAACTTTTCCTAGTCTAAGGCTATGTTCACATGACGTTTTTTTTTCTGTCCTTTTTTTTGTTCTCAAAATTATGTCTATCATTTACCGTTTTTGGCGGCCCGTCATTACAATGTATAATATATATTTGTACATTATTCTAGTTTAGGCCCTTTTGGGTGTGGTTCTTTTTTGAAGGTTCAACAACATCCGTTGTTTGCAAAATAACATATGAAAATAATTGTCATAGACATTACAGTTATGTTGCAGTGAAAATTTTCTTATTTCATATCTCAAAAGGAGCTCAGTTCCACATGCAAACAACCATGCTAATGGGATCTGCTTCCCACCCAGTTAGGTGTTGTTGCAGTTACACAATGAAATATAGCTTGAGATCTGGAACATGCCCAATACCTAATGGCAAATATAAAACTGCATTAGGTATCATAATTGAAGACGTAAGCAAAAAAACAAAGTGAGGATAAACTCTTTTCCATTATAAATATAAAATATTTCTCTGCATCTGAATATATAAACATCAAGTCTAGAGATGAGTGAAGCAGATTCATTACTTTAATGTTCTTCAACAGTGGAACAATATGCAACTTTAAGTAACCTGAAATATTATTATGTAAAATATTAGTTCCTAGACATTTCAATTAATCAGAATAGTCGATGGCAACTATTGCTATCAAGGTCGATAGTACAGGGAGGACGTGTACTGGTCTAAGGTTCCCAATCAAGTGATTGTAGAGGTTTTCTCACTAATTGTACTGATCCAATATATACCGTAAATCAACACCAATCAGATTCTCATTGTCTCATCAGCCGCTGGTATACAGTAATCACTGAATACTTAGGATACTTGAGGTTGTTGGTAGACATATCAGTAAACTTAAAGGGCTCAGTTAAGAGATCCTGACTTATTTAAATGCATCCTAAAGAAATGAGCAAACAAGCAGTTCTGTAATATATGCTCTGTTCTGAAAGTTTGTGTGCCCTGCTGAGGAATCCTGCAGTCTGCACTACCATACAACCCTGTATCCAGACTTCATCCCCTGGATAGTGAACCTTGCTGTGCTGCCCCAATAACGATCCCTATCCAAGGAAGTGGGGGTGGGGAATTGACTAAGATAGTCTTTATTACACATATGTCCAAAGACAGGACTTCTTTACATACTTGTTTGTAATGACGTTGTGCATTTCTTTATAAACTGTTTTCTATCTATAAGTATTTTTTTTTTTTATTTCAAACTGTTATAGTCATCCTCAGAATGTTGATCTGGAGATCACAGACACAAGTGCAGCAGTGGCGTAGCAACCATGAAGGCAGACCATGCAACTGCTATGGGGCCCATGGGGCAGAGGGGCAAGAACATGGTCTGCCTCCAAGGTACTAGTGGACAGTGAGAGGGCACTATTGATCACCTACAACATCCCCCCTCCTCCGGGTCAGTGAAAGGTGACATTGGCAGCATCGGCCAGCTGCAACTACGGCCATCTAGCATTATCATCAGTGACAGGTACACTGGCAGCATTGTCCGCCTGCACCTCCTCCTGCAACTGGACATTGACAGGACACTATTAGATCCTGGTTGCCTGCACCTGCATGTAAACATTTGGGGCAGCATGGTGCGGTGTACAGGGTTCATGGGGCCCCGTACAGTTTCTTGCTATGGGGCCCCATAAATCCTAGCTACACCCCTGAAGTGCAGTATTTTGAGTAGCCTTATCTGTTGTGTAGCATGGTGCCTTGTTACAGAGCAGATATTGCTTAGTTCACATTAGTTTAGATACAACGTTCTTAAAATTATTTAAGAACCATTTAGTAACGTGCACAATTTCAAAGTAAACAAATTTGTACATAAGTTCTAATTTTAAATATTGGTGGATGGGATTTAAGTTTCTGTGGTGCACTATGCTACCAGCATAAAGTGCTATGAAAACTACTTAGAGAAACAGAGATTCCAGATAAACATAAATCTCCTATACTGTACTGTAAGCTAGGGATGCTTAAAGTTTTACAGACTTACTGTCAGCAGATTTGCAGCAAACAGCAAAACCATACTATACATTGGTCACACAGCAAGCGGACCTGTGAGCTTTCATATGCCAGGGTGGAATTTCTGTTTTATTCTGGCCCTTTATTATTTATGTAGGTAATATTACTTGTTGGGCAAAAAAACTGAAATATGGTCATCTCCTTTGTAAACTCCACAAGCTGTGTTATTGCCTGCGGGAAGTGTAATTGCTATGGGGTGTATTGTATTTCACAATATACTGAGCCTCTGACAGTAGCGTGAATAGAGCCAGAGGCTATGTTCACACACCGTATTTTGGTCCTCATATTGCAACCAAAACCAGGAGTGGATGAAAACACATAAAGGCTATGTTCACACACTGTTAAAATTTAGTGGATAGCTGTCATTTAATGGCAAATAATTGGCGTTATTTTAAAACAGTGGTCGTTGTTATGAAATATCCGCCATTATTGGTCATGAAATTATGTCAATCCACTAAATTTCAACAGTGTGGGAACATAGCCTTTCTGTGTTTTCAATCCACTCCCGGTTTGGGTTGCAATAAAAGGACCAAAATACTGAGCAAAAATACTGTGTCAACCCAGCCTAAGGCTATATTCACACTGAGTAAAAAAAAAGCATCTGCTTTTTTATGTCCGCTATTTCCACATTTTAATTAACATCAATGGAATGCATTTAAGTCAATGGAATGATGGCTGCACAATGCACATAGTGTATTAAATAACGGACGTTGTTTGCACCTAAACTAGAATAATGTACCAACAGCCGTCATTGTACTGACAGGCGACAAAAACACAAAATGACCTATGTCAATTGGAACTCAAAATGATGGACGCCACTTTAAGAAAAAAAAAAGTCATGTGAACTTCGTAACTGGACTGGAGAATCTATGGTTGCCGCATACGGTGGGGGAGCTAAAAAAGGGGCTGCATCCCTGATGCATGTGGTGACCATAGGAAGGGCAGAGCAGGAAATAATGGCCACACAGTTAAGCATTAACAGCCAATCACAGCACATATGGAAATAGCTGAAATATAGCAGCCAATAGGAACTCTAAAGTCTTGTCAATCAATGCCTGACAACATCCACACAGTCACATGTCCACTATTGGCCAATAGAAGATATAGAAGATGGAAGGTCCTTTACGATTTTGTCTCACTGACATGAGTAAGATTGTCATGGTAACCGAGCAATGTTCTTTACCATTATAAGGCGGTGAGTCAAAGAAGTAGCAGAGGTGAGTCAGTGATATAGCAGAAGTGAGTCAGTGATGTAGCAGAGCTGATACCCGCATGATACAACAGAGCTGAGTCAGTGATGTAGCAGAGTTGATACCCGAATGATACAGCATAGCTGAGTCAGTGATATAACAGAGCTGATACCCACATGATACAGCAGATCGGACTTTACCAAAGTCACTCTTAAAGGGACAGTACCAAAGTTGTTCTCAAGGTAGAATTGGAATCTAATTGGTTGCTAAGGGCAACTGAGCCAGTTCTACTTTACACCAGTTTAGTAAATCTGCCTCTGTGTATTTTCCTGGAAATGCAAATCTAGTTTTTATTTGGTGTGCATTGGAAGAGGGGTAGTCTTACATGGCATGTAGATCCCAAACTCTCTATTTTAACTAGAAAAGTTGGAGGCCGTCTTATACGCCGGAAAAATGGTAAATACATTTTACTTAAAGAGGTTGTCCAACATTTTTTTTCTTATTGGAAATGTGAATAATTAGTAATCTGTCCCTTTCCCTTAGAGGTTTTCTCTAACCTTTTTTCTCCTCTGTGCCCCTGGGCCTCCTCCTCTGTTGCTGCTTTTTGGATTTGTGTTTGTTTACATAAAGAACTTCCAGGTCACAGGGGTCAGCAGTGACATCACAGCGCTGCACGCCTATAGCTCCACCCCCTCCTCTCTGAATCTAGCTCCTCCTACTCTACCCATAGGCAGGAAATGTCTGTATTACTACAAGTGTCCTTTTGAGCAGCATGGTGACTCAGTGTCTGACAATTACTTATGTTATTAAATCAACTAGTTTTTTCACACTTTTATCTGTTGTAGGACTACAAACCCCAGCACACATGTACATGTTAGGAGTTGTAGTCCTGGATTACATATACATATACATCCTACTGGTGGGCGGGGTCTCAATGAGGCAGGATTCTGTTACATAGTTTTGCCATGAGGTGAAGTCTCCTCTCTCCTCTCCATATAACAGACAGCAGCAGCCTCTCTCCTCTCCATATTACATGAAGCAGCACTGCCCTAACACTGTACATCTTTACACTACAATAGTAACAATATAGGGGAAGATTTAGCAAAGTCTGTGTAGGGGAGCAGTTACCCATAGCGACCAATCAGATTGCTTCTTTCATTTTTAAAAAAGACCTTGGAAAATGAAACCTAGAATCTGACTGGTTGCTATAGACAACTGCTTCCCTGTTCCTCTGCACAAGTTTTGATAAATCACCCCATACTTCCTTTATTTACTGTTTATAGCTCCAACCTATGCTGCAGTGCTGTACAGAGATTGTAGTCTGTCATGCTGTCCTTACTGCTGCAGTTTCTTCTGGGCTCAGATGTCAGTTACATGTTATGGGTGTGGCTAAAGAAATATATGCATAACCCCACCCATCTGATTACTCACTGTTCCCTCACTGGCAGGAACAGGAAACAGAAAGAGAACAAAATTTCACAGGAAGTAAAGAAAACACAGGCAGAGTGGTCATGTGACTGAGCCTGAGAACACAGTAAGCGCTCTAAATAAAAAATAGAAGTGTATGTAGAATATGCAACACCCACAGAGATCAATGCAATGCTAGTTTATTGAAAAATCCCGGACAACCCCTTTAAGCTGTTAATAATAAATATTAAACACAGGTAAAATGGTACAAAAGCAACTGAAATTGAAAAGTATAGATAGTGAAACTGATGGTGTTCTATCACACGTAGAATAATAATAAATACTCTTGTAATTCAGTATTATAATAACATAAGACCCTAAAAATAAACTTTCATATAACATTTAATTGGATTTTATACAATGTATGTTGGATTATTTAGAATAATATGAACAGTTTTACTCGGATCCCATAGTGTTCATCTATAAGCTTAAGAAATGTTAATGTAGGTCTCCCGCTGACTAGCCCTTGGTAATCATATCAAAGTAAATTAATATATATATCACTATAGAGATGTATCTGATTGCTGTGAACCAGGCGAGAGAGTACGAGTATTCATTTCTACCTCTAGATGGATTAGTCATTGTACTGCTAAATATTTGTTGTATTTAGTATTTGAAAGAGACAGATTCTTTTTGTATTGTTCAGAAAGTTATGTACAGTCAGGGCATATAAATCTATGAATACAGGAGAATTACAGAATAGCGATTACTCACTTATACTGTTAAGAACTAAATCAGCTCAGCAGTTCTCAACAGACAAAAAGGCTCCCTGACAATTAAAGGAGTAAACTAAAACATTCACAAGGTGAACATGACAAAAAAAGCATATTCAAGATTGGTAACATAGGAACATGCTGCCAGTATACAACACAGATGTCACAAAATATATTATTGCATCCACAACATTTTCAAGAAAAAACAATGTATGACCTCAGATTTGCTTATGTTTTAAGAACGTGGTGCAGACTTTCAGCATGCTATGACATAAGTAGAGCTATTAGCACTGGGAACCGTAGGAATTTGTTCATTTCCAGTGCCCCAAATCTCCCAGCACCAGTAATCTTCACATACAAATGCATCTGCCTATGCTACTCTATTATTAAACTGTGGTGTCTAAGTTACCTTCAGAGCCCACCAACAATACCACAAACCCACAGACAAAGACTGTTGGCCATGGGACACACATAAGGACTGGTGCTATATAATTTTGGAGTCCAGGTAGAAGAGTTGTGACAGGTTCAGAGTGAAGTACATGCAAATACATGGATTGTGGAAGGTCGCTTAGGACATCCTAGTTTAGACCCCAAAATATATTTAGAACCTAGGTGATATCCCAAAATGAATACATACTTCTAACCAAACCCCTTAACCCCTTAAGGACAGAGCCTGAAATGGCCTTAATGACAGAGACAAATTTTATGAAAATGACCTGTGTCGCTTTAGTCATTAATAACTTTGGGATGCTTTTACCTATCCGGCTGATTCTGAGATTGTTTTCTCGTGACATATTGTACTTTACATTTCTGGTAAATTGGAGTCGATATTTATAACGAATATTTATGAAAAAAAAACCAAATAACGTGAAAAATTGTGAAAAAATGCATTTTTCCAACTTTGAAACTTTTTTGCTTATACAGAAAGTGGTTGTACCACATATTATATATTAAATAGCGTTAGCAACATGTCTACTTTATGTTGGCGGCATTTATTAAACGATCTTTCATTTTTTTTAGACAATAGAAAGCTTAAAACATTAGCAGCAAATTTCCAAATTTTCAGTAAAATTTCAAAATCAGATATTTTTAGGGACCTGTTCAGGTTTAAAGTGTATTTGAGGGGCCTGTTTGTTAGAAAGCCCCACAAAGCACCCCATTTCAGAAACTGCACCCCCCAAAGAAATTTGAAAATTTTAATTTTCTGTGCAGAGATTTTATTGTAATCCAATATTTTTTATATTTATAAACTTATTACCAGAGAAATTCACCCCAATATTGATTGCCCCATTTCTGCTGTTTATATAAATACCCCATATGTGGCCCTATTGCGCTGTTTGACACAACCACAAGCCTCAGATACAAAGGAGCGCCTAGTGAATTTCAATGGCTCCGTTATATTTGGACATTTGTGACTGTACCACTTCAGGTTGGCAGAGGCTCTGGGGTGCCAAAACCTAAAAAGCACCCCTAAAGGGACACCATTTAGAAAACTAGACCCCTCAAGGAATGTAACAAGGGGTGCGGTGAGCATCTGGACCCCACAAGTGCTTCACAGATTTTCAGAACAATGTGGCATGAAAAAAGAAAAATGTATTTTTTACACTATAACGTTCTAGCCTTCAATTTTTCATTTTCACAATGGGATAAAAAGAAAAAAAAAAAAAAGCGTGTAGCGCAATTTCTCCCGAGTACAGAAATACCCCACATGTGAACATAAAGTGCCAAGCGGGGGCAGGACGAGCCTCCAAAGGGAAGGAGCACCAATTGGCCTTTGCAAGCTGGATTTTACTGGAATGGATTTCAAGGGCCATGTCGCATTTACAGAGCCCTCGAAGACTGAACGAAGACCGAATGAAGACCGAACGAACCCGGAAGTGGCGGCGACGAATAGAAGAAGACGCGCGGGACCGCGAATCTTCATTCCGGAGGCCAGGATCAGGTGAGTATGGTACACCTGCACCACACACACCTGTTCTGCACCCCTCAGCTACCTAGCTGAGGGGTGCAGAACTTGGCCGGACACTTTTTAACTGTTAGATCGGCGATCGTGGGGGTGGCACCGGCGCCATCTTTGTTGGGGACACTAATGGCGATTGGTGCTGTCCCGGACAGCACCAATCGCCATTGCTTTCCGGGCCACCGGGTCACCGATGACCCGGAAAGCTGTATTCAGCTGCTATCGGCTGATCTGTATTGATCAGCCAATAACAGCGATCGTCGGCACGGGGGGGGGTTAATCACCCCCCGTGCCGACGAGCAGAGATGGCCTGCTATACATTATAGCAGGCCATCTTCTCCGATCACTGTTCAAAGATAAAAGATGCTTGATCCTATTACGTGCGTGGAGATGAAAAGAAAAAAAAATTAATTAAATTAAAAAAGTTTGTTACTTTATTCCAATATCAGAATTACAGGTAGAGAATACAGTGTACTATGTGGTGTTACAGGTAGAGAATACAGTGTGCTGTGTGGTGTTACAGGTAGAGAATACAGCGTGCTGTGTGGTGTTACAGGTAGAGAATACAGCGTGCTGTGAGGTTTTACAGGAAGAGAATACAGCGTGCTGTGTGGTGTTATAGGTAGAGAATACAGTGAGCTGTGTGGTGTTACAGGTAGAGAATACAGCGTGCTGTGTGGTGTTACAGGTAGAGAATACAGCGTGCTGTGTAGTGTTACAGGTAGAGAATACAGTGTGCTGTGTGGTGTTACAGGTAGAGAATACAGCGTGCTGTGTGGTGTTACAGGTAGAGAATACAGCGTGCTGTGTGGTGTTACAGGTAGAGAATACAGTGTGCTGTGTGGTGTTACAGGTAGAGAATACAGTGTGCTGTGTGGTGTTACAGGTAGAGAATACAGTGTGCTGTGTGGTGTTACAGGTAGAGAATACAATGCTGTGTGGTGTTACAGGTAGAGAATACAGTGCGCTGTGTGGTGTTACAGGTAGAGAATACAGTGTGCTGTGTGGTGTTACAGGTAGAGAATACAGTGTGCTGTGTGGTGTTACAGGTAGAGAATACAGTGTGCTGTGTGGTGTTACAGGTAGAGAATACAGCGTGCTGTGTGGTGTTACAGGTAGAGAATACAGTGTGGTGTGTGGTGTTACAGGTAGAGAGTACAGCGTGCTGTGTAGTGTTACAGGTAGATAATACAGTGTGCTGTGTGGTGTTACAGGTAGAGAATACAGTGTGCTGTGTGATGTTACAGGTAGAGAATACAGTGTGCTGTGTGGTGTTACAGATAGAGAATACAGCGTGCTGTGTGGTGTTACAGGTAGAGAATACAGTGTGCTGTGTGATGTTACAGGTAGAGAATACAGTGTTCTGTCTGGTGTTACAGGTAGAGAATACAGTGTGCTGTGTGGGTGGGACTACAATGAAATTACAAATACTGCAAATAATTCAGTAACACAATAAAACTGCACTATGTGATCACAGCCTAGATGTTCTGCAACAGCTTTGGGTGGGGCATGGGCAGTGTGGAGGACTGTGATGAACAGCTGAGGGAAAGCAATGCATTCTGGAACCTGTAGCACTGTATAAAACTGCTCAATCAGGAATTACAGAAACACAATACAGAACAAAAAAAACCAATACAAATGGATTTTTGGTAGTTTCAAAACTGGAATAGATAGGTAAGAAATGCTATATGCTTCTGCAGAAGTTTCATTCCCCCCCCCTACCTGGAGTTCCCCTTTAAGACTTCTCCCTGTGCCTGTTTATAGAAGCAATCTATGGTCTTTATTCACTCTTGGTACGTCAATAATTTCTCAATAGGATCTGTCTCAAGCAAAGTGAAAGTGTAAGTGTAAAATTAATAATATGGTGTGTAATAAACCAATCAAACCATTAATAAGTGACAACATATGTGAAATTATTAGACACGCAGGTATGTGATCACTAGAGATGAGCGAACTTTTCAAAAGTTCAGTACGACCGGCCTTTCGGATTTTTTCAGAAAAATCGTTCCAACCGAATTTCGGATTTCTTCGGATTTTATATGATACGGGGGTAGTGTATTTGGTTGAATTTAGGGCTCTACATGTCAGTAACATCATTATCTTTTCAATATCTCAGTCATTTCTTTTTTTTTTTTGTAGACTTCAATATTCACCATTACAGGGTCTATGCAGGAAACTCACCATTACAGGGTCTAGGCAGGAAATTCACCATTACATGGTCTATGCAGGAAATTCACCATTACAGGGTCTATGCAGGAAACTCACCATTACAGGGTCTATGCAGGAAATTCACCATTACATGGTCTATGCAGGAAAGAGGTCACAAATGCAGTGAAGGAGCAGCAGAAGTCATTGGAGGCCAGTGGAGGTCCAGTAATAGTCATTTGAGGCCAGTACAGGAGCAGCAGTAGTCAACATGGAGGGCAGGCAGGAGCAGCAGTAGCCAACATGGAGGACAGGCAGGAGCAGCAGTAGCCAACATGGAGGGCAGGCAGGATCAGCAATAGCCAAAATGGAAGCAAGGCAGGGGCAACAGTAGTCAACATGGAGGGCAGGCAGGATCAGCAGTAGCCAACATGGAGGCCAGGCAAGATCAGCAGTAGCCAACATGGAGGACAGGCAGGATGAGCAGCAGTAGCCAACATGGAGGCCAGTTAGGAGCCACAGTAGCCAACATGGAGGCCAGGCCAGATCAGCAGATGCCAGCAAGGAGGCAAGGGCAGGCACAGCAGTAGTCAACCTAGATGCCAGTCAAAGCCCAGCAGTAGCCAACATTGAGGCAAGGGCAGGCACAGCAGTAGTCAACCTAGATGCCAGTCAAGGCCCAGCAGTAGCTAACATTGAGGCAAGGGCAGGCATAGCAGTCTGCAACCTAGATGCCAGTCAAGGCCCAGCAGTAGCCAACATTGAGGCAAGGGCACGCACAGCAGTAGTCAACCTAGATGCCAGTCAAGGCCCAGCAGTAGCCAACATTGAGGCAAGAGCAGGCACACCAGTAGTCAGCCTAGATGCCAGTCAAGGCCCAGCAGTAGCCAACATTGAGGCAAGGGCAGGCACACCAGTAGTCAACCTAGATGCCAGTCAAGGCCCAGCAGTAGCCAACATGGAGGCAAGGGCAGGCACAGCAGCAGTCAACATGGATGCCAGTTAAGGCACAGCAGTAGCCAATATGGAGGCCAGTGAAGGCATAGCAGTAGCCAACATGGAGGCAAGGGCAGGTACAGCAGTAGTCAACATGGAGGCAAGAGCAGGCCAAGCAGTAGCCAACAGGGAGGCAAGGGCAGGCACACATGGATGCCAGTGAATGGCTGAAATAGTTACAAAGCTTTCGAGCCATTAACAGCACAGTGTGTAAATGGGATGAAGACTTTAGAAAGTGTGTAACTATTAGGTTGTGCCATACACGGGGCATGCCTCACACCACCTCGACGCAGAGCGGAGAGAATGTTGCTCCCATTGTCACTCACCACCGTCCTAACTTTAAAATGGCATGGAGTCAGCCACAAGAGGATTTCCGTCTCCAGCAGGCGGTGCAGCTCTTCCCCTGTGTGTCTCCTTTCACCCAGGCAGGCTAGATGCAGCACAGCGTGACACCTCCGTGCTACACCCAAGTGGTACAAGGGAGGAACTCTGGCGGTTGAGGAGGTTTTGGACCTACTGGAGGAGGTGGAGGAGGACCGCGACACAGAAACCCTGCTGTGACAACGGGGTGGTGTCATCGCCCTTCCCTGGCCAAGTTGCTGGGGGTCCGCCGGCCATATTACATTTACCCACTGAGCAGTAATGGACATATACTGCCCTTGCCCGTAATTACAGCTCCAGATGTCTGTGGTTAAATGTACATGTCTGCTCACTGAATGGCTCAGTGGGTCAGCAACCTTTTCGCGAACATAGCTATACATGGCCGGGATAGCTGTGTTGGAAAAGTAGTGTCGACTCGGCACCTTCCACCATGGCTCCGCACACGACATCAGTTCACGGAAAGGTGCCGAGTCGGCAACTTTAAACAGCAGAGCCTGGAGCACCAGCAACTTAGCCAGGTGGGCGTTCAGCTTGACTGCTGCGGGATTGCTGGGTGTATATGTCTGCCTCCGGTATAGGCACTTCATGATGACAGGCTGCCTACTGCTAGCAACACAGGGGCCACCAGCCGAAGAAGGGAGTGAAGACACACTCCCTTCCACAGAGGAGGTCTGACTCTGTGAAAGGCCCCCCTGACTAATGCTTCTTCCTGCTGCTGTTGACCGCAGCTTTGCCTGGGCCTGCTGTGACCCAGTATCACCCCGTTTCTCCCAGGCGTAAAGGTCGTGGCGCTTCATATGGGCAGCCATGGTGCTGGTGCCAGGGTGGCAACTCTTGCCTCTTTTAATGTGCCTGTCGCACAGGCGACAGATGACCACATAGGTATCCTCCGGGCACTTTTTTAAAAACTGCCACACAGGCGAGGTGTAGAGTCTAGTACCGATAGGCTGCGAGGATGGGCGGGCGCTGCCAATACTAGGACCTGCAGTGGAGGAGGTTTCCCCAGTGGTCATCTGCTTGTCCTGGCTACGCTTCCGACTTGTTAGTTGACTACTGCTGCCTGTCTGCTTTTTAGTTGTGGCGGGCCTGCTGGCGGATGGATTCCCGGTTGGTGAATCTGTCGAATAAGCCAAATCCTGCCATGGATCCCATGTAACATCCGATGTTGTATCATCCTGTTTCGGAATGATGCTATCATCCTCATCAGGCTCCTGCCCAACCCTCTCTCGTCTACTGCCTACTGCTCTCCTGCCAACAGTTCCCTTGCAGGGGGCAGGTCAAAAGTTAGCGGGATGTTGCTGAGGATGTCAGATGGAGGACGTGGGGGAATTGCTGCGTGCCTGTGCCAAGTCAGGGTCATGTCCGAGGTACCCACAGATACCTGGCTGGCTGTCTCACTACTCATCCTTGTGGACGTCGAAGTGTGAGCCAGCCACTCCAGGACTGTGGAATTAGACATGTGGACACGACCCTGGTGTGACAAAGGAAGCTCAGGCCTGCCACTGGACCCTTTTCCTGCGCTACTTCCTCTTATGCCCCTTGAGCCAGTCTGCCCTCTGCCTGAAATGCTTTGTGAGGTTTCCTGCTGCCGCTGTGCCATGACTTTAGATTAAAATTATGATTTCTACCCTTGTTAGATGAGAACAGTATTTTCTGTAATATATAGGACTTTTGTAAATATATATATATATATATATATATATATATATATATATATATATATATGTATATAGGACTTGTAATATATAGGACAACTATAGAAGTTGTCTATATATATATATATATATATATATATAGCAATTTTTTAAGATATAATGCTATACACCTGCACCAGGTATTTTTGTCTCTCAGGATAAGAGGGATGTGATATACACACTTTCAATCAGAAGGGTCAAAGTATAGAAATTGGGTATATAGCACTTTTTTTTAGGATACAATGCTATACACCTGAAACAGGTATTTTTGTCTCTCAGGATAAGACAGATGTAATATACACACTATCAGAGGTATAGGACTTGTATATCTGTATTGCACGTTTTGGTTCCGTGCACCCTTTTCTGTCCTATGCCTAATCTATCTATCTTTCACCCTCTCTATATTTCTCTCTCAATCACTAGATGTTTCTCCTCACCGCTTTCCTAATCTTTCTTTTCCTTTCCCACAATATCTTGTAGTACACAACAGCAGCTTGCTTCCTCTCTCTCTCTCTCTCTCTCTCTCTCTCTCCCTCTACGCACTGAGTGCTGCGGTCATGTGACCGCTGCTTTTAAAGCAATACCGACGTCACACAGGGGGTGAGCTAGTACAAGATCCCTGCTGATTGGATGTGCTCCGGGCATCATGGGAAAGCGCTTTTCCCGCCCCCGGAACACTTCCTGCTTTCTCGAATGGCTGCTGCTCATCTCTAGTGATCACTCCAAACATATGAATAAACATTACGCAGAAACAGTGCACATAGCAACTACAATGAACATCACTCATTATATATAAACATTGTTGTATTGTATCAGACCAAGTAAAATCATGGTACTATATACAAGGACAGTCACCCAAAATCTCAGTAGTAGTAAACTGCATTGCTAGTTGTCAAACATAACTGAGCGGTTTATAATTAAAGGCAACACCCTGTACTAATAAGCGTCACTATGCAGGAAGATGTATTGTCCAGACTGGTGTGGACTTTCTAGCACTCTGCCATGAACACCATTCTCTTAGGGAACCAGTTTCCCGAGCCCTAGACTCAGAGATACCAGCACTTGGATGGACTATTTATATGGTTTTGTAACTATATATAGGGGGCTGTATCTTGTACTTTGATATACTTGTTTCTACACTTGTTAAAATAATAAAAAGAAAAATATATTTACAAAAAATAAAATAAAGTTAACACGCATTCCGGGAGGTGACATGCAGTCAACTTCACAATCCTGGTGAGCGGCACAGGATAAATCAGGACTGAGAACCAATGCCATCTTAAAGGGAACCTGTCACCCCCCGCGCTGCTGAGATGAGTCCGACGCTCATATAGAATGAATGGAGCCGTCATTCTCTATGGGCGTTGGTCTCATCTCAGCAGCGCGCGCTCCGGGTTTCCCATGGTGATATCTCCATCCCGGGACCGGCTGAAGAAGCGGGACTTCGGGAACCAGGTGAGTATAAGGGGCTCTAGCGGGAGGTCGGCCGGGCTCTGACCCGGCACGGGGGGTGACAGGTCCTCTTTAAGTTTGCGAAAAGTTAACATAAATCATAGTAACACTTTAAATATTAGTGTCTATCATATTATACATTCAGACAAAATATAATATATAATATATATAATATAATATATGTTCAGACAAAATATAAAGGACTATAGTGAAGATGTTCTAAACATAGTGATAACCCTACCATACACACCTATATCATACATGGGGCATAAAGAGCATGAAAGAAAATCCAGTCAGTATAGCGTAATATTATAATTTGAGCTAAGGGTGATAGGGTCTATTTTTTTTTCTTTGTGTTCTGTGTACTGCATTTGATTTTTGTTGATGTACCCACAGAATTGTAAAGTGCTACGGAATCTGTTGATGCTGTATAAATGAAAATATTATTATTATTTATTTACTCTTTTTAATTTCCTATTAAAGGAGAAGTCTGGCAATTGCTAAAAGCTGGCAGCATGCAGGGGGAAACTGATGAGCATGTCACATTTAGCGCTGATATACAGGCTGAGATACAGGCTCTATTAGACTTCCTAGGCTGTATCCCAGAATTCCAGGCGGTACACAGGCTGTCTCCTCCTTCCCCACGGACCAGAAAGGCATCGGGAATCAAATGCCGCATGTTCGAAAATGTTCGAGTTCGATCGAACCTAAGATTTCCCGATGTTCGATCATCTCTATTGGTGTGTACAGAAAAATCCTCTGCTGTATAATCTCATACAGAAAAATTGGAGACATACTGTAATATGAAATGCATACAGAATATGACATGGTTTCGACCCAGGGTCTTTATCAAAAGCAGTGAAAGGAGGAGATTTAGTTTCGGTCACTCTCTACTAGTGATCTGTCTATTGGTAAATTGAGGTGAAAGTCTTACAGGTTTCTGCAATTATTTTACTTAACTTGTAGAACTATGTAGAAGACTTTAACCCATATAACAAATGAGAGAAAAATACCTTCTTGCCCTACTGACATCTAGAAGGTGGTAAAGCAGTGAGAACTGTTGCTGGTAACATTATGTGATGTCAGCAAACATCTCTTTCTATATAAGTTTCCACATCTTCGAGCTGTAAATGTATTTATGGTTCATTTAACATGACAGTTCAATACTTGCCTATGCTAGAAACCATGACCTCCAGTCTACACTAAAATAGTGATATAGAAACAACATAAAACTATTTACTTTTTTTCCTAATTTCAAAGCAGTAGAAAACATTACGGTTCAGTAAAACTGTGATAAAGATTTCAAATAGATGCATACAAGCGTAAAGAATTAAACATAACGTTGTGTTCATTGATTCATAGAAGAATGAAGGTCCTTGCTAGACAATACAAGCTGATCATAATAATAATAATAATAATGGTGATCAGCAACCGTCATTATTGACTCTTATCCGTACTACGTGCACTTCTTGTTATTGTATCTATTGCCATGAATTGCCATTTCCTGAAGTTGTGTTCAGGCTTTTTCCTGACCCTCTGCTCACTGAATAGATGATGCATGAAATGAAGATTTGAAGCATTTATGTATTAATGTTTTCTTGATGGTGTTAAATTATACTAAAGCATCTGTAAGAGCAAGAAACAGATTCCTGTATTATAGTGACATGTACAGTATGTCTATGGTTTAAAGTGACTCTGTTCCCAGAATCTGCCCCCACACCCCCCCAAACCGCTTGTACCTTCGGATAGCTGCTTTTAATCCAAGATCTGTCCTGGGGTCCGCTAGGCAGGTGATGCAGTTTATTGTCCTAAAACATAACTTTTAAACTTGCAATGCTGTGCCAAATTGGCGTGACCTAGAGCAGTGATGGCTAACCTTGACACTCTAGCTGTTGCAAAACTACAATTCCCATCATGCTTGAACAACCAAAGATATGGCTTTGGCTGCCTAGGTATGATGGGCATTGTAGTTTTGCAATGGAGTGTTAAGCCATCACTGACCTAGAGTGTCCTTGTCTTAGGCTGTCACAACCTCTCTGTCCCTCCTCCAGCCCTCTTTACCATTAGGAATGCCCCCGATTTCTCCTATTCATCACTTGCCTGAATACTGCACATGTGCCCTAACCATCCAACACCTGTGTAGTGTTCAGGCAAGTGATGATTAGGAGAAATCCTGCCCAGGGGTGTTCCTAATGAGGAGGGCGGGAAGGAGGGACGTAGAGGCGTCGCAGGCCTAGGGCACGGATACTCTAGGCCAGGCCAATTAGACGCAGGGCTGCAATTTCAATAGTTGTTTTTTAGGACAATAACTGCATCACCTGCCGAACGGACCCCAGGACAGATCTTGGATTAAAAACAGCTCTCTGAAGGTACAAGCTGTCGTGGAGAGGGGGCAGGTTGTGGGTACAGAGTTGCTTTAAAGAAGAATCTAATGCTAAAAAGAAGACTTAGCTGTAGGGTATGTTCACATGTACCGTGTTCACAGCGGATCTCACACTGCAATTCTGATTACTATCAAAGTCATGGCACATTCTTACAGAGGCTTTTCATTCCCCTGCAAGAATATACTGTTATAGCCTCATGAAACATAACTATTAAGCTGCTATGACGTTAAAAATAATAAAGAAGCATGCTTACCTGTCCGTGCTCCCACAGTGCATTCCTAAATGCTTCTTCGTGTTCCCCGCTCAGTTATGGCCCACCCAGCCAATCACGGGCTGTGGCCCTGCCCCCCTCCAATCACACACACATTCTTACCCTGCCTGGCATAGACCCCCAGCATTCGTGCTCCCAGCTCACAGGTGTACAAGTGACACCACTCATATGACGGAGAGCCAGGAGAGCGAACGCCGGGGGACAACAGCAGGCCAGGTGAACATAAGGTGAAAGCTGCCTGAGCGCCGCTTATCAGGGTGGGACAGTGCGGTTAGAGTTGCTGCAAGAGCCTTCCTGAGATGCAGTGAGAGTCCAGGGGGAGGCCGGGGGTATGCATGTTGGCTCCTCTGAGATGCTGACCTGGCAGTGGTTAGCCCACAGTCTCGTATAGCTGCAGCTGTCAGTCATCCAATTGCTTAGTATAATGGCAGGTATAACCACAGTAGCTGGTCAGCATAACCGCAGTTTTTCTATAACCACAGTCATTAGTCAGCTCACAGACTAGTATACCTGCTGCCACCAGTCAGCCCACAGGTCAGTTCACAGGTGTCCCAAGTCAGTATGTAGGAGAATGGAGGAGATGGAGAACTAAGTAGAATACTGTAGGAGCAGAGAAAAAATTCTGTAAGGATTATTTGCCAAGAGCATGTACTGTAGAACTAGGTTTTTGTGATGATCTATAGCAGCAGTGGGGAACCTCCGGCCCCTGAGACCTCCTGATGCGGCCCGCGGCTCCCCTGTGATGTGCGGGCAGCGCACAATGAAATGACGTCATTGCGTGCGGCCCGCAGGAGAAGGAAGACATGCGCCACTCTGGTGGGGCAGGAGCCGACATTCACAGCATCTTCCTGTGTCTGTAACACAGGAGGATGCTGTGAGTGCCGTCCCCTTCTTCACCAGAGCGGCGCATGTCTTCCTTCTCCTGCGGGCCGCACGCAATGACGTCATTTCATTGTGCGCTGCCTGCAGGAGAAGACGGGCACAGGCTAGAGGGGAGAGAAGAGGACCTGAGCAGCGTGGGAGCGGAGGAAAGGTGAGTGGGATGTTTATTTTTATTTGGGACAGGCACTGGGGGGTTAACTAGGCTACCAGGGACATGACTGGGGGGTTAACTAGGCTACCAGGGACATGACTGGGGGGTTAACTAGGCTACCAGGGACATGACTTGGGGGTTAACTAGGCTACCAGGGACATGACTGGGGGGTTAACTAGGCTACCAGGGACATGACTGGGGGGTTAACTAGGCTCCAAGGGACATGACTGGGGGGGTTAACTAGGCTACCAGGGACATCACTGGGGGGGGGGGGGGTAGCTAGGCTACCATGGACATCATTGGGGGGGGGGGGGTAACTAGGCTACCAGAGACATGACTGAGAAGGATTAACTAGGCCTACCAGATGCATCACTGGAGGGGGTTAACTAGGCTACCGGGGACATGACTGGGGAGGGTTAACTAGGCCTACCAGAGGCATCACTGGAGGGGATAACTAGACTACAAGGGGCATGACTTTGGGGTTAACTAGACTACAAGGGGCATCACTGGGGGTTAACTACAATAGCAGGGGCACCAGGGGAACAATACTTTGCCTTGCCCCTGGTGCTGCAAACCCACGCTACTAACTGCCGCGCACAGTATGCGGCCCTCGAATGATTTTATTAATACCCGACTGGCCCTCGACATGGAAAAGGTTCCCCACCCCTGATCTATAGTGACACCACTCACAAAAGTAGCAGTTTTTGAAATACTAACAACTATTCTACTATGAATTTACAGTGAAAAAGATCCCCAGAAAATTTGTCAATTTAATTTTATGCTGCGTTCCAGAGCCACTTTATAAATTTCCATACAGGAAAGTACCAATTGTGAAGGGGCAGGTGTTTTTTTTAACAAAACAAAGAGATGGCCACTTGGTATATGCACATGTTTTTTGTTCTAGCGTTTAGTTTTCATACCAAAATTCTGTAGAGTTTAAAAATCGATCTACCCTCTTAAAATAATGACAGAAAATCAGTTTTGCACTTAGTCGCTTAGCAACTGTCCGTAATTTCATTTTTTGTTGAACCAATAGACAAGCTCTTCCTCATCTAGTATCAGTTTTTAGGGCTTAGTATACATTTCCTATTTCAATTCTTATTGTGTATTTTATAAATGGCAGTCGCACCACATAGCAATTAAATGGGTATATAGATTTGTAATTTACTTCTGTTTTAAAATCTCAAGTCTTCCTATACTTATCAGCTGCAGTATGTCCTGCAGGGAATGTTGTTTACTTTTCAGTCTGACACAGTGCTCTCTGTTGACGTCTCTGTCAACAGCAGAAAATCCCCATAGAAAACCTCTATTGCTCTGGACAGTTCCTGTCCGGAACAGAGGTGGCAGAAAAGAGCACTGTGTGAAACTAAAAACAAAACACCACTTCCTGCAGGACATACAGCAGCTGCTAAGTTTAATATTCATGTTGGAGAAAGAACAAGTGTTGTATAACCTCTTGGAGTTCTAGCAATCTATCACACAACCAGCTTTCCTGCCCCTGATTGTGTTTGCCTGTAAAATTACAACACTATAAGGCTATGTTCCCCCAATGAACTAAAGGTTGAAAAGAACGATCATTGTTGCTGAACAACGGACGGAAATAATCTTCATGAACATTATTTCCGGACATTGTTTAACAATAAAGGGATTTTTGCTGCGATCTTTAGCACGTCGTGGGAACACTAACGTGCTGGATACTAAGGGCCCTATTACACGTGTCAAAAAATTGTTTGTATGTCGTTGATTTAGATCTGAACCTAAAATTATCCTTAATCGTTCGCTGTAATTCCACATTTTTTTACTCAAGTTCCACATTTTTTCACTAATCGTTCAGTGTAATTGCACACTGTTCATTGTTTTGCTGGGATCAGAAGAAATAAATGATCATAGTAACGATCGCAATAACAATCGTAGTAACGATCGTATCTAACGCCCATCGTTCTGTGCAATATGGTGAACGATTTCGGGTTAACGATACACAATATCGTTTGCGATCATTTTTCGTTAATCGTTAAAAAATGGCTCCGTGTAATAGGACCCTAAGCCCCAGCTGCTGGTGGTAAACAGTTACCGTGCAGGGTGAAAGTGGTTAAATGTGATATCTGCTAGAGTAAACAACTGCTATAATTACCTTCCATGCAACAGAGAGGAGGACAATGGGAAATGCATATACAGTAACAAAGCTCTAGCTACATACTGTTACAAATTACAACTATTTATAGCAACCTAGAGATATGCTTGAACAGAGGTCTATCTTGCCTGAGTCGTGCAGAGGTATAATTATAACAGACTGAAGCAGAGAAGTCTGGTAGATATGAAGCCAGAAAAGTGGGTGGAGTGAAGAGTGATGTAATAGCATCCGTACCAAGGGCTACATAATGATGCTTGCTGCGATATTGGTTGGATAGCTTATAAAGCATTGGAAATACACACAAATTTATATAACCCATAATATAACAACAAAGGCACAGGCATGGGGAATTGAGAAAATGGGTTTTTTTTCTCACCTTTTTACATCTCTTACAGATCAATATACCAGATAGCATACTATAGATGGATTTTTTTTATCTGTGAATTCTATTGGGAGAGTATACGTTGCATACAGTATGGATAACCTAATAGAATTATATGGGCTCTGCATTCTTAAAGGGAATCTGTCATTAGGTTTATGCCACCTTAAGGCTATGTTCACATGGGGTAAGAGACCGGCCGTTCCGTGACCCTGGGCGGGTCACGGAACGGCCAGTCTCTGCCCGGATCATCCAGGCCGGTACTCAAGTACCGGGCGGATGATCTTTATAGCCGTAGTGTTGTGATGCGGGCGCATCAGCGCGCGCCCGCATCAGAACCTCCCACAGCACATAATGAAGCAAACGGCTGGAGCCGCTTGCTTCATTGTGCGAACTGACAGGGTTTCCTACGGCCGCAATTCAGGGAAGTTTCAGGGAGTTTCCTGCTTCTCATGAATATTGAGGACTACTGTGCTCATGCACATAATGGACAGGACTACTTATTGCCAATGTTATTCAGGAGGATATCTCTGAACCAGCTGCACAGAATAATGTAAGTGACATATCATTCTGTTTAGCTTCTGTTTCACTAGTTTATGCTACCCTGAGATAGAGTGTCTTTAAAGAGAAACTGACAGCATGGAAATGCATATATCCATGCTGCCACTTTCCAGATGCCAGTCACACAAGCATCCCATACATACATCCCATAGTAATGCTGACAGCTGGAGAAAACAGAGCGGCTTGAAGACACATCAGTGGCTGGGGAATGGGGTGGGGGCTGAAAGTGTCACAGTCCCGGAACAGAACATTTTTACAGAAGATGCCCGATTACACAGTACCACTAAAGGTATGTATGCCATGCTTCAGTGATGGGCATCTGTAAACTGGCAGCAGTGATATATGCATATCCAAGCTGTCAATTTCTGTTTAATTATTAGTGAGTAAAGATGGCAAATCTGTATTTGTGAATGCACCCTCTTATTTTTGTAGGTGACCTACACTAGGCACCTCCCTCACCTGCTCCCACCTATTGTTATTGGTGGCGTTGTTAGCACTGTGGTACACCATTTCAGTCCTACTGCAGGGCCCACACCTTACTGCAGCTTTGACTGGAAGTGATCGCTTTGTATTTCTTTGTGGGACACATTATCCAGTAATTATTTTGCAACATTGGCAACTGAAAAAAAAACCTTAAAAATATAAATCTATTTCTAAATTACATATACTTACATAATGGTCCTGTGCAGCTGGATATTATTAAGTGTGGCTGACCGTCTGATAATAAGTATATTTGGAAGTTTTCCCACCTGCCTCTCTACCAATATCATAATAGAATATATAGTACCAATAGAAAGGTACAGTGTGCTGTGAATTGCTATATATAGATTATATGTGTAATTCTGAACTCACTACCATGTCTTTTATTTTGCTGTTTTGATTTTACATCACTTTTAGGATTAGGATATTGATATAGGACTTTACATTTTCCCCATAGACTGGGCACATCTGTGGTTATCATTGATCCAGGCCATGATGATAAAATAACTCCTGGGCTGTACAGAAACTTTATGTAGACTGCTGATTGATTTGATCTATCGATCTATAGCCGCAACGTGGTTAAATGCGGTCAGTAGAGCTACAAAAAGTCTTTTTGTAGCCTGGGTCTAAAACTACAATGTAAAAGCCCCTGGAGCTCAAATCTGCAAAAAGTTACCACAGATTATGTTTCCTGCTAGAAAAAGAAGAAAAATCTGAGCACTAAGGGCATTGAGCATCAATAATATTGAGCTTCTGCTCTGTTGTAGTCTGATTCATCCTGGCAATAGTTTCCTGTTTTGTTTTTTCTTCTCTCTGCCTTCTCATGCTATTGTGTTGGAGTTTTGTGTCCTTCTGTGTGTGCACTTCTATGCACTGTATATGCACATCTTCGAAAACCCCTTATTTGTTATTCAGGAGATACAATTTATATCCTATGTTCGGTTATGGCACATTGTATGGCCTCACACTGGCTTAAAATCGTGGAAAAACTCTGTCGCAGTTTTTTTCAAACCACAGCATGCTGACGGCGTGGCTTTTTTTTTTTTTTATTTGCAAACTGTGGCATTTTTCTCCCGTAGACTTTAATGTTAAGGTCTTCTCAAAAACACCATTACTGTTTGTATGGTGTTTCCGTTTTTGTACCCTTTAGGTCCAGCATCTATATCATGTGATAACAGGAAAAGGAAATTTAGGCATCTTGGTGTGCACAAAAACCTAAACCACAAAATGATTATTTATACATAAAGTCAAAAACATCAGAAAAAAACCAAACCCATGAAAAAAATGCCTAGTGCTGCAGAATTGTAGCTCTAGCTGCCATCCTGCCTGAGATAAAGTCCTTTGAACCTCTATTTTTAGTTAATCTAAGGGTATCTAGGAGCTCTAGCTAAGGCAGATTGCATCTCTAACTGCAACCTAGCCAGAGCTTTGTTGCTCTTTTTGATACACCATTTTTTCTGTTTTATACTATATTATAATAAAAACATTGCAGACTTATGGGTTTTTTTGAATTTGTTGCCTATGTCTAAATACTGAATGACCTCTGTTGCAGCATTTTTGAGAGCACAAGCATTTGTTTATTGCGGATGCCAATCACTGAAAGAATCCTCAAACATAGAGCTTATGAAAAACCTCCTTATTTATTTTTAGTGCTATATAACTTCAACCAACTGTGCACCAACATGTTTTTTTTTATATATACATATAGGTTGTCAGGAATGTGCAGTAAGCCTGGTGTGAACTGGGCTTGTTTTTCACTTGCTTTTCAGCCTCTTGGCAATGCAGAAGTTACACTGCTCACTGCTAGCCTTGATCGCTGCACCTAAGGGTCCATTCACACAGAAAGATTATGGGACAGATTATCTGCCAAAGATTTGAAGCCAAAGCCAGGAATGGATTTAAAATGAGGATACATTTCAGGCTTTCCTTTATGACCTGATCTCTGTTTATAGTCTGTTCCTGGCTTTGGCTTCAAGTCTTCAGCAGATAATCTGTCAGATAATCTTTCTGTGTAAATGGACCCTAAGCAGTGTTGTTTGATTGACAGATGCCTCTACCTGTCCAGAACCTTGAGGATCAGAGCGCTGCTCCAATGGGGAACAGGACTTTGACTATCTGCTTCACCTCTGACTTTGTATCGCGTTGCCTGTTGGGTTCTGACTTGGCTACCTGGCTCCCCTTTATTGTGTTTGTCTGTCTGTCTTGTTCTGTGTTGCACGTATCCACTACAGAAAAAGTCTTTATGGGGCCGAT
Organism: Dendropsophus ebraccatus; assembly: GCF_027789765.1. Lineage (NCBI taxonomy): Eukaryota > Metazoa > Chordata > Amphibia > Anura > Hylidae > Dendropsophus > Dendropsophus ebraccatus. The sequence continues at coordinate 35,059,360 of NC_091463.1, read as the reverse complement.
AGAGGCAAGTAGGTAGGGACAGTGGGTGGGTTCAGTATCAGGGCCCACTGTCTCGTCTTGTCTTTACCTCCCTGTCCTGACATAGGTGCAGATTTACCAATATGCACCACTAGTATACACCAAGGGGGTAGATTTTACCCTTTTCCGTGTCGTATACCTGGTGGGTGGGCAGGGGGTGCAGCGAGGCAGGGAAGAGGCGTGGTCTCCTCCTGTGTCTATTTTCTCATGGTTTAAGCCTGGAAACAGGTGTAAACCATTGAGAAAATCTACACCAGTTCCAGAGGTGGAGGAGGTACAGACAGATGTACTAAGAGGCATGCTCCTCTTAGTAAATTCAGCCAGGTAATGCGGGGCAGGGCTTTATTTTACAAATCCCCTCCCCTCCTCCATAATCTTTTGTTAAAGAGACAGTTCATAAGTAGGGCTGTGCAATCCACACATTTAGTAAGATATGGACATCAATAGTTCATGCAATACAGTTAACAATAAAGTGCAGACCAATTGAACAGGGATTCAGAAATGGCAATATGGATTCACTTTGCAAATTCCGCACACATTTCCATATTCTCTACCTGCCTCCCACTGAACCACTCAATTGTTGTTGAGGACTTCTGGTCATAGCGCTCACTACTGCTCCCAAACCCAACGCATTTCCTGCTTCACAGCAATCAGCACATTCCTCCTGGTACTGATGTCAGCCATTCCTGTAGATGTCAGGTTGTCTGCTTATACATATATAAATTATAGTGTTGTGGACATGTCACTGGCAAAGTGCTCGAGGGGATGTACATCTCACCCAGGTTAATACATAGCGTGAGATGGTGAGTCCAGGAGGCATCTGTGCTCAGCAGTGTTATGCTGCTGAGCTATTATTAATTATTGCCGGGCCTGGACTTACATGGAATGGCAGGTAGGTTTTTGGTAGTGGGACTTGCCATTCCCTCCCCACGATCCAGGTCAGGTTTTGGGGTCAGGTGTTTCTGACCCTAATCAGCCTGACAAGGTAAAAGCCCTGCAGAGGATCCAGTGTTTGCTCTCAGCCAGGAGTGAACAGCCTGTGTGTTTGGTGGGAGCTGTGAATACAGACGCTGCTGGAGCATATATATACCCTGCGGTATCCAGGTGAAAGACGCACTGTTTGTCTAGTGTCAGATAGGTGAAGAAACCTGTTAGTAAGCGCCCAGACGGGCAAGACCTTTTTGTTTGTTTGGTTCTTAAAAGCACAGTGTTGCTTTATTTCTGTTTGACGGACTGTTTATGCTGCAAATAAACGCCAAGCTGTTATTTTATAAGTCCAAGTCTGCTGTGAACTGTGTCCAAACACACCATCCCCCGGGAAGATCCCTACAATTGGTGGAGGATGCGGGCAAAACGGTTGCTAGGGGCAACGGTGTGCATCAACTTGGCTACAGCTGCTTATGTCCTGGGTGAAGGCTTCTGCTTCACTCCAAAAACAGACAAGCAACATGGAGGAGATGATGAAGCAGTTAATGCAAGTGAGTCTGCAACAGCAGCAGGCTCTGACAGACGCTAACCTGCGCCATGAACAGACAATGGCTGCACATCAGCAAGCAATGGCTCAACAACAGAAACTTATTGAGCACCTGATAGCAAAGCAGGAGGCGTCTGCAGGTGCTAATCCCCAGCCGGTGGCAGCGGCCGCGCCAGAGACTTTGTCTGTGAGAAGAGCTGTGCAGCGAGCGCTGCAAAAGATGACTGCTGATGATGATGTTGAGGCCTACTTAACTGTCTTTGAGCGTGTGGCTGAGCGAGAAAAGTTACCCTCCACTGAGTGGGCAGAAGTCATTGCTCCCTATTTAACAGGCGAACCTCAAAAGGCCTACTATGACCTCAGTGAGCAAGAGGTCAAGGACTATCCTCGGATAAGAGCAGAGATACTCGCACGACTAGGGGTTACTGCTGCTGTCCGTGCCCGGAGGGTCCGCAACTGGAGCTACGGTCTGGACAAATCAGCGAGGTCCCAGATGTATGACCTGATTCATCTGGCAAGAAAATGGTTGGAGCCAGACACTTCTACTCCTGCACAGATCCTAGAGAGGGTCGTGATGGACCGCTACCTCCGCGCACTTCCTGCCGAACTGCAACACTTGGTGGGACAAGGCGACCCTAAGAGTGCCGACGAACTTGTCAACCTTGTGGAGAGGTTCCAGGCGACTGAGGACTACCTCCGTGATGTTCCTGCAGCACCTTCACCTCCCCGGAGTGCCAGACCTGTGCCTTCAGCTGGTAAGAGACTTCCATCTATTGGGGGAGTGTGGAGGGGTGCTGATAGAGGGAAGAGCGCTCAGGAGGCGTCTCAGGGGCAAAAGACTGGTGGTGGTCCCCGGTGGCTAAGTGGCCCTAAAAAGGACTCCCTTTTATGGAGACCAGGCCCTATCCAGTGCTGGAGATGCCAGGAGACGGGACATGTGTCTGCCCATTGCCCTCTTACCACTGAGCCCATGGAGTGTGACGCTAGCCGGCGTCAGTCGCTATTTGCGGAACCGTCTTTTGTTGCGGTCACTGGACTAGAGACTGAACCGCAAGTCTGCCACATTACTGTCAATAACTTCCCTGTTAAGGCGTTGCTGGACTCAGGAAGCCTTGTCACCTTGGTGCATGCCAGCCTGGTGACTGGGGACTTTGTGCCAAAAAGACATATGAGCGTGGTGTGCATACATGGTGATACAAAGGTTTACCCTATAGTACTGGCTAATGTCGGGACTGAACTTGGCACTGTACAATATGAAGTGGGTGTGGTTAAAAACCTTATGCATAATGTAATATTGGGGCGTGATTTTCCATTGTTCTGGGCTCTATGGGGAAAACAACAATCCCCTGAAAGGAGTGAGGAGACCCCTAAGTCTATTGCATTACCCACGGTAAATGATAAAAATGTACAGGATGAGAATGATGCTTTTCCTTTGCAGGTCCTGGCTGGTGAGGAAGAGGCTCCTCCCACTGAGCAGAATGTTCCAGACTTAGAGGTGTCTAGGGATAATTTTGGTACTGCACAATTACAGGACCCCACTCTCAAAAATGCGAGAGAGCAGGTCACTGTTATGAATGGGGTACCTCAGGAACCAGAAGCTGAGAAAAAATTTCCACATTTTTCTATGACTAATGATCTCTTCTATAGAGTAACTAAGATTAATGATGAGGTTGTGGAACAGCTTCTGGTGCCTAAGTCGTACCGGCGTCAGGTACTGGACATGGCCCATAATCATGTCCTTGGGGGCCACTTGGGGACAGATAAAACGCAGGAGAGAGTCCTCCAGAGGTTTTATTGGCCTGCGATTTATGCTGACATAAAAAAATACTGTGAGTCGTGCCCCATATGTCAGCTTAGCGCTCCAGTGTCGCATTTTCGCAGTCCTTTGGTCCCACTCCCCATCATAGAGGTACCTTTTGACCGGATCGCAATGGACTTGCTGGGTCCCATTGTAAAGTCGGCTAGGGGACACCAGTACATTCTAGTTGTGTTAGACTACGCGACCCGCTATCCTGAGGCTGTACCCCTAAGAAACACTGCCTCTAAAACAATTGCACGGGAATTGTTTTATATGTTTTCCAGGGTGGGGATCCCCAAGGAAATCTTGACTGACCAAGGTACCCCATTTGTGTCAAAGGTGATGAAAGAGCTATGCAAACTGTTTAAAATCTCACACCTACGTACCTCTGTATATCATCCCCAGACAGACGGGTTAGTGGGGAGGTTTAATAAAACCCTGAAACATATATTTAAAAAAGTGGTGGAAAAGGATGGTCGTGATTGGGATCACTTACTACCTTACCTGATGTTTTCTATTAGGGAAGTACCCCAAGCGTCCACAGGGTTCTCTCCCTTCGAATTAGTCTATGGTCGTCACCCTAGGGGTTTGTTGGATATAGCGAAAGAGACATGGGAAAGTGAGTCCACCCCATACAAGAGTGTTATAGAGCATGTAACACAAATGCAGGACCGTATAGCCACTGTAATGCCCCTAGTAAGGGAACACCTCCACAGGGCGCAAGAGGGCCAAAGCAGAATTTACAATCGTTCTGCAAGAATCAGGACATTTAGCCCAGGTGACCGGGTACTCATACTTGTTCCCACGGTAGAAAGCAAATTCTTAGCAAAGTGGCAGGGTCCCTATGAAATTGTAGAGAAGATCAGTGAGGTCAACTACAAGGTGCACCAACCAGGTAGAAGGAAGCCTTTCCAAGTTTATCACATAAACTTGATCAAGCCCTGGAAAGACAGGGAATCCTTGGTGGCGACAAAGCCTGTTGGTCATCTGTCACCACCAATCCCTCCGGTCAGGACACACCCTATCTGTGTCCCAGAAGCAGGAAGCTAAGGAGTTCCTGCAGAGAAATAAAGACAAGTTTTCTGACCTTCCAGGGCGTACGCATCTCATTAGTCATCATATTGAAACTGAGCCTAGAAGCAGAGTAAACCTTAAGCCCTATAGGATACCAGAAGCACGGAGGGAGGCGGTATCATCTGAGGTAAAACGTATGCTTGACCTAGGAGTCATTGAGGTGTCCCAGAGCGAGTGGTCCAGCCCGATTGTGCTAATCCCAAAGCCCAATGGAACTTGGAGGTTCTGTAATGATTTTAGAAAGTTAAATGAGATCTCCAAGTTCGATGCCTACCCCATGCCCAGGGTAGATGAGTTGATAGAAAGGATGGGTAATGCCAGGTACATAACTACCCTCGATCTCACTAAGGGCTACTGGCAGATCCCACTCACTCCTGAGGCTAAAGAGAAGACTGCATTCTCCACCCCTGATGGGCTCTTCCAATACGTAGTGATGCCATTCGGGTTACATGGAGCCCCTGCCACTTTTCAGAGGTTGATGGACTTGATTCTGCGACCACATCGTGATTACTCCGCTGCCTACCTCGATGATGTGGTCATTTTTAGCCCGGATTGGAAAAATCACCTCTGTAAGGTCCAGGCGGTGTTAGATGCCATAAGTGATGCGGGGTTAACCATCAATGCAGAGAAGTGTGCACTAGCCTTAGAGGAGGCCAAATACCTGGGCTACATTATTGGGAAGAGGTTAGTGAAACCACAACTAAATAAAATTGAGGCAATGCAGAATTGGCCTCAACCCCTCACAAAGAAACAGGTCAGAGCGTTCCTGGGTATTACGGGCTATTACCGAAGGTTTGTACCGAATTTTGCCTCAATTGCAGCCCCGCTAACTGACCTGACAAAGGGTGCGAAGTCCGCAATGGTGACATGGACTCCAGAGGCTGAGAAGGCTTTTCAAAGCCTTAAGTCTGCCTTGTGCCAACAGCCGGTGCTAGTTACCCCTGACTTTAGGCGAGAGTTTCTAGTACAGACAGATGCCTCTAACACAGGGTTAGGTGCCGTCCTCTCACAGGTCGTGAATGGCGAGGAGCACCCGGTGATGTACTTAAGTAGGAAGCTATCCCCGGCCGAGAAAAACTACGCCATTGTGGAGCGAGAATGTCTGGCAGTGAAGTGGGCCCTAGAGTCCCTGAGGTATTACTTACTAGGCAGGAGATTCAAGTTAGTGACAGACCATGCCCCCCTAACATGGATGAAATTAAACAAGGAGAAAAATGCGAGGGTGACTAGATGGTTTCTGTCCCTCCAAAACTTTAATTTCATGGTGGAACACAGGCCAGGGAAATTACAGGCAAATGCTGACGCCTTATCTAGGGTACACTGCCTGTGGGGACAATACGCTCAGCCCTCCGGTCTGAAAAAGAGGGGGGGGATATGTGGACATGTCACTGGCAAAGTGCTCGAGGGGATGTACATCTCACCCAGGTTGATACATAGCGTGAGATGGTGAGTCCAGGAGGCATCTGTGCTCAGCAGTGTTATGCTGCTGAGCTATTATTTATTATTGCCGGGCCTGGACTTACATGGAATGGCAGGTAGGTTTTTGGTAGTGGGACTTGCCATTCCCTCCCCACGATCCAGGTCAGGTTTTGGGGTCAGGTGTTTCTGACCCTAATCAGCCTGACAAGGTAAAAGCCCTTCAGAGGATCCAGTGTTTGCTCTCAGCCAGGAGTGAACAGCCTGTGTGTTTGGTGGGAGCTGTGAATACAGACGCTGCTGGAGCATATATACCCTGCGGTATCCAGGTGAAAGACGCACTGTTTGTCTAGTGTCAGATAGGTGAAGAAACCTGTTAGTAAGCGCCCAGACGGGCAAGACCTTTTTGTTTGTTTGGTTCTTAAAAGCACAGTGTTGCTTTATTTCTGTTTGACGGACTGTTTATGCTGCAAATAAACGCCAAGCTGTTATTTTACAAGTCCAAGTCTGCTGTGAACTGTGTCCAAACACACCATCCCCCGGGAAGATCCCTACAGTGTATAGAGTATAAAGTATATAGAGTTTAGGGGTGTGCTTTTCAAAGTGTATTTTATTTGAAAACCAGACTTTTTGTGCTTATTGATCTGGTAGTTTTATGTAGGTATGTGCATTAAGACCTGGCTCCAAGGAATATAAATGAACATGTTAAACTTTTTTTAAAGGGTATGGTGCACTTTCAGATCAAGTCACATGCAGAGATGAGTGAACTTACTTTTTACTGAACTTACTGTAAATTCGCTCATCTCTAATCATATATTTAACCAAAATGACCACATTATATACATTTTTAATAAGCAATTAAGCAATAAGTAGTGATGAGCGAATACTGTTCGAACTAATAGATATTCGATTGAATAATAAGGTATTCTGCAGTTTCTGCTTTTTACCTCTAAGTGGTCGAATAGATGTTTTTCAATAATCGAATACTTGTTCCCATTGGCTTTAGTGGGATCGAATATTCAATCAAATATTCTAACATTTGGGAGATATTTGTACGAATATCGAATATTTCACCATTCGCTCATCACTAGCAATAAGCAACAAGCAACTTGACCCAAAATTGAATGAAGGTGGTTATATGTAAGAAGAGCAGAGTAGCATTTTAATACTGTTGAAGGTGTTAAAATTGTTAATGGGAATTAGTTTTTATTTTTTCGTTTTAGTTTTATTTGTACATGCCAAAATGAGAATATTGTTCTGCTGTATGAGAGTGTCATCTGTTATACCCCATCTCACTGGTACTTCATTTTGTATCAGAATATAATTTGATCAAACTAAGTTTATTAACTTAAAAAAAAAAACATTTAACATATCACAGGGACATGTCAAAATTTTTTTATTGGTCAGAGTCTCTTGGCGAAGACCCACTAATAAGGAGAACGGCTGTTCAAGCCGCTTCATTTTAATTCTAATGGATTGACAGCAGGAGATTGAGTTCATTCTCCTTATTGGTTAAGGTTTCAGCAGTGAGACCTTGATCAATCCAAAGCTTTGATTAGTGGCATACTATAACAGAAATGTCTGTTTCCAATATGGCTGCCTCAGGGAAGTTTTTAAATACAAAAACCTGAAACATTTTCAATGATAATAATTCCAGTGTTTCCATTCTACAGTACACACTTACATTTATCTAACTAGCTGCATTAAAATTAAATGCATACAATTTAAGTGCAAAGCTGAAAAGATGGCTGCAATTTTCTTGTTCTAACAATAAACTATGATTATCTTTTACTTTACTTTCCTATCCTTTACTTATGACAGGTTCCATTTAGCATACTTATCGAAGAGATCCACAGCACTCAGGAAGCAATTAGATGGAAGTAGACATGATCAAATTGTGGATAACATGGGTACAAAAAAAAGTGCAGGGATGTTTAAGTCCTCCCAGAACTTATTGGTCGCAAAGCCATAAAGCTAAACAAAATCTCATTGGGGACTTTTTTTTATTTTTTCTTGCTGTATTGAAAAACATAACAGATACACCTAAAAGTTTAAATCTTAAAGCAAATGTACCACTAGCACATTGCTTTTGTGATTTTTACATGGATAGACCGGCGCCAACACGGGGATTCTAGTGCCACGGTTCTTTTTTCTTAACTGCAGCCCAGTTCCCACATATGGAGCAAGTCTTTTACTGTGCACCAGCCGGGGGAGAAGCACTGGAGGCAGGCCTGCCTGCCCCCAATGTGATGATCATTCCTCCCCTCTGTGACGTCATGGACATCACAGAAGGGAGGGGTTTCCTCCCTCTGGGAGCGGGCCAGCCCGTCTCCAGTGCTTCACCCCCGCCTGGTGCTCGGTAATAGACCTGGCGCTGTACGTGGGAACCAGGACACAGATCAAAAAAAGTACCACAGCATTGGCATCCCCATCGGTCTATCCATGTAAAAATCACAAAAGTGATGTACCGGTGGTACATTGGCTTTAAATTGAAAGAGGTATCCATATAGTCTTTGCAGCTCTGTTAAATATACCACATCAACAAAAAACGACGCCTTAAAACCCATATGATATTCTTTCTAAAATCCCTCCAGTGCAGCACTAATAATTATAATAATAACACTAATGCATTAGAAGAAATCTAATTGTTGCCCATTATTTTCACTGATGTAATCATCATCTTTGTTACATTCTCACATTCTTCCCCTCCATATCATACTATGTAATCAATAAGATATAAGGATATAGAAAAGAAAGCATTACACCCTACGGAGTTACAGAACAGTCCAAGCACTGAGTAGGCATGGTTGGATTTATCATTGTAATGACATTAAGACTGCAGCCTGCTGTATGAGTCACGTCAATCACGGACACCCAACAAATAGGATATCTTCTACAGTTATATTAGAAAAATATTGTATGAGGTGTGAGAACTAGTTGCTGTCTTAAGATACACACCGAAAAAAAAGTATTATCAGTGCTCTGGCACAACACACCACTCTTTCTTCCTCTTCTCTTTTTATAAATAACCATTTCGGCTGTGTGTACACTTCTGATGTCAAGCGTTGCCTGTCCTGCATTCTTAACCAGTGCAGACACCATCGCCAGGAAAAGTGGCGCACACTCTCTGCAACTGTGGGCGGCTTTAGTCTGTCAGAGCACTGGTGCTGCTCCTCCCAGCTACGGCGCATGCACAGGTTAAGGCTATGTTCCCACTACATAAGCTACGTAGTAATCACGGCCGTTGTTGCATATTTGCCACAATGGGCGTGATTACTATGTAGCTTACGTAGTGCTGCCTTCTATGGATGCCTTCTATGGATGATCTTCTCAGACACCAGCAATTCGTGACCAGTGACCGAGTGCTAACATGGCCTAAGGATGCAGGGCACACGTGACCCTTGATATCTGTGGAATAAATATTTCGACTTGGCCTCTAGCGCACACACACCACAGTCAAGGGTCAAGCTTGCCCTGCATCCTTAACCTGCAAAGGCGTTATATTTTATTTTATTTCTGCTCACACATCCTCTAGCAAAGTCAGTATAGGTCCCCTATAGTAGTGTGCTATAGATGTGTTAATAAAATTGTAAAACATACCCTACCATAGTGCAATCTGCTCAGTGCTTAGGGTTCAGTTTTTTGCTTTGCTGCTGCTGTCATTTATTCCATTTCTACTTACACTGCATCTTAAAAGCCAGTTCATCAGTAACCCTTTCTCATCCTATGTGCCATCTATAGTAGTGTACGGTGTAAAAAAAAAAAAAGAAAAAAATCACAGTCAGCGCACTTTTACCAAAATTGTCATGGCATAGTAGAGAGGAGTATGTGATCTGCTGTGATTAGACATTCAGGAGGCAATCCTGTCTGTGTAATACTGGCAAACAGCCCAGCCCTGGTTCTGCTGAATGAAATGGGGAGAATGAGAAATAACTGTGCACCATGTAGGGGACTCTGAGTAAATGCAGTGAGATCACTAACACTCTGATCAAAACTGATCAGACTGATAAAACTTTGCAGATTTTTTATTTATTATATTTGCAGATTTTTTATTTATTATATTTTTTATTAGATATTTTTCCCAGGTATTGCTTGTGGCATTTCTCACCACTGTTGTAAGATTTAACAGATGTATTAAGTAGATAAGCCTCTAACTAAATTTGCCATATCCATCATACTGTTCGTGCGCCAGACTTAGAAATTTGTACTGTGAGCTGAAGTAGATTTCTGGCATAGTTTATACTAATTCCTGATGGGAGTCTGAATCTGCCAGACCACTGGAGGTCACATAATGTCAATGTTTTGGAATCAAAGGTAGCATAAAAGGGAAGAAAGACTCACATTATTGCAAAAGTGCCTCTCCTCTAGGCCATGTGCGGTAAACCAATCGGTGGCAGTAAATATTAGAAGAGGACAGGTGTTGCGGTACTGCTGCAGCACTTGTAACAGGGCCTGAGTGGTACAGTATATGCCCTTCCCTAGGTCCCAAACACTGCAGAGTCCAGGATATTCTTAAACAAGTTGGAACTTTTACTTGTAATACTTCTTACATTACAAGGCAATAACAGTCCTTTTGTAAGCAAGGTGCCAAAGTTCAATAGCTTAAGAGTTGGCTAAAGAGATCCCTTTGAAATACTTTAGCAGGTATACTGAAGCATTAGACTGAAGTGGTAGACTGAAGAATACCTCACTGCTAGTGATGAGTGAACTTACAATACTAGTAAAGTGAAGTGCCTGAAAAAGCTGAATCCAGTCCTGGAAAACTTCTCCCAGGACAAGTTTACCAGGACTGGATTCTGCTTTTCCAGGCATCTGGAGAGGAGCAGCAAGGAGTTCAAAGGCAGCTGGCTGATAATTTGGTAGCCAAACCTAGTGAATCGCTTTACTTCACTAGTACTGTAAATTTGCTCATCCCTACTCACTTTTGTAAGCAGGAATACTGAAGGAAAGACTTTTCTTTAAGTTTGAGCACAGTCTCTTTAAGGAAGTTACATGTTACTTTGAGATAAGATTTGTAGACTAGGTGACAGTGGGCTACCTTAGGGGGACCTATCCAGACACTGGGTACTCAACTGTAAGGGGCTCTATCTTGTGTCAGTGGCGTTAAACTTGAAAATTACCTGTACCCACGGCTATAAGGATCCGCCTATTGCTAATTGAGGGCACTGAGTGATATGAATTCAGGAACACAGGTCCCACCTTGAGAGTAAAGCTAGCTGTCAGGAAGACTCCTATCAGACCTACCGAGTTTGCAGCAGAGTTCTAAACTTAGTTGCTCTTACCTAACTGCTGACTGTTGTATTACCTCTTGCAGACTTTTGCTATGTTTTTAGAAGAAGAAGAAGTCCTTAGTCCCTGTCTAGTCTAGTAGTCTCACCGCAGGTTTCACTAGCCCGACATAGCTGGGATACAGTAGTGTTCAAATAAGTGCTTTGATCTGGATACACTCTTTGATGAAACCCAACAGATGGGTCATGGCCTCCAGTCTAGGCCCTGGGAAAGTTTTTCAGTGGGGAGAACTCTTCTCTGCCTCTTTCTCTGACTAAACCAGAACAAACCAACACCTGCTCCTCATTTTATATAGGCATTGTATAGACGCATCAAAAAGCTAACTGATTAGTAGGGAAAACATCAGGAGACTTTAAATCTGACCTTTGATAGGTTAAAGAGGACCTGTCACCCCCCGCGCCAGGGTGACAGGCTCTCGACCCCCAGCTAGATCCCCTTATAGTTACCGCATGTCGCCGAGTCCCGTTGCGGGAGCCGGTCCCGGGACGGAGATATCTTGGTGAGAAGCCGGCGCGCGCTGTGGAGATGGGTCCAGCGTCCATAGAGAATGAATGGAGCCGGACTCATCTCTGCTGCGTGCGCACGGCTCCATTCATTCTCTATGGATGCCGGACCCATCTCCACAGCGCGCGCGCCGGCTTCTCACCGGGGTATCTCTGTCCCGGGACCGGCTCTGGCAGCAGGACTCGGCGACATGCGGTAACTATAAGGGGATCTAGCTGGGGGTCGGGAGCCTGTCACCCCGGCGCGGGGGGTGACAGGTCTCCTTTAACTAAACAGAGGAGGGTCTAGTGTGAGGTACCTTTGACGGGGATTGGTCTTATTCAGCTCTAAGCTAGTTGGCAAAAACATCATTCAGTACATGAAATAAGTCACATAGGCAGTTAACCCTTAATGCCATTCCTTCAGCTGTGCCTAACAATAGCATACAAGATAGAGAGACGCCTAGTAGTGGGAGTGCATTAGGACATCCCCAGCCCAGAACCCTTTGCTAAACCTTTCTTCAGTGCACACGGTCCTACATACACCAAACACAGCAGTGGCACATGAGCTCTGGGACACTGCACATGTGTGCGGAAACTGTTCAGTCCATTGAGGAATATTATTATTATACACCAAGGATCACAATAATAAGCTCTCCTTCTCTGCAGTTATCTGCCTGGCAGTATGGTTTCTTGAAGCCAATAACCCCCATCCCTATGATTGCTCACTCTATCAGCTAACTCTTTTAATTTCCTTTCAACCCGTTATTTTGAATTAGAAGGTTTAGATAGGTCAAAGGGGAAAGGCTGGAAGAAGATAGAATGAAGACAGTGCTTTAATGATTCACTGTCAAAAAATATATGATAAGTCACTGTAATTCCTTTATGATTTATACCTTCAACTTTCCTGTCTGGGGATTTTGAAAGTCAAGTTCCTTCCCACTAAGATGATTGTGAAGAATAGTGGATTAGCTGTCAATTATATTGTTGGTTGCAAAAGAGCATTGCTTATCCAAAAGCTGGTCAATACCACAAGTAACACCTGGGCGGTTATGCTGTGGTAGGTGGTGGCCTCTCTTGGACCCATAGGGGGCAGAAGCTGTCAGCAATATGGAGGTCTAACCTGGGATATCCAAAGAAAACATTATAAGACACTGTCCTTTTGTACCCACTGACTGTGAAGAATACCAAGACATAATTCTTCTGGAGACTGTAAGTTTTGTTTAACACTTAAAGTGATACTGTCACCCCCCTTACTGTTTGTGTGACTCTCCACACCATCCACAAGCTTAGATGCTGCACATTTGGTATATACCTATTTAAAACAAGTCTGCATCCTCGTTCTGTTCTAAAATTGCTTCATTTCATCAGTTAAAAGAGTCGAGTAGGTGGGGCTCCATGACAGTTGCCCCCCCCCCCCCCCGTCAGGAGATGGGGCCCAACCTAGTTGACACTGTTAACTAATGAAATAAAGCAAGAGTGAAGGGGGTAACAGTATCACTTTAAAGAAGCCATAACCACAGTAAAGTGGTGGAGTACAATGCACCCTTTACAACTGCACATGTTTTTATCCAGAAATAAAATATTGCAATATTACACGCAATGGTGGAGATCTGTATAAGTTATATTATAACATGTTTTCATAAAAGAATATTAATTCCATTTTAAACTATTGTCATTATCTCATTTTCCATGTTTGTACTTGTTAACAGTCAAAGGAAGTGACAGATAATATTACATCAAAACCATAGTCACCATATGTTTTGTGAGATGGACAGATGTCTGTTGTCTCAGGGTACCAAGCCAAGAGGAGACCCTGTTATTATATGATAAATCTTCTCATCTTAGTATTTGGCTTACACACAGGAACTGCACAATACCTCCCACTTACGTGTTCTGTTCTCTTCTATATCAAGCAGTTTTCCAGCTTTGGTTACCACATATTATGAATAATTCCTGGAAAATAAATCTATTTATTGAAAGATTGGATAAAAACTGGCAGTTTATTGCGTTCTCTTTATTCTTGTTTATTGTACAATGTTAGTGGTAGGTCAGTCTATTATGTCACCAGGATCTGAATAACTTAGCAAAAATTATATTTTTCAATTTGTTCAAAGGTCCAGACATTTACAAAGGGTCCGCCTAAGGCGTATGCCAAGGAGAAGGCACAGATTCTCCCCTTCTCCCTGGCGTTTGCCTGCCATGTGCCCCACTGGGGGGCAGGGGGAGCTTGGAGGGGGGAGCAGCAAGGCATGGCCTCCTCCCGTGCCTCATTTATTACGATTTACACCTGACTGCTGGAAGCAGGTGAAGATTTGATACGTTTCGGCACCTGGCTGTCCAGGTTCAGTAAGAGGTGTGCGCCTCTTAGTGAATTTGGTTAGAAAAAAGAGGGCGGGGCCTAATTTAAGACCAGCATATAAGTATGGCGGTCTTTATAAATCCCCACCAAAGTGTCAGTGTTGTCCATTATACCAAATGCTGCTCTCATTGACAAACCTGAACCAAAAAAATTACAGACGTACAGAATAGTAGTTTTTTACTTTGATAGCACAAACCCATGATTGTTTGTTTGTCTAATAGCTAAAAATACAGATCTTGTAAAACACGAAAGAAATAAAAGTAAATTATTTGAAGTAAAGGTATAATCCTTAGCATCCGACAGCAGCACAATGATGAGGTATCTTCACCCCTGTGCACGTGCAGGAATATTTTAATATGCAGTTGATCAATTTCAAACCCCAAACCAGCATAAGGTATATTACTGGTTACATATTTTTCTATTACAGGTGATGTAACTTACTCCTGGGGATCTTGTGTGTTTCATTCCGGTCTGTGGTGCCTAGGCAGATTACTTCTGTGTACGAGCAGTCATTCCTCAATGGCCTGATGGCTGATCTGTCTGTTGCCCTATTCCTTTTAAGAGTCATGTCAGTTGGGACCGGAAATGACACCACTATCACTATGCTCTCTGGGACATTAAAGGGCTATATTGTCATCATTTTTTTCATTGAGACATCATCATTTCATCATCCATCTGGTTATATTGATCCTTCCTGGTGTTTTTCGCCTCTTTTCGTGCCTGGATAAGCTTCCTGTTCTTAGGTTGCAGATGCTGAGAACCATTACTCCTGTCTTATTATTAAGCACTATTCATAGAATCTAATATATATGCTGCACTAGCCTTCTCTTTTTTTTACTTGGTATTCATATTTAATTGGTGTTCTTTGTCTTCCCAGATGTTGTCTCTGAATTCTGGCATAAAGGCTTAGGCTCTTAGGAAAACTTCATGTAAAATGAAGAATCTGACATGCAGAGAATGTAAAAGAAGGCTATGAAAACTCTCTACCAAAAATGTCACCTGAGAATGATGAATTGCCAATCAGGAATGTCATTTGGGTACAGCACTTAGTCCAACAGTCCATGAAGGAAAGGAACGAGTCCTTGGTCATCTATTCCAGATGTTCCTGGAAAGTCATATTTTCCTCCTAAGAAAATGCAGCTCTATGAGGCACATGCCGCTTCTCTCCAGAACACTGAGAACCAAATGCATCACTAGAAGATTTGGGAGGGAAATGCAGAGCTGAATGCGTCTCTCCCCTCTCACTATGTCTGCAACTAAGATGATACTATTGACTTAAAAAGGGATTCTTTCTTGGTTATGTGGCACATGCATTACCCAGCTTGTTCTAATAACTGGTTAGAGTCTAAACACCCATGCCTCTACAACATTTCCCCCCAAATTTAAAGTGACAGTCCCCATTTATAGCATGTCACTTCATCGCACATCACCATTTACATTATTATACAGTGATAAAACACCCCACTGCGGTTGTATCGTCCGACACTTAGTTTGACATTTAGTGACATTTATCTGGATTCTGTCAATTTGCAGAGATTCTTGCCTACATATCTTCTACCACTGTCCGAAACTTTATCTTTGCCCTGTTTCAAATGTGACATTTGAAATATTCCTTCAGTGACAAAATGTGACTTTCATGATCTGACTCTGTAAATCTCTGAAAGTCTATAGTACTGTCAGATGGAGAGTATTCATTTCTGCCAATATACTCTTGGGTGCAGATAGGGGATTGGTACAGGCTTAATTGGGTTAGAGAGTTCTGTCTTCAGCCTTCAGCTCTATGGGAGATTTTCTCTTTGAAGAAAGAGTATTTTCAAATGGCAACTCAGACATCTGATCAATGGAGCCTGATAGGCTATAGACAGAGAGGGACCGGACGGGAAGTGTAGAGACGTGGTTGTCTTGGCTACACAGAAAGGCCAATGTCAGGTGACAGATCTGTGATAAAGTATGGAAACGTGTACTAATCTCCCAGCATGAACCAAATCATTGTGAAGAACAAATACTCGTTGCCTTCAATATTTGTGCATTGTGATCACTAAAAAGTGACATAGTTTATATAATTATAGCATAAAGGCAAAGAATATAGAATGCGTATCTACAATCAATATGTAAAGTGGATTAAATAGAATATTGGTCCATTTGTGCATTTTTATTCATATATACATAACTATGGATGAGCCATAAAATTAAATGGTTATAACAATCAAAATAGAAATCAGCAGGGAATTCAACCTTAAAAATATAAATCAGCAGTGGATGTAAAATAAAGCAAGTTTGTAATTTGCATAATTTTTTATTTCCGTTATCACACTTACTTGTATCTAGGAAGGAAGAAAACTTTCTTCTTATGTGCTGAAGAATTTATTGCAGGGTAAGTATATATACAGATTCTACAATGTCCCTACCTGGATTCTACACTGGAACCCCCTGATATGGGCGTCCCCACAATTCCACATGCAGGGGGCTAGCCCTACACTAAGAGAGTATATAAAATGTATCCACCAAAACCAAAACCATACAGATACTTTTGATACTGATAAGTGTGGTACAACAATTGAAAGCAAATAGTAGGAGCATGTAGCAAAAAAGTCCTTGGTGGCAGGCTAGTGCCACCAAACACATGATGCAGGGCCCAATTGTCTCCTACAGTATATTCAATTAGATACACCCTCAAGCAATGTTATATAGAGTGTGTGTTCTCAAAGTGACACTATTGAAATGTCACATTTATCTTCCAATCAGTCACATTAGACCATGTTGTCTCAAGAGAGCAGAAGACGTCTCCAGTCTCCTAAAGGCATCATTTTAGTCTTATGATGGTTGAAGAATAAGGAGATTAAACACACAAAGTCCCAGTCATCTGCACGCTCACAGAGAAGGCAGTCATTTCATTGACAGACACATTGAGCAGTGACTCTGTATTGGCCAGGACTTCATGTCTTCTTTACAATACCTGCAGTAATATTACAATACCTGTGTAATAATCTACCACACACATACTGGTTTTAGTAGAAGCAATTGATGGTTTTAATGGAATGATGATCTACACTGGTCACCACTTGGGACCTTACAGTTGGCCGTTCTGTCACAACACAATTGGAGAGTGTAAATTTGTTTTCATGGTACATAATGGAACATGCCAAAAAGTTCAATGTGTTGACTTGACCTGTAAATTTCCCGGATCTAAGTCTCATCAGGCTCTGTGAGATGTGCCAAAAAGACAGGCTAAATCCAGGAAGGTAACACCTTGCAACTTACAAAATGTAAATGATCTGCTGCTACCAACCAGGTACACATAAAGTGCTTTTTCCCTGCACTTACTACTGCATCAAGGCTTCACTTCCTGGATAACATGGTGATGTCTAGAGATGAGCGAACCAGCTGGATTTCTGGTTCGTATGAATCAGAAATCTCGGCGGCTGACTCCAGCTGTCTGTTCCCTCCGTGCAGCAGGTGGATACAGAAATCCGGCTGGTTCGCTCATCTCTAGTGATATCACGACCCGACTGCGAGAGCTGTGCGGGCTGTGGCTGTTGGAGAGGATGATGGCAGGGGGACACTGAGGGACACAGGGCACTGGAGGGACACTGAGCATCCCCCTGCCATCATCCTCTCCAGTAGCCACAGCCCGCACAGCTCTGGGAGTTGGGTCGTGACATCACCATTTTATCCAGGAAGTGAAGTCTTGATGCAGTAGTAAGTGCAGGGAAAAAAGCACTTTACAAGCATGTCCCGTAATAAGTGTATATTGGTGATTTGTATAACTTTTGGGGAGGCAATACAATACTTAAATAAAAATTTTCGCCGGACTTCTTTAAGAGATGTGCGGAGGCTATACCTCAATAGGATAGAGAGACCTGCTGAATATAACAAAGCTCTTGTGGAGTATGCAATATAGTGAGTTGGGATATGGTAATAACTCCATAGTTATCATACGGTGAGCCACTATTCTGGTAAAGCGATAGGGTGGGAGATATTTTCTATAGGTATATACATACATGGCAGATTTTTTGCAGCAATTTCTACTTTTGTCCCATTTACCTTGTGGTTTGGAAATCTATGCAAATGCACAGAAACAACTCTATTTAGATGTCGGGAACTGCATTTTTATTGTAGACATTTTTGCAATAAAATCTGCCATCTGTGAATATGCCATAACAGTGTAACTAATTATATTTAATTCTGAGAAAATTTCAGAAATTATAATGTTACCAAATATAACTATTGTGATTTTCATATATTTATTACAATTGAGAGCATCCTAATGATAGTCTCTAAGACAAAGAATTCATCAAAGTGTTTAACTACGAGCTGCACAATATGATAAAGTTATCACTAGCACCGAGCTACAAATCCCAATCAGTCTCCAAGACGTAACAATATGCATTTTATTGCCAGCGCCTAGGAGCTAAATACGTATTAGTCTACCCACTGTTACTCAGCCAACTGGAAAGACGTTTGTACTTACATATCTTGATTCACTATTCACATCTATTTTTAAAAGCGCATCTGCTGTTCATTGTCCCTTTTATTTTACATAAAATGCACACAATCCTTATTAGTATGTAAGAGCTCATTATATCTAATTAACCTTGGATGAGCTATGCTATTCATTAAATATAGATTCTAAGCAGGAATTCATCAAAACTAGAGATGAGCAAATCTCCCTTCTAAGCAAAGCGCTTCCTTCGATCGGCAATCGGCTTATCAGCCGCCTGCCTTTCAACTCTGTTCCACTCCCTGTTGCTCCTCCCTGGGTGCCGCAAAAAGCTGAATCCAGCTAGTTTGCCAGGACTGGATCCAGCTTTTCCTGGTATCCTGAGGAGGAGCGGCAGGGAGCGGAACAGATTTGAAAGGGAGCGTCAGGGAGCGGAACAGATTTGAAAGGCAGGCGGCTGATAAGCTGCTTGCCGATCAAACGAAGCTATTCACTTCGTATAGACGTGCGATTCGTGCATCTCAAATCAAAACTAATAAAACAGGTGGGATAATGCAGTGACTAATGTTAAAGGGAATCTGTCACCTTAAGATCCCCAGTATAACTGCTGACCCAGTTCCCTAGGTATTAGTGCAGTAATACAGTTTTTTTATAGATTTCCGTGGTGCCTAATGGGGGGGGGGGAGTGTCTTTTTTGTGTTACAGAGAAGTGTCAAAGAGTTGTGACCAAGGCAATAAAGTGCTTGGGGCTGTAATGGTTTCCTGCTTTCCTGGTTTGAGTGACAGACAGGGCTTGGCTGTCAGCGCTGAGCCCTGTTGAGATGTCATAAACACACTGTGAGGCCAGACTAAAACTGGCAAACTCACTGCACATACCACAATTGGCAAATTAGAAAGCATGGCACGTGCACAAGACTTGAACAGAGCTGAACAAAGCTTCGTGCTGGATGCTGGTATGTCAATCAAAACAGGAAAAACTGCAAGGAGGTGTTCTAGCCCGGAACACTCCAGTGCAACAAAGGTTTGCATTTTACCCATTTGGCACCATGGTCATTTATAAAAATAAATAAAGTACTTTCTGCCTTATTATAGTAATATTTATATAACTGTGCCAGCAATTACCCTGTTTCTCCAAAATAAGTTGTAGCCTGATTTTACAGCGTTTTTGGAATAAGTTTGAAATATAAGTCCTACTCCAAAAATAAGCCCTAGTTACAGTCAGCACCTCCAGTGCTAGGTTATGGCACATGATGTCACTGACATCACAGAGATCAAAGATGGGAAATAGGCATACCACAGCTGCCAACCATCCTAGCCAAGTGCCCCGCTAGCAGGGCAACATTTGCTCACCTGCTTCAGAGTCCTGCCTCCCGATTCTGCAAATTCAGGCCAAATTTACAAATCTGCAAATAGATTTAGTCATCTTTAACTTATAGGCCATGTTCACACAACGTATGTGTTGTATAAATCACGGCCATGATTTATATGACACATATGTTTTATGTGAATGAGCCGCACGAAAAACTGGCGCCAGGGCATGTCAGTTCACACAAGGGAGCGTGCGGCTTCGGCCGCACGCTTCATTGTATGCAGAGGTGAATTGGGATGTGGGTGCGCCCGCATCTGAATACACCAGAAGTGAAGATCATCCCGGCCGGACAACATGAGTTCAAAAATATAGGGCTGATCTGTGGAATACAAGAAAGGAATCGAGCATAATGTGTGATTGTTGCTCATGCAAAAAAAAAAAAAAAAAAAAGACCTAGCCCAAAAATAAGCCCTAGTCCCTTTTTAAGACAAAATAAATAATATAAGACCCTGTTTTATTTTCAGGGAAGCGTAGTATATAGGTGATTTTCAGATAACAGATTCACTTTAAAGAAATCATAAATATCTTGTAGATTGTTTTAACTTTTAAACTCTTCACTCTTTCTAGTAAAAACTTTGAAGACTATTGGCATGCTCTAAGATCAGCTTGAGGTGTCGTCATACCTAGATCCATACGGTTCACTGAGGTCTGCAGTAAGGTTAAAGATAGAAATGAGTCTGTTAAGGGATTTGGAGAGTTCAATAAACAATTGGACAGCAATAATTCTGTTATCCAGAAGATCAGCATGCCTAGATCGAAGCAACTCATTGAGGTTTTCAGGAAGGTTACACATGGTCATCAGCCTGGAAAAGGATTTTAAAAGTACACTAAAGAATTAAACATCAATGACTCAACATTCTAGAAGATCATCCACAAAAGCAATATTAAAGGGGGTGCTTTTTATTTATCATACTCCCCAAAGGTATTGTTGTGACAGCACCTTGTCCCTGTTTATTGCTGCTGCTTCTTGGTTCCTGTTATGCATTATTCCTCTAGAAACTGTCTGTTCAGCCTATTGCTGTCCACAGTTGGGGTCCCACTTGAGTCAATAACTGCC
The DNA here is from genome assembly GCF_027789765.1 of Dendropsophus ebraccatus. NCBI lineage: Eukaryota > Metazoa > Chordata > Amphibia > Anura > Hylidae > Dendropsophus > Dendropsophus ebraccatus. Next base: position 35,038,580 of record NC_091463.1, on the reverse strand, counting down.
TAAGTGGGCATTTCTTGTGGGAAAAGAGGCATCACAGAAACCATGAAGGAGCAGTGAATAGAAGGTACTGGGAGATGTCGGATTGACAGCTGTAAGGGATCAGGGCAGGTAAGTATAACTTTTTTTTTAACTATGATATCGGGCAGTGAAAGACTATGTTGCACATTATACAGGTTGTGCCAAGCCAACCATCTGACACCTGGCAATTACTACGCATGTGACTTATCAGAGACTGAAGGAACTAGAACCAAGGGTAAGGTTCATGTCTCCACAAAGGGAAATTGCATATGAGTTTTCATTTTATTTTATGATTATTTATATGTGTCAACGTTTTTAATTTCGTTCCTTTATTTAAAAATGTTATATTTTTTTATAAATTAAAATTTACATACAGATAATACCTTTTTTTTTTTTTTTTTTTTTTTTTTTTATCTTTCTCCATTGCTTATATATCCTAACATGCATGTTAGGCACCTGGGGAAAAAAAGACTAGGGAAAAAAAAATAATAAAATTGGGTTGGTAGACATATACCCTACTTGTGTCTGCACCCAGTGGTTTTACATTACCTGAAGCCTGTTGAGGTTTCTGCTTATATATTGTAATAACATATTAAATTTGTAAGACGAGGAACTGAAACTGAATTCAAGGAAAAATATAGGTGGACACACCTTTATGTTAAAAGGAAACTATTAGCAGGTAAGAAGCATCTAACCTGGTGATATGTCCCTATACCGCACTAGGCGCTAAGGATGAACGTCGTTTTTTTTACCTTGATCCTCTGTGAGTTCTCGCCGACATCATAGTTTAATCAGAGGAGTAACTAGAAATGACTGGGCCCCATAGCAAACTTTGATTGCCCCCCCTCTTCTTCCCACCTGGAATATTGGGCTGTCTAAAAGGACCCTTATCCTCATATATAAGTCAATTTTCCAAGCATTATAACACTGTAAACTTATGCTGCATTTACACATAGCGATAATTCGCCCAATTGAACGATTAAGGATTCCGAATCAACAATGTGTTTTTTATAACGATCAGCGTTTAGACGGAACGATATATCGTTTGGAAAAGTCATTATTGCAATTGTTTTACGACTGCTTAAGCCTATCTCACACATAGGGTGAATGAGTGAAAGACAGTTTACACAAAGCGATCTGCGAATCTTTAGCGAACGACCAACGGGGATTTGAGAACAGGTTGAAAGGTCAAAATGAACGATTTCTCGTTGTTTGAGCGTTCGCTGTGTTTACACAAGCAGATTACCGCTCAAATGTTGTTGTTAGAGCGAAAAATTCGAACGTGTAAACACAGCATAGGATACAACAACTATCCAGCTGCCAAAAGACACCAGTATATAATGAGCAAAAATTATCCTCAAACATATTACACATCAGAAATACCATATGTGAACACAGCCTCAATTGTTAAAACATGGTCCAAACACTAGAACAGGTGGGGAGGGAACAGCGCAGCCAAGACTGACATTGGAGTCTCTCAGTCACGTGGCACAGAGACGGGTTATAGCCACATGTCAGAGGTCTGTATTGGCTGAAACCCCCTGCCCATCCCCACAATGAAGGGGCAAAGATGCTTAGCAGTGTGCTGCCTGCTCCTTCATCTCTGCTCTCACTGCTAAAGTAGCAATAGACAGAATTATGGAGTCTATGGAACTTCCAGCAATCGCCTCTACTGGAAGTTCCATAGGCTGCAATTATAATTTCGTCTATTGCCCCTTTCGTTCTAGCAATTAGCAGGGGTATCAGCACCTGGACCCCACTGATTCAAACTTCTGACATGTGGCTGTTGAAATGACAGGTGGGCTTTATTATTTCTAATACCAGGGGTCACCACTGGATGGTGTATAGAGATCATGACAGAGTAAAGATCCAAATTGGGGCTGTATAACAGTCCCTTCTAATCTACCTGTTTCGAATTAAACTGTGCTCTGTGACCCTGTGATATTTCCTGGTCACCATGTATTAGTACATGATAAAGCACACGTTCACTAAACAGCAGAGATAGCAGTGTATCTGTAATTGCTCCATCGATATCCAATAGCACAGGGGTATACACCACTCTGATATCATGTACCAGGCCAGGAAATATTCCAGGGTCACAAAAAGCCATAAAGCACATTTAAGAAATTGATTGCCCAATCCTGGCTTGACCAGGATCCCCCCCACAATCTCGGCCCTTATTGCCAAGGTTAACTGGCTTATCGCCAATGACAAACATGCATACGAAAAACGAGATGCCATGAAAAAGTTCGAAAAAATATGGGCCCGTTGGCTAGACACTCCAGGCTTGGCACCATTGTCACTCACAAGAGACAGAGCCGCTCCCTCTGTGGTCTCCTGAGTTTGTTGTGCTATGTACATAGTTTAGACATGACCTCTCTCCAACCGCCTCATGTCCTGTCAGTCCTCACGGATGATCCAGACACTTTTTCTATTCGACTGGTTGTATTGCACTGCTTTTTTTATATACAGGTGGACATACTGAATACTGCAATGGACGTTGCCAGTACTGTTTATGTATTGTTTGTGTTGTTGGACACATGTGGTGTCCTTCTCTGCTGTTCTTTATAAATGAAAAATAATTTAATAAAAACTACTTTGATTAAAAAAAAATAAAGCACATTTAAATTAGGAACGGGTACATTATATTAGATGGGACATACAGCACTATATAATGTACATACCACCATAATCCACTATGTACAACAAATACACAGGATGATCATGCCGTATACTGGTGACCCCTGTTATAAGGGATGTATTTAGCCTTTATATATTTTACCATCTGCATCTGGGTGTAGAATTATATTCCACACAGGTGTTATTGCTCTCTGGTGTCTGCCATACAAGCCATATAGTGTCTGCCATATACACTTCATTCTGCTGTCCGAGTATATTAGATAAAAAAAAACTACAAGAATAGGAGACTCTTAGTATCAGTATAAGAGATTGAAAAATGTCCAAACACCTTACTCTTATTTACAGATAAAGTTATGATTTCTTGAAACCCCATCACACACTACCCCGACCTCTGACCTCTTCACTCCAACTGTCTTTATAATTTACAGTTTGTTGTTGATCACCTGTGTGTGATACATTACAATCCACACTGACTATCTCCCACAGTGCAGTGTAATGTAGCAGTCTACCTATATGTACATGTCACTGCTCAGTTATATGTATATACACACACAGACATACATTGTATTGTATTGGCGGTAGGACATTGTATAGGCTGTAGGATCTGATCTGAGTACATGTGCATTTGATAAAAAACAATAGTACTTATCATTAAGGCCAGTGTGAGACAGTGTTCTTAATTTGAAGGATTTTCCTGAGACATGGAGAAGGAAGAAAACCCCAGTATGGTAAGTCAGAAATTTTGGAATTAAAGTACATAGGGTAAATGGTGGTTAATGGATAGTAAAAGCAATATACTATAGAGACACAAAGAATCCACACTGAAGGGAATATTTCCTGCTATTTTTTCAGGATCTCTCATTCTGGAGTAATACTTATGAAGGTACCCTAGATACTGAGGTAAGGCATGGTTCACATTCACACTCATTTTGGCAGACCACGCGAATTCTCAGCGGCCTGCTAAAAGCCCCCCGTACACATACTCACCTGGCACCACACAGTCCCCTGGTATTCATTCTCCAAGCTCCCCATTGCTTGAGTGACACACTGGGAGAACAAAGGAACACCAGGCCAGGTAAGTATGTGGGGTGGAGGCATACAGTATTCATGGCGCCCCCTGCAGCTTTTTGCAATAGGGCCCCATGAATCCTACCTACACCCATGCTGGCACTATACATGTGGATCCACAGAAGACCAGTAAACCCAAAGGACATGTATAAGCTTCAACCTAAGCAGCATACAGCACCATAGGAAACACAGGGCTCCATGTTACATATGGGTGGATTATGAATGTGGAGCAGACTATATGGTGACCAGAGGAATAGCTCAGCTGAAGGTTTAATCAGAACATTCCCCATGTATATACTGTGTATATAATATACTCTGCAGATCATTATTCCAGTTATAATCTACAACACATAGGTTATAATTATGGCCCCAAGTACAGAAGACTGAGATCAAATAAAGTAAGTAAATGAAAACTGAGGGCACTCACCACACAGTTAAAACCTTTCGTTGATACATTTCATGGGACGGCAGGCGCCACAATCCTACATTTACAACACACACATGACGGCGCGCATGTGCGCTTCATCAGATGACCCCCTTCCCGCAGGTCACAGGTAAATACCTTCAGTGACGTACACAGGATGGGCGTTGCTAAAACCGTGTCATAGACGCCTAGATATATTAAAAACAAAATTAGTTAGTTGTATACACTTAGATCCTGTGACACTTAAATTGTAACCATTTTCTTTATTGTGCAAACATGCCTAATTCTATCTTATCATTAAGGCCACCGTTACCCTGTGCTCCTGTACCCAGTATAAGATATGCTTCTGTTTTTAACAATTGTGTATTTACATCTTGTCCTGCTACGTTGTGAATTCTTTTCAAGCCTGTGACGGCATTATGATAGGCATTAACATGTTCTATCATTTTAGTTGCGGCTTTTTTGCTTTTTATGGTGTAGACATGTTCATAGAACCTGCGATTTAATGGTCGAAGCATTTTCCCTATATAAAATAGGCCATATACACATACGATAGCATAGACTACACCTTTTGTTTTACAACATATAAAATTGTTTATATTACATCTTTTGCCCCCTAATGTTATTGTTTTAGTGACTAGTGCTTGATCGAACCAAGAACAACTTCCGCATTCTACATTCCTGGGAGACTAAGATCAACTACAATGTCCCCATCACAATAGTGACAGGATATGTGCGATGTTACTACTCACTAATAGGACTGCGCCTATGGATCAGGACTCTGTTCTCTATAGTATTGCCTTTACATAGTGATCAGAGAAAAACAAGATGGCGTCCTCTCCTCCCCCAACTATCTTTGAACCAACTGTAGACCGATCCAATGCACATCTCCTCCTACAATAGTCCTCCTGCGGTTTACAAGTACATTCACTAGCAGCTGCAGCTAGCACAGCAGGGAAGAGCTTCCAAAAAGTTCTAAAAGGCTGTGTTCCCACAGTGCATTTTTTAACATAAATGCAATGTTGTGGACCGACCACATTATCAACTGCACAGTCAGTTTCGGACCTTGGAAGACAAAATGTGCATGAAATATGCCTGTCTGTGAGGAGCCTTCTGCTTGGTATACATTTGAAATGTGCTCCAAATGTGGTGGAAACCATGCCCCCATTTCTCCCCCCGGGGAACACTATTGGGGGTAAAATTAGATTCTTAAGGCGAATGTAGAATGTCCGCAGGCAAACAGAGCCAAGTGAATCCAGGAATGATTTAGTGTGTGTATATGTGTATACAGTATGTGTGTGTGTGTGCTTGGGGGGGGGGGGGGGGGGGGGGGGGGTTCAGGGACGTCAGCACATTAGCTACATATTAAAGGCTTTTATCAGAGTATGGACATTCTCTTGCCTGCATAGTCTAGTCCCTTCCCACAAATGTAGTAATTCCAGTTTACCCTAAGACCTGTACAAGTAAAAATTGACCATGGAGTTACATCTGTATTAGGCTATGTTCACACAAAGTTTTTTTTCAGCTCAGTTTAAAATTACGTCCGTTATTTTGAATCTAAAATAACGGACGTCATTTAGCAGCCTGGCCCCCCCTTAGTGCAATGACTGGTGTTTGTACATTATTCTAGTTTGGGATTACTAATTGAACTTTGGGTTTAATTAAAAAGTCCATTGAATTTAATAGTAAAGACGGAGAAAGAACGGTGACAAAAGGAAAACTGTGTGTGAACAACTAATAAAAAACGTCCGCTGTTTGCAAAAGATGTCTGAAAATAATGATCATGTTCATTGTTTTGACTAGGGATGGTCCGAACGCTCGGCAGCAGATTCAAGCTGTCAGCGGGAGTAACGCCTGGAAAACTGGAATACAGCCTATGGCTATGGCTGTATCCCAGTTTTCCAGGCGGTCCTCCCGCTGGATCCGCCCACTCCGTGGAGCGGGCAGACAGCGGGAATCATTACCGAGAGTTCAGGTTCGTACGAACCCGAACCAAACTCGGTTCGGACCATCCCTAGTTTTGACGTTCGCTGCAAAAAGTCCGTTATTCAATACATTATTTGCATTGGACGTCTTCCCATTGTCTTCAATGCATTGCCATTGTAGTCAGTTAAATCGCGGCAAAAACGGACGTTGTTTTAAAAATTAAAATCGTCTGCCTTTTCAATATTTTTGACGTTGTGTAAACATAGCCTTATCCTGATTTCTTTTTATAAGAGTTTCAGGAAACAGTGCCCTGCCATTGCTCTTAGCCTATGATAGATTCAGGGCCCGTATGTAGGGATGTAATTAGCACATGGTGCACAGTATAGAGACTGGCACATTACAGTCAGTCACCAATAAGAAGGCTTTTCTATTGTGTCACTAATAAAACTGGGGTCATGAAGGTCTATGTGTATGTTATATACAATTTAAAACATTTTTTTTCTTTTTTTTTACTACTATTCCAGCCTGCAGAAATAGGCATTCCATGTAAGTATTCTCTGACATATTTGTCTTACTCATTTTGTGACCTTTATATTGTCATATACTGAATTGGAAGTTTACAGATTTTTTCATAATTGCAAAAAAAAAAAAAAAAAAAAAAAGACAGACGCCGTAATGAAAATAAATAAGCCCCATTATAAGTCCATGTTATCTGTCAGGTGGCAGTGGAGGAATTTAGGGAGAGATAAGAAAAGACCAGGAGGATGGCGCCTTGTGTAATCCCGATGAGCAGAAAATATATAAATAATTAGAAAAGGTTGGACTCCTTGGGCTTTGTGCGTATCACCCCACATTGAGGTACTGGATGATGGCTGCTGGACGAAGGTTCCAGGAAATGGGATTTCCCAGTGTTAGGGGCCTTGGACTTGTACAATGCGGTAAAAACAAAAAAGATACTTGGACAAATTCCTGACGCTGCCAAAATATCTTGTACCAGAATGGATAAAATAGGAAGTACAGTAGATTTATTGTTATGAAACCAGTATAATTTATAAAATGGTAATAGCATACGGCAAAATGCAATCTGATGAAGGGGGTTAAGACCCTCGAAATGCGTCATTGCCATTTTATGATTTTATACTGGTTTCAATCCAATAACTGTACTTACTATTTCATCCATTGTGGAATTTGTCCAGGCATCCTTTTTGTTTTTACAGCATTGTACAGGTGGCAGTGGAATCCATAAATGAACATAGTGTAAGGGCCCTATTACACGGAAAGATTATTGTGCTTCAAATTTAAGCGATAATTTTTCCGTGTGGGTGTGTATGCAGGCAACAATCGAACCACTAAAAAAATTTGAGCTGACCTTAAAATAATTGTTAATCATTCATAAACATTTCTATGTATGTACACACTGTTCAAAATTATAAACTTTTGTAAACTAGAGTATATGAACAATTAGAATTACGACTGCTACAATTGCTTTAATACCTAACGACTATCGTTCTGTGTATTATGGTGAATGTTTTCAGATCGTTCCCAAAAGCGCTTATTCAGAAATTCTTATTGGTAGAAACGAAAAATCGTTTTATCTAATAGGACCTTTAGACTGGTAGACTAGACTAGACATTAAAAGATCATTTGTTGGCATCTCATCTTCACAAATAAGGCTATGTTCATATCACATGTTCAGCCCCACGTCAGGCTACACTTTGGGAATCTATGAAAAAAGGATACCGTCAGTCCGGCGTACGGCCAATGACCCCATTGACTTGAATGGGCAGGACAGAGTCATTTTGTAACTATGGTCTGTTCATTTGCTGGAACTATACTTCTTTTGCGCAGGACTGAAAGTGTGATTTTCCTGCACAAAATAAATATTGTTCGGACAGAAGGACAGAACATAGTCACAAAATAACTCTGTCCTGCCCATTCAAGTCAATGGGGACGTTGTCCACACACCGGGCTGCATGTCAGCATTATTTTTCATAGATTTCTAATGTGTAGCCCGACGTGGTGCTGAAAAAGGGATGTGAACATAGCCTTAGTAGGGAATGTGCTGTCTATGTGAGAGGGGACTGAATGATCACAACTAAAATAATTCACCCAGACCCTCCAGATAATAGGCAAAAAAAACTAATTGGTAAAGACCAACAGTTCACTTCCTATATAATCAATCATTGCAATGGACCATGTGTCTGCTAGTATATATAAGATCCCATATTCCTTGTCGGTGGTAGGATTGTACAGCAAGCATGACCTATTATCTCATGTATGTTTTTGTTTGTTTCCTTTTTAGTTCAAGATCTTGAAGACTGGTAAGTCAGTCTATTTGCTATCTGTATAAGCCGCCTGATTCATTCGGTTTCTTGGCGCTCATCCTGTACTCAGTTTGGGTGTGGTTTTATTGTTTAGTTCCATTGAAGTCAATGAAGTGGAATTGAAAACCACACACAATCTTGGGACAGGGGTGATGCTGTTTTTGCAAGAAAGTGGATGTGCTTTTTCTAATCCCAGATAACCATTTTAAAGAGGATTTAGCACCAACATTAGATACACACCTGTTAGTATGTGCTGATAGCTGCATTACCCAATAATGCTAATATTATGCTAATGTGCCCTTTTTTTTTGTTTGTTTGTTTGTTTTTTTGGGTGCATTGGGGGAGGTACAAGCCCCCAGCTGCACTGCAAGGCTCCGTTAAAGGCTCTCCGCGTCTCTCCGTGTCTCTCCGCACTGAAGAATGGGTATGTCTATTCTTCAGCGCGGAGAGAGGAAGCGCACAAGCCTCCCATAGACTCTCCACCATGGAATTCCGCCAGTTTTGCTTAGTGTGAACGGAGCCCTACAATCACCGACTTCTTACTAAATATTTACGATGAGCTCTGCTGGGTATGTCTATTCTTCAGCGCGGAGAGAGGAAGCGCACAAGCCTCCCATAGACTCTCCACCACGGAATTCCGCCAGTTTTGCTCAGTGTGAACGGAGCCCTACAATCACCGACTTCTTACTAAATATTTACGATGAGCTCTGCTGCTGATGTAAGTCCTGGCAGGCTGAAATCCCACAGTTGTGCAGTAACAGGCTCTGACCCCTATAACAGGACTCTTAGGGCCCTATTCCATGGGACGATAATCGTTAACGATAAACGATCCAAACGACCGCTATTACGAAAGACCTGAAATCGTTCACCCATTTACATGGAACGATAATCGTTACTTATGATCGTTCTTGCGGTCGTCTTGTCCTCACTATTGCGTTCGTCACTACTGCGAACGACCGAACGACGTCTTATTCAATACGAACAATTTGCGAATGAGCAACGTTAAAAATAGGTCCAGGTCTTATTAACCCCTTAGCGACCCATGACGTATCTGATACGTCATGGTGCCGCTCGGGGTGTTCAGAGCGGGGTCCCGCCGGGACCCCGTTCTGAACGGCGCTGATCCCGGCTGACACGTGCAGCCGGGCAGTGCCTCTATTAGCGGTCCCGTTTCCGCGCCGGCTAATTAAGCCTCTAAGTGCAGCTGTCAAACCTGACAGCTGCACTTAGAGGCTTCAGACCTCACGTCCCTGGTGTCTAGTGGGACGGATCTCCCCCCCGCGATGCGATCACGGGGGGGAGATCCGTTCTTCTGCCCGTGGCGGGCCTCAGCGTCGGAATGACGCTGATCCCGGCTCGGCAATAGATTGCTATGGCCTGCAGCAGGCCATAGTAATCAATGACCGATCTCATCGATCTTTGCTGTGTATATACACAGCATTGATCTCTATGAGAGATCAGTGCTGTCTATATACAAGTCCCCCAGGGGGACTTCTAGTTACAGTAAAAAAAAAAGTAAAAAAGTGTTTTTATTAATAAAAAATCCCCTCCCCTAATAAAAGTCCAAATCACCCCCCTTTTCCCATTTTATAAATATAAATTAATAAATAAATAAATAAACATATTTAGTATCGCCGCGCGCGTAATCGCCCGAATTATTAATTAATCACATTCCTGATCTCGCACGGTAAACGGCGTCAGCGCAAAAAAATTCCAAAGTGCAAAATTGCGCATTTTTGGTCGCATCAAATCCAGAAAAAATGTAATAAAAAACGATCAAAAAGTCATATATGCGCAATCAAGTTACCGATAGAAAGAACACATCATGGCGCAAAAACTGACACCTCATACAGCCCCATAGACCAAAGGATAAAAGCGCTATAAGCCTGGGAATGGAGCGATTTTAAGGAACGTATATTTGTTAACAATGGTTTGAATTTTTTACAGGCCATCAGATACAATATAAGTTATACATGTTATATATCATAGTAATCGTATCGACTTGAGGAACATGAATAACAAGTCAGTTTTACCATAGGATGGACGGCGTAAATGCAAAACTCCCCGAAATCAAAACAAATTCGTTTTTTTTTTCAATTTGACAGCGCAAATGATTTTTTTCCGGTTTCGCAGCATATGTTATGGAAAAATAATGCCTGTCATTGCAAAGTACAATTGGTTTCGCAAAAAATAAGCGCTCATATACGTCTCTAGGTGAAAAAATGCAAGCGCTATGGACTTTTAAACTTAAAATGGAATAAGCAAAAGCGCAAAAACGAAAATAGGCTTTGACCTTAAGGGGTTAAACAATCAATGATTTCTCGTTCAGTCGTTAATCGTTAACTGCTATTCAACCGAACGATTATCACTTAGATTCGAACGACTTAACAATAATCTGAACGATAATCGTCCCGTGGAATAGGGCCCTTACTGTGCAAAAGCTTATATGTGGTGTACCTGAGAATAAATAAAATATCAAATATCATTGTCACATAGCTGTTAAAGAACACAATATATTGTGGATTCTTACTGTCCTATGTATTCTGTCACTAACAGGATTGATGAGCTGGATGAAGAGGAGCTGGCCGATAAGATGTACGTATTGTATACCATTGTGAAATAGTGCTCAGGGATACTAGACCTCATGTATCTAAACTGTACAAGAGTAAAGGAACCTTGTTGCCTGTGGCAGCCAATCAGAACCCACACCTCATTGTTCCTGCAGAGTATAAAAAAAAGTGGATTCTATGGTCACTGCGGACACAAGGGCAGCTGGGATACATAAGGTTATTCTATGGCTGCTATGGGGCATTTATAATTATGTTTCTTCTTCTCTTCTCCAACAGCTGGCTATATATGTTGATGAATACTTCCAACTTTTTCGGGTATGTAGAAGTTTTCCTTCTAAGAGAAATAATTCGTTTTTATAATAAATCGGCATCATAATTTTTTTTTTACCACGGACAAGATTTTGATAAATGGATGTTTTTCTGTAGAGTTTAAGTTAAAGAAAAGACCAATGACGCTAATAAAAGTTCTATTTTCTATTACAGCCGTAACCCATACTTCATCAACAGATGGGCACCGCTTCCACCAGTAACCAGGTATGTCTCCTACAGCCAGTAACAAAAGTCTTATAGGCCCCAGGCAGATTTTGTACTTGGTCCCAACCCAACAAAAGAAATGTTCGACTATAGGGTAGATATATTTAGCCAACTGACCCAAATATAAATATATATATATTTAGACAGAAAGAGAGACTGCCATTGCATTTGTACGGCCTGTGCTGAGTTTTCTAAGTAAAGCAAAGCATAAAAAAGTAGGGAGTGCTCAGCCAAGAGCTTCTGTCTCTTCGTTCTAGCAATTGGTGGGGATCTCAGCAGTCAGACCCCCATTGATCACATGTAAGAAGTTAGGTAAAAGTTGAGGTACACTTAAAGGGGTTATCCAGAATTAGAAAAACTTGCCTACTTTCTTCCAAAAATAGTGGCACATTTGGCCTCAGTTTGTGTGTGATATTGCAACTTAGATCCATTGAAGTGAATGGAGCCAAGTTATAATACCATAAACAATCTAAGGACATGAATGGTGCTGTTGTTGGAAGAAAACAATCATCTTTTTCTTTCTTTTAAAAGTCTTTTTATTCAAAAGTACACCAAAGAAAAAACATCAGACTGTACAGAAATAAACTTAGTCAAGTAAAAAGTACAAGTACAAGTACAAGTTGTCTTGCCCTGACAGAGAAAGGCAGAAGTTATCTTGAACCATCTTGGCAACAAAAACACAGACAGTTCTTTTGAATTTTTGAACTTAGGGGGAGAGAAGGGGGGAAGTTCCTGGTGGATGTGATAGGGGTAGAGGATCACAGGAATTACTGGAAGAAATCAGTCAGCCAAGGAGAAGTTTCTAAATTTAGCCCCAGGAGACCAAGTTTTTGCGAAGGTGTGGTGGCGTCTCTTTTCCCAGAAAGCCAACTCCTCTACACAATAAACTTGGTCAACCTTCTGGATCCAGATCTGCTCTAGAGGGGCGTTGCCATCTTCCAGCAAGCCGCGATAACAACCATCTTTATCTTTAATTTTACAGCAGTAATGATTATGATTATAAATTTACTACATGTGTACACAAACAGCCATTTTATCTCAAGTTCAATTGAACTCAATAAATTAAAAAAAGGACAATTTATGACTTATCTGAGCTGTAAAACAGCTGATTTATGTCTGAATAAAGTGTATGTGAACCTAGCCTCTCAGACAAAAGTCGAGCACTTTGTTCTAGTGTATCAACATTCTGAGCTTACAGCTAAAAAGCGCGGCTTCCCGACTTCCACACATACTGTAAATACATAGTTACCAAGAAAGAGCCAGCACTGGTCGACACAGGTCCACATGTAACCGCTAGTAGGCATAGGTAATCCCACACTAATAAATGTAATGTAGAATACAAGTCCTAGTTTAGCTAGAGAGTCATTTGCGTGGTTCGAACGTGTTTTATTCAAAGTCCACCATCATACAGAGATGCAAAGTTTCGGCAGATAAAACAGCCTTTATCAAGCCGTATTCCTTATTGATTATAAACAATATACACCTGGGAGTATATTTACTCCAGTCTGAGATAAAGTCCCGCCCAATTCACTCTATATACCTCGCCAAGTGGTTCAGCATAAATTATACAAATATTTGCCCTCTGCACCACTTGAGCACCATGATAAATCCCCCCGACTGTCCATACATATATTATAGACACATGCCTACTGCATATAGATTTATGCATACATCGTAAACATACTACGGAAGCATCCATACACTTTATACATACACATACTCTACATATATCCTGTATTTTCTGTCGTATAAGATGACTTTTTAACCCCGAAAAATCTTGTCAAAAGTCAGGGGTCGTCTTATACGCCAGAAATGGTCACACCATATGGTGGGGGGCTCAAAAATGGCCCGCTTCCCCACTGTATGGGGCGACCATTTAAAAAAAAACAAAAAAACTGTTAACTCACACGGGCCCGTTCCCGGCCTCCTCATGTCTTCTTCTCTGCTCCCGTTGCCAGTGCATCCAGTGTGACGTACACTGACTGCGCCGGAGATGCCCAAAGCTCTCCCGAGCAGCCGAGCGTCTAATCGGAAGAATGACAGAGGCTCCGGGAGGCTCCGGAAGTACCCGAAGCATCTGTCATTCTTTCGAAGCTCTCCCGAGCAGCCAAGTGTCTCTGATTGGACGCTCGGCTGCTGGGGAGAGTTTCGGGCATCCCCGGGCGCAGTCAGTGTACGTCACACTGGATGCGCCGGCAACGGGAGCGGAGGAGAAGACACGCAGAGGCTGGGAACTGAGTGAGTTAACTGTTTGTTTTTTTCATTAGTTTAGTTGCAGTAAACCCCTGCCTGACTGCAGCAGGGCTGCGGTCAGGCATGGGTCAACATTTTCTGACGTATAAGGCTAATCCCTGACAATCTGATTAAAATCAGGGGTTGTCTTATACGCACAGTTGCTTTATATGCCGAAAAATATGGTACATCATTTACATACTGTACATATATCATACACACACATACATCATATACATACTGTACATATATACACACATATGTCATATACAGTACATACTGTACACATAACATATACACATACTGTGAATGCATAGATGATATAAAGAGATGAGCGAATCGCCCATCTTAACGAATCAAAGGGCTTTGTTTAATAGGCAAGTGACTTATCAGCCACCCGCCTTTCAACTCTGTTTCACTCCCTGATGCTCCTCCCCGGCTGCTGGGAAAAGCTGGATCCAGTCCTGGGGAACTGGGAGAAGTTTCCCAGGACTGAATCCAGCTTTTCCTGGCACCTGGGAAGGAGCGGCAAGGAGCTCCTCATGATAAATCAGGCGCGGGAAGAGGCCAAACCCCCTCCCCACCTCGCCACGACTCCCACCCATCGGGCGAGCAGGGGATACGGTAGGCGTACGCCAGGGAGAAGGGTCAAATCTGCGCCTTCCCCTTGACATACACCATAATAAATCCCCCCCCCCTTAATAGTATGATAATAAATGTTCCTTTTACAACAGGGAGGAGAGTCAAGATGAGATGGAAAAAGAGATTAAAAAGAAAATAAAAGTTCTGAAGAAAGCCCAGAAGGCGACTGTGTACGTGGAAATATTCTGTCTGCTAATATTTAGACTCATTACAGATCACAGAGGCCTCATTACCCCCAATGAGTGACTCTTCTGACAAATATCGTCAGTATACACAGAGCTAAAATTACTGCCACATTACTATTACATAGAGATTGGATAGGTTACTGTTAATGTGACTGTACCACTAGGAATTACAAATTAAGATTTCTTCGCAACCTTACTGGCGCAGAGCAGATTCTAAAAGAGCCACGCGTTCCTCCAATCGCTGCCAATTTTCAGAGATCTCTGTTATGTAAGTATGCAAATATGCTAGTTTGAGGTACTTGAGGCCCAGTGCCCCCCGTGCACAATATCCCCTTCCTTCAGTGACAGGAATCCAGTCTGGCCGTGTCACAGAGGGGAGGGGATATGCTGTGCCCACCTCCAGCGCACCAAATTAGCAAATTTGCATTCTTGCATAACAGAGAAGATCTCTGGAAACAAGAGCTGAAAAGAGCTTTCTATCTTGGCTAATACTAAAGAGCCAATGGCTCAGATGTACTAATGTGTCTGGTGGACACTTATTATAGGTTTTAGACTCTTTAGAGACACTTTTCACAGGGTCTAAAAAAGTTTGTGGTTACTGTGTGGGTGAGGCCTAAGTTATACAACTTAACACCAAAAAATGCTCTAACATCTGTCTCAGAAGTCTGGCACAATCAAAGTAATAGTTGGTCCAAACTTAAGGCCCTATTGCACAAAACGATTTTCAGCCGTATTCGGCCAATATTGGTCGTTACGGCCGATAATCGTCTGGTGTAATAGAAGACAACAATCAGCCAACATGAACAATGTCGCCTGTTCATTGTCTATTGCTGTCTTTCAACATTCTGAAAGACAAACCACTATGATAGCAACAATCTGCTGCCGTCCCTTTGTGGAATAGGAGCGATGGCAGCAGACCGCCGCTATCTTCTATGGGCTACCCAGACGATCTAGCGATCAGCAGGGCAGTCCCCCCCCCCCCCCCCCCTGCAGCTCCTTGCGCCCCCCCCCCCCCCCTCCTGCACTTACCTGCTTGCTGCCATCGCTATTACACAGGGAAAGAGGAGAAAATGAGTGCTGACAGCACTCATTTGCTCCTCTCCATCGCCCCATGTAATAGGGGCTTTAGGGTCCGTTTACACACAGAGATTATCTGACAGATATCTGCTAGATTTTTGCAGCCAAAACCAGAAATGGATTTGAAAAAAAAAAAAAAAAAATCAGTCTTTCCTTTATGACCTGTTCCATGTTTACAGTCCATTCCTGGCTTTGGCTGCAAAAATCTGTCAGATATCTGTCAGATAATCTGTGTGTGTAAATGGACCCTTAGAGTAGATGCTTCAGGTGTGACAGATTAATCAGATGATCTGTGACAAACTGATAGACCTGGCTCACTTGAAGTCTGTCTACTCAAAGTTTGCACAAAGACAGTATTAGTACATCCGTACAGTTTAAGGGCAGGTTCACACACATAAATATCCAACTAACGGAAATAAAGTGCCGTCTCACTCATATGGAATCGGGTCCAGTGGTCAAAAATTCCAAACAGTTATCACCGGCGTACCACAACCACTTAGGACTAATTAATACCTAACTTTTAATAATTTATTAAAAACATGGTCCACACAAACAAACATAAACACCCAGTAGTGTGCTATATGTACAGTGTAGTTTCCTGATGGGCACATAAACCTGTGGGAATAGATAATCCCACTCACACAAAGGATATCGGTCGACCGAGATAATGGCACGACCTACTAAAGGAGGGAGAAAAAAAAATTTGGATAAGAGGAGGGGGGGGGGGGGGGAGACCGGTAAAGGGTTATGGTGCACCCTATTCTAAACCCACAAATCCTCTTGCCCTTCCTTTTGGGGAACCCACCTCCTTAACAGGGTGGCCCCAACCACGATGACGGTCCCTCACCTATTGCACGTGCCCAGGAGGAACAGGAGGAAAAAACAGAAGACAGAATAGAGTGTATAGGTGTGCTCACTCGAACCACCAAAAAAAAAAAAAAACTCAGTAAAATTAACAGCAAGAGATATACTTATGTCCAAATAAAGCACATGTTAAATAGACATTGCTTGTTCCGACGCGTTTCCACCGCCCCAATTATGGACGGATTCATCAGGGAACAATACCCAACACTCCAAAGGATGTTGGAACAAGCAAACGCGTCGGAACAAGCAATGTCTATTTAACATGTGCTTTATTTGGACATAAGTATATCTCTTGCTGTTAATTTTACTGAGTTTTTTTTTTTGGTGGTTCGAGTGAGCACACCTATACACTCTATTCTGTCTTCTGTTTTTTCCTCCTGTTCCCCTTGGGCACGTGCAATAGGTGAGGGACCGTCATCGTGGTTGGGGCCACCCTGTTAAGGAGGTGGGTTCCCCAAAAGGAAGGGCAAGAGGATTTGTGGATTTAGAATAGGGTGCACCATAACCCTTTACCGGTCTCCCCCCCCCCCTCCTCTTATCCAAATTTTTTTTTCTCCCTCCTTTAGTAGGTCGTGCCATTATCTCGGTCGACCGATATCCTTTGTGTGAGTGGGATTATCTATTCCCACAGGTTTATGTGCCCATCAGGAAACTACACTGTACATATAGCACACTACTGGGTGTTTATGTTTGTTTGTGTGGACCATGTTTTTAATAAATTATTAAAAGTTAGGTATTAATTAGTCCTAAGTGGTTGTGGTACGCCGGTGATAACAGGTTCACACACAGTAAGACACCGGCCGTTCTGTGACCCGGCCTTGTCACAGAATGGCTGGTGTCAGTGAAGTTCATACCGGCCAGTTGAATTTCATTTCTGTTAAAAAGGGATGCGGGCGCATTCTGGTGTGCCCGCTTCCAAATTCCCCATTACACACAATGTAAAGTCCGGCCAGAGCTGCACTTTACATTGTGTGAATTGTCAGTTCTGTACGCCTGCTATTCAACGAATAGCGGCTACACAAAACTGACATGTCAGTTTTTTGACTGGCCGCTAGGAATCCCAGCCAGAGTGTATCCTATGTGTATACACTCCAGCTGGGATTCCATTAAAATCATTGCAATGTTTACCTTGAATTAATTAAGGCCGGTGTTGCAGTTTGCAACAATGGCAGTGATTAATTCAAAATATACATTTTGTGAACATAGCCTTAAGCATATGTATCGGAAGGCTCTGCCGTGCTCCTGCGCCGGCATCGAGGGGGATCAGCTGTCAGTAGGACAGCTGATCTCCCCCTGTAAATACCCAGAGTGGAGAATCACCTTAAAAAAAAAAAAAAAAACGGTGTGACTTTTGGAAGATGGCCATAAAAAAAGTATGAAAACGGCTTGGTCATTAAGGCCCAAAATAGAATGGTCACTAAGGGTGTAGAGCATTACAGCCAAGAACACCTGATAAGTCACATAGAAATATCAAATGTTATCAATTTACAATCCTAATTATTTCTGATATTATATATATATATATATATATATATATATATATATATTGTATATATATACACACACACACACAAGATATCTATATAGTATAATAAATGTTCCTTGTACAACAGGGAGGAAGCTATAGAAGAAATCGAGATGGAAATAAAGGAGCAGGAGACAGCCAGGAAGAGTGTTGTGTAAGTGGAGAGATTCTGTTGGCTAATATGAACTATTACATATAACTAATCATAAACTCTTACTACTTCACAGAGATTGATTGGTTACTGTTAAAAAATGTCAGAGACATCAATAGTTTTGAACGGTCAGGATCTGAGTGATTAGACTGTGACTGAGCAGGAGAACAAACTATGACACTCTTGGGGGGGATTTATCAGGACCTTACAAAAATTCCTTCCTCATTGCCTCCCATGTGCATGCCTCCCTTTTATAACCCTCTTATTTTATAATTGAAAGGATTAATGGCATATCTGAATACCCCAGCAAGTAATGGTTGTGAGGACCAACCATACTTTCTCATGACCAAACTGTAAAAAAAAAAAGGTTGTAATCGTTAGTGAGGGGAAGGAAGAAATGTTACCGTTAGCCATGGAATCCAATCCTCTTGGACACCTTTATTATAGTGCTTGAAAAGCACTATATTGTAATCCATATTCTTCTTCTTCTTCTCCCGTTTCTTCTTCTTCTTCTTCCAGCCATTTTTCTGCGCGTAATACAGCCCGAATCGCTTTGTGCACACACTCCGTTCAAACGTTTCGAAGCCCTCGGCGGTGTGTGGTGTGCTATCTATTTTTCGTTTCGATCGGATTTGTCGTTTTTAAGAAATTTACGTTTAAAGACCCCAAATTTCCCATAGAAAATAATGTCCCATTGCAAATAATGGCCACACTCTAACCGCTAACATCCAATCACAGCACATATGCAAATAGCTGAAATATAGCAGCCAATAGGAACTCTACGGTCTCGTCATGCAATGTATCACACCATCCACAGTCACATGTCCACTATTGGCCAATAGAAGATGTAATATATGGAAGGTCCTTAATGATTTTGTCTCCCTGACATGATTAAGATTGTCATGGTAACCGAGCAATGATCTTTACCATTATAAGTACTCAGATCGCTCTTAAAGGGACCCAGGTCGCCCTTAAAGGAACGCAAGTCGCTCTTAAAGGGACCCAAGTCGTTCTTAAAGGTACCCAAGTCGCTCTTAAAGGGACCCAAGTCTCTCTTAAAGGGACGGGAGCCATGTCGCTCTTAAAGGGACCCAAGTTGCTCTTAAAGGGACGGGAGCCATGTCGCTCTTAAAGGGACCCAAGTCGTTCTTAAAAGGTACCCAAGTTGCTCTTAAAGTGGCGGGACCCAAGTCGCTCTTAAAGGGTCCCATGTAGCTCTTAAAGGGATCCAAGTCGCTCTTAAAGGGACGGGACCCAAGTTGCCCTTAAACGGACGGGACACATGTTGCTCTTAAATGGGACTCAAGTCACTCCAAAAGGTATGGGACCCATGTCGCTCTTAAAGAGACCCATGTCGCTAGAGCGACCTGGGTCCCTTTAAGAGCTGCCCGGGTCCCTTTTAAGGGCGCCCTGGGTCCTTTTAAGAGCGAAATATGTCCCTTCAAGAGCGACCAAGGTCCCTTTAAGAGCGAAATTGGTCCCTTTAAAAGCGACCTGGGTCCCTTCTAGAGCAAAATATGTCCCTTTAAGAGCGACCTGGGTCCCTTTAAGAGCGAAATATGTCCCTTTAAGAGCAAAATGGGTCCTTTTAAGAGCAACCTGGGTCCCTTTAACCCTTTAAGGACATGGCCCATTTTCGTTTTTACGTTTTCGGTTTTTCCTCCTCGTGTTTAAAAGGTCATACCACTTGCATTTTTCCACCTAGAAACCCACATGACCCCTTATTTCTTGCGTCACTAATTGTACTTTGCAATTACAGGCTGAATTTTTGCATAAAGTACACTGCGAAACCAGAAAAAAATTCAAAGTGTGGTGAAATTGAAAAAAAAAACGCATTTCTTTTATTTGGGGGAAATGTGTTTTTACGACATTCGCCCTGGGGTAAAACTGACTTGTTATGCATGTTCCTCAAGTCGTTACGATTAAAACGATATATAACATGTATAACTTATATTGTATCTGATGGCCTGTAAAAAATTCAAACCGTTGTTAACCAATATACATTCCTTAAAATCGCTCCATTCCCAGGCTTATAGCGCTTTTATCCTTTGGTCTATGGGGCTGTGCGAGGTGTCATTTTTTGCGCCATGATGTGATCTTTCTATCGGTACCTTGATTGCGCATATACGACTTTTTGATCGCTTTTTATTAAATTTTTTCTGGATTTGATGCGACCAAAAATGCGCAATTTTGCACTTTGTGATTTTTTTGCGCTGACGCCGTTTACCGTACGAGATCAGGAATGTGATTAATTAATAGTTCGGGCGATTACGCACGCGGCGATACCAAACATGTTTATTTATTTATTTATTTGTTTACTTTTATTTAAAACCTGGGGAAAGGGGGGTGATTCAGACTTTTATTAGGGGAGGGGGCTTTTTACTATTAACAACACGTTTTTTTTTTTTTTTACACATATACTAGAAGCCCCCATGGGGGACTTCTAGTATATACACTTTGATCTCTCATTGAGATCTCTGCAGCATAGATATGCTGCAGAGATCCATGAGATCGGCACTCGTTTGCTTTCGGCTGCTGCAGCCGGAAACAAACGAGTGCCGAACCGAGGACGGCGCCATCTTGGACGCGTCCCCGGCCGGCATCAGTAACGGAGATCGCTCCTCCGGGACAAGGTCCCGGAGGAGCGATCTCCCCCACTAGACACCAGGGAAACGTTGCCTCCGGTAATCAGAGGCAGCTGTCAACTTTGACAGCTGCCTCCGATTAGCTAATTAGCGGGCACGGCGATCGGACCGTGCCCGCTAATAGCGGCGGTCCCGGGCTACACGCGGCACCCGGGATCGCGGCACTTCAAAGCGGGGCCGCCGCGCGGCCCCGCTTTGAAGTGCTAATGAGGACATAGGACGTACCGGTACGTCCTATGTCCTTAAGAGGTTAAGAGCGAAATAGGTCCCTTTAAGAGCGACCTGGGTCCCTTTAAGAGCGACCTGGGTCCCTTTAAGAGCGATCTGGGTCACTTTAAGAGCGATCTGGGTCCCTTTAAGAGCAAAATGGGTCCCTTTAAGAGCAATCTGGGTCCCTTTAAGAGCGAAATGGGTCCCATTAAGAGCGAAATGGGTCCCTTTAAGAGCAAAATATGTCCCTTTAAGAGCAAAATATGTCCCTTTAAGAGCAAAATGGGTCCCTTTAAGAAATTAAGAGCAAAATGGGTCCCTTTAAGAGCGACCTGGGTCCCTTTAAGAGCGACCTAGGTCCCTTTAAGAGCAATCTGGGTCCCTTTAAGAGCAAAATGGGTCCCTTTAAGAGCGATCTGGGTCCCTTTAAGAGCGAAATGGGTCCCTTTAAGAGCAAAATATGTCCCTTTAAGAGCGAAATATTTCCCTTTAAGAGCGAAATATGTCCCTTTAAGAGCGAAATATGTCCCTTTAAGAGCGAAATATGTCCCATTAAGAGCAAAATGGGTCCCTTTAAGAGCGACCTGGGTCCCTTTAAGAGCGAAATTGGTCCCTTTAAGCGTGAAATTGGTCCCTTTAAGAGCGACCTGGGTCTTTTTAAGAGCAAAATGGGTCCTTTTAAGAGCGACCTGGGTCCCTTTAAGAGCAAAATTGGTCCCTTTAAGAGCAAAATGGGACCTTTTAAGAGCGACCTGGGTCCCTTTAAGAGCAAAATTGGTCCCTTTAAGAGTGAAATTGGTCCATTTAAGAGTGACCTGGGTCCCTTTAAGAGCGAAATATGTCCCTTCAAGAGCGAAATATGTCCCTTTAAGAGCGAAATATGTCCCTTTAAGAGCAAAATGGGTCCTTTTAAGAGCTACCTGGGTCCCTTTAAGAGCGAAATGGGTCCCTTTAAGCGTGAAATTGGTCCCTTTAAGAGCGATCTGGGTCCCTTTAAGAGCGATCTGGGTCCCTTTAAGAGCGACCTGGGTCCCTTTAAGAGCAAAACATGTCCCTTTAAGAGCGAAATATGTCCCTTTAAGAGCAAAATGGGTCCCTTTAAGCGTGAAATTGGTCCCTTTAAGAGTGAAATTGGTCCCTTTAAGAGCGACCTGGGTCCCTTTAAGAGCGAAATATGTCCCTTTAAGAGCGACCTGGGTCCCTTTAAGAGTGAAATATGTCCCTTTAAGAGCAAAATGGGTCCTTTTAAGAGCGACCTGGGTCCCTTTAAGAGCAAAATTGGTCCCTTTAAGAGCAAAATGGGACCTTTTAAGAGCGACCTGGGTCCCTTTAAGAGCAAAATTGGTCCCTTTAAGAGTGAAATTGGTCCATTTAAGAGTGACCTGGGTCCCTTTAAGAGCGAAATATGTCCCTTCAAGAGCGAAATATGTCCCTTTAAGAGCGAAATATGTCCCTTTAAGAGCAAAATGGGTCCTTTTAAGAGCTACCTGGGTCCCTTTAAGAGCGAAATGGGTCCCTTTAAGCGTGAAATTGGTCCCTTTAAGAGCGATCTGGGTCCCTTTAAAATCGATCTGGGTCCCTTTAAGAGCGACCTGGGTCCCTTTAAGAGCAAAACATGTCCATTTAGGAGCGAAATATGTCCCTTTAAGAGCAAAATGGGTCCCTTTAAGCGTGAAATTGGTCCCTTTAAGAGTGAAATTGGTCCCTTTAAGAGCGACCTGGGTCCCTTTAAGAGCGAAATATGTCCCTTTAAGAGCGACCTGGGTCCCTTTAACCTCTTAAGGACATAGGACGTACCGGTACGTCCTATGTCCTCATTAGCACTTCAAAGCGGGGCCGCGCGGCGGCCCCGCTTTGAAGTGCCGCGATCCCGGGTGCCGCGAGTAGCCCGGGACCGCTGCTATTAGCGGGCACGGTCCGATCGCCGTGCCCGCTAATTAGCTAATCGGAGGCAGCTGTCAAAGTTGACAGCTGCCTCCGATTACCGGAGGCAACGTTTCCCTGGTGTCTAGTGGGGGAGATCGCTCCTCCGGGACCTTGTCCCGGAGGAGCGATCTCCGTTACTGATGCCGGCCGGGGACGCGTCCAAGATGGCGCCGTCCCCGGCTCGGCACGCGTTTGTTTGCGGCTGCAGCAGCCGAAAGCAAACGAGTGCCGATCTCAAGGATCTCTGCAGCATATCTATGCTGCAGAGATCTCAATGAGAGATCAAAGTGTATATACTAGAAGTCCCCCATGGGGGCTTCTAGTATATGTGTAAAAAAAAAAAAAAAACGTGTTGTTAATAGTAAAAAGCCCCCTCCCCTAATAAAAGTCTGAATCACCCCCCTTTTCCCAGGTTTTAAATAAAAGTAAACAAATAAATAAATAAATAAACATGTTTGGTATCGCCGCGTGCGTAATCGCCCGAACTATTAATTAATCACATTCCTGATCTCGTACGGTAAACGGCGTCAGCGCAAAAAAATCCCAAAGTGCAAAATTGCGCATTTTTGGTCGCATCAAATCCAGAAAAAATGTAATAAAAAGCGATCAAAAAGACGTATATGGGCAATCAAAGTACCGATAGAAAGATCACATCATGGCGCAAAAAATGACACCTCGCACAGCCTCATAGACCAAAGGATAAAAGCGCTATAAGCCTGGGAATGGAGCGATTTTAAGGAATGTATATTGGTTAACAACGGTTTGAATTTTTTACAGGCCATCAGATACAATATAAGTTATACATGTTATATATCGTTTTAATCATAACGACTTGAGGAACATGCATAACAAGTCAGTTTTACCCCAGGACGAATGGCGTAAAAACACATTTCCCCCAAATAAAAGAAATGCGTTTTTTTTTTCAATTTCACCACACTTTGAATTTTTTTCTGGTTTTGCAGTGTACTTTATGCAAAAATTCAGCCTGTAGTTGCAAAGTACAATTAGTGACGCAAAAAATAAGGGGTCATGTGGGTTTCTAGGTGGAAAAATGCAAGTGCTATGACCTTTTAAACACAAGGAGGAAAAACCGAAAACGTAAAAACGAAAATGGGCCATGTCCTTAAAGGGTTAAGAGCGAAATATGTCCCTTTAAGAGCAAAATGGGTCCTTTTAAGAGCGACCTGGGTCCCTTTAAGAGCAAAAGATGTCCCTTTAAGAGCAAAATGGGTCCCTTTAAAAGCGAATCGGGACCCTTTAAGAGCGAATCGGGTCCCTTTAAGAGCGAAATGGGTCCCTTTAAGAGCGACATTGGTCCCTTTAAGAGCGACGTGGGTCCCTTTAAGAGCGAAATAGGTCCCTTTAAGAGCGAAATATGTCCCTTTAAGAGTGAAATATGTCCCTTTAGGAGCAAAATGGGTCCTTTTAAGAGCGACCTGGGTCCCTTTAAAAGCAAAATATGTCCCTTTAAGAGCAAAATGGGTCCCTTTAAAAGCGAATTGGGTCCCTTTAAGAGCGAATCGGGTCCCTTTAAGACCGAAATGGGTCCCTTTAAGAGCATCCAGGGTCCCTTTAAGAGCGACCTGGGTCCCTTTAAGAGCGATGTGGGTCCCTTTAAGAGCGATGTGGGTCCCTTTAAGAGCGAAATAGGTCCCTTTAAGAGCGAAATAAATCCCTTTAAGAGCAAAATAAGTCCCTTTAAGAGCGAAATGGGTCCATTTAAGAGTGACCTGGATCCCTCTAAGAGCGACCTGGGGCTCTTTAAGAGCAAAAGATGTCCCTTTAAGAGCAAAATGGGTCCCTTTAAAAGCGAATCGGGTCCCTTTAAGAGCGAATCGGGTCCCTTTAAGAGCAAAATGGGTCCCTTTAAGAGCATCCAGGGTCCCTTTAAGAGCGACCTGGGTCCCTTTAAGAGCGAAATTGGTCCCTTTAAGAGCGACGTGGGTCCCTTTAAGAGCGAAATAGGTCCCTTTAAGAGCGAAATATGTCCCTTTAAGAGTGAAATATGTCCCTTTAGGAGCAAAATGGGTCCTTTTAAGAGCGACCTGGGTCCCTTTAAGAGCAAAATATGTCCCTTTAAGAGCAAAATGGGTCCCTTTAAAAGCGAATTGGGTCCCTTTAACCCTTTAAGGACATGGCCCATTTTCGTTTTTACGTTTTCGGTTTTTCCTCCTTGTGTTTAAAAGGTCATAGCACTTGCATTTTTCCACCTAGAAACCCACATGACCCCTTATTTTTTGCGTCACTAATTGTACTTTGCAATTACAGGCTGAATTTTTGCATAAAGTACACTGCGAAACCAGAAAAAAATTCGAAGTGTGGTGAAATTGAAAAAAAAAACGCATTTCTTTTATTTGGGGGAAATGTGTTTTTACGCCATTCACCCTGGGGTAAAACTGACTTGTTATGCATGTTCCTCAAGTCGTTACGATTAAAACGATATATAACATGTATAACTTATATTGTATCTGATGGCCTGTAAAAAATTCAAACCGTTGTTAACCAATATACGTTCCTTAAAATCGCTCCATTCCCAGGCTTATAGCGCTTTTATCCTTTGGTCTATGGGGCTGTGTGAGGTGTCAGTTTTTGCGCCATGATGTGATCTTTCTATCGGTACCTTGATTGCCCATATACGTCTTTTTGATCGCTTTTTATTACATTTTTTCTGGATTTGATGCGACCAAAAATGCGCAATTTTGCACTTTGGGATTTTTTTGCGCTGACGCCGTTTACCGTACGAGATCAGGAATGTGATTAATTAATAGTTCGGGCGATTACGCACGCGGCGATAGCAAACATGTTTATTTATTTATTTATTTGTTTACTTTTATTTAAAACCTGGGAAAAGGGGGGTGATTCAGACTTTTATTAGGGGAGGGGGCTTTTTACTATTAACAACACTTTTTTTTTTTTTTTTACACATATACTAGAAGCCCCCATGGGGGACTTCTAGTATATACACTTGGATCTCTCATTGAGATCTCTGCAGCATAGATATGCTGCAGAGATCCATGAGATCGGCACTCGTTTGCTTTCGGCTGCTGCAGCCGGAAGTAAACGAGTGCCGAGCCGAGGACGGCGCCATCTTGGACGCGTCCCCGGCCGGCATCAGTAACGGAGATCGCTCCTCCGGGACAAGGTCCCGGAGGAGCGATCTCCCCCACTAGACACCAGGGAAACGTTGCCTCCGGTAATCGGAGGCAGCTGTCAACTTTGACAGCTGCCTCCGATTAGCTAATTAGCGGGCACGGCGATCAGACCGTGCCCGCTAATAGCGGCGGTCCCGGGCTACACGCGGCACCCGGGATCGCGGCACTTCAAAGCGGGGCCGCCGCACGGCCCCGCTTTGAAGTGCAAGTGAGGACATAGGACGTACCGGTACGTCCTATGTCCTTAAGAGGTTAAGAGCGAATCGGGTCCCTTTAAGACCGAAATGGGTCCCTTTAAGAGCGTCCAGGGTCCCTTTAAGAGTGACCTGGGTCCCTTCTAGAGCGATGTGGGTCCCTTTAAGAGCAAAAAAGGTCCCTTTAAGAGCGAAATAGGTCCCTTTAAGAGCGAAATAAATCCCTTTAAGAGCAAAATAAGTCCCTTTAAGAGCGAAATGGGTCCCTTTAAGAGTGACCTGGGTCCCTCTAAGAGCGACCTGGGGCTCTTTAAGAGCAAAATATGTACCTTTAAGAGTGAAATATGTACCTTTAAGAGCCACCTGGGTCCCTTTAAGAGCCACCTGGGTCCCTTTAAGAGCCACTTGGGTCCCTTTATGTGCAACGGGGGCCCTTTAAGAGCAACCTGGGGCCCTTTTAGAGTGAAATTGGTCCCTTTAAGAGTGATCTGGGTCCCTTTAAGAGCGAAATGGGTTCCATTAAGAGAGACCTGGGTCCCTTTAAGAGCGACCTGGGTACCTTTAAGAGCGACCTGGGACCCTTTAAGAGCGACTTGGGACCCTTTAAGAGCGACCTAGGTACTTTTAAGAGCGACCTGGGTCTCTTTAAGAGCGACCTGGGTTCCGTTAAGAGTGGCCTGGGTCCCTTCAAGAGCGAAGCGACCCAGGTCGCTCCTAAAGGGACCCATGTCGCTCTTAAAGGGACGGGAGCCAAGTTGCTCTTAAAGAGATGGAACCCAAGTCGCTCTTAAAGGGACGGCACCCAGGATTAAAGTTAAATGGAAGTCACTGGTAAAGGGGCGCTCTTTTCAAGCACTATGTATTTCCCTGGAAATGCAAATCTAGTTCTTCTTCTTCTTCCGTTTCTTTTTCTTCTTCTTCCAGCTATTTTTCTGTGCGTAATACAGCCCGAACCGCTTTACACACAGACTCCGTTCAAACTGCGTTTCGAAGCCCTCGGCGGTGTGTGGTGTGCTATCTATTTTTCATTTCGATCAGATTTGTCGTTTTTAAGAAATTTACGTTTAAAGACCCCTAATTTCCCATAGAAAATAATGGCCCATTGCAAATAATGGCCACACTCTAACAGCTAACAGCCAATCACAGCATATATGCAAATAGCTGAGATATAGCAGCCAATAGGAACTCTACGGTCTCGTCAGGCAATGTATCACACCATCCACAGTCACATGTCCACTATTGGCCAATACAAGATGTAATACATGGAAGGTCCTTAACGATTTTGTCTCACTGACATGAGTAAGGTTGTCATGGTAACCGAGCAATAGTCTTTACCATTATAAGTACCCAGATCGCTCTTAAAGGGACCCAAGTCGCTCTTAAAGGGACAGGAGCCATGTCGCTCTTAAAGGGACCCAAGTTGTTTTTAAAAGGGACCCAAGCCGTTCTTAAAGGGACCCAAGTCGCTCTTAAAGGGACGGGACCCAATTCGCTCTTAAAGGGACGGGACCCAAGTCGCTCTTAAAGGGTCCCATGTAGCTCTTAAAGGGATCCAAGTCGCTCTTAAAGGGACGGGACCCAAGTTGCTCTTAAAGGGACGGGACCCAAGTTGCTCTTAAACGGACGGGACGCAAGTTGCTCTTAAAGGGACCCAAGTCACTCCAAAAGGTATGGGACCCATGTCGCTCTTAAAGAGACCCATGTCGCCAGAGCGACCTGGGTCCCTTTAAGAGCGACCTGGGTCTCTTTAAGAGCAACCTGGGTCCCTTTAGGAGCAGCCTGGGTCCCTTTAAGAGCGACCTGGGTCCCTTTAAGAGGGACATGGGTCCCTTTAAGAGCAACCTGGGTCCCTTTAAGAGCGACTTGTGTCCCTTTAAGAGCGACCTGGGCTCCTTTAAGACCGACCTGGGTCCCTTTAAGAGCGAAATGGATCCCTTTAAGAGCGACCTGGGTCCCTTTAAGAGCGGCTTGGGTCGCTCTTAAAGGGACCCAAGTTGCTCTTAAGGGGACCCAAGTCGCTCTTAAAGGGACGGGACCCAAGTCGCTCTTAAAGGGACGAGACCCAAGTCGCTCTTAAAGGGGTAGGACCCAAGTCACTTTTAAAGGGACGGGACCCATGACGCTCTTAAAGGGACGCAAGTCGCTCTTAAAGGTATGGGACCCAAGTCACTCTTAAAGGGACGGGACCCAAGTCACTCTTAAAGGGACAGGACCCATGTCGCTCTTAAAGGGAAGGGACCCATGTCGCTCTTAAAGGGGCTGGACCCAAGTCGCTTTTAAAAGGACCCATGTCGCTCTTAAAGTGATGGGACCCAAGTTGCTCTTAAAGGGACGGGACCCAAGTCGCTCTTAAAGGGGTAGGACCCAAGTCACTCTTAAAAGGAACGGGACCCATGACGCTCTTAAAGGGACACAAGTCGCTCTTAAAGGTATGAGACCCAAGTCACTCTTAAAGGGACGGGACCCAAGTTACTCTTAAAGGGACAGGACCCATGTCGCTCCTAAAGGGAAGGGACCCATGTCGCTCTTAAAGGGGCTGGACCCAAGTCGCTCTTAAAAGGACCCATGTCGCTCTAAAAGGGACGGGGCCCAAGTTGCTCTTAAAGGGACCTATGTCACTCTTAAAGGGACGGGACCCATGTCGATCTTAAAGGGACGGGACCAAAGTCGCTCTTAAAGGGATGGGACCCAAGTTGCTTTTAAAGGGAAGGGACTCAAGTTGCTTTTAAAGGGACAGGACCCAAGTCGCTTTTAAAGGGATATCACCCAGGGTAAACGTTTCTCTTAAAGAGAAGTCACTGTTAAAGTTAAAGCACTATGTATTTCCCTGGAAATGCAAATCTAGTTTACATTCAAAATGTTCTCTGTCAGTTATATATTTATAGATTTATAGATTATTTTTTTCTGTGTACCATAGGAAGGAGACCAAGAGAACGAGAAGAAGAAGCTTCATAACCATGTAAGTAGAAAGATTCTGTATGAGAATATAAATAAATATTACAAATCACCCAATAATGTGCTAGAGAGATTACTACTCCTTGTATAAGACTTTTTTTTGTATCATTGTTCTTGTTGACTGTTTCTTTTTCTTTTTTAGACTTCGCTCTCTCTTTTGTTGGAGCTGCTGCACCACCACAGCAGACTAACAGTAAGTATACCCGATCCATTTGGGTACGTGATGGGGCAGGAAGAGGTTAAAGTGGACATCTCAGCAGTCTTTGTTGACTTATGTAAAGGCAAAGTACATGAGGGCTTCCCAAACTAAAACAGAAAATAAAAATGTTTTTAAAAGTTTTATGCAAAAGTTCTGGGGGGCATTCCTCTGGACTATAGAAGCCCAGTAAAATTAAACTACTACAGCCCAGGTCAAGGCTAAAGGGCTTTTTATACTAATTTGCATAACACTTGTGAAGCTTCAATTTGTTTCCTTTATACTATTGTGGTGTCCCACAACGGGTGTTGCTATTGGTTACACCCTTCGTAAAAGACTGTACTTATCGTAAGTAAGTGGTGATTAATTGATAAAGTTTTGCCACTAAATGTCGATATTACCGATGTGTGAATTTAGATGCTGCACGGCTGAAGTATGGAAAGAGTTATTGTTTATTTGTGTGTCACATGGATCTGTGAACCTATAGGAGTCTTTTCTTCTTCTGTCCTATCATCTCTCACTTTACTTCTTCTTATGTACTCTTCACCCACTCACAGTGCACTTTAGATACGTTGGAGATAAGAAGTCACATGGGTGACAGGAAGTGTACTGTAGGTTAGTCTTAGTCAGGTCCCCATGGGTAGGGTAGGAAGCAAGACAAGACACAGCTAACAATTTCTCCTCAGCTTACTCTTCATAACACTATGCAGTGTTAAACTCTTACAAGAGAGGACAAGTCAGAGAACATCTCAACCCATGCCGTGGACTAGGAGAGTCACAAAGAAGCTAGGAACTGATCCGGATGGAGCAAAGTTGCTAAGAGACTAGGAACTTTATCTCGCAGGGCATTTGTCAGCAGGGAACCCTCAGCATTATGCTCATTCCAGGTAACAAGGTCTGGGGCCTTGTGTCACCCTCATAGGACGAGTCACTCGACACTAATGGACATTGGGTGGTGCAAATGACCCAAAGGTCAAAACACAGGCACAAGTATTCTCCTCTTCTTCTTCTAAAGTATCTCTCTACCTCATCCTCCAACATCCCGGCAGAGCACAGTACTACTTGGTTTGGGACTCTTACGACATCCTCCTCTCTGCACCTCTGATTCTTTGTATCTCTCAACACACAACTCAGTCAGCACGACTGTACACTCTACTATACTCCTACCACAGATCTGGATCCTGTGTTATCAAGAGTATTACCAAGTGTATTATCAAGTCTAACATATCCTGTCAAAGCAAAGTTGTATGTTCTGTCACACACAAGTACTTTCCAAGTAAACAACAGATTATTTATGATAAAGAGACTTGGTGATCCTTTGCTCCGCACTCACACAGTGTACACTACATCCTTGGGAAATTTCCCCTTTCTGTGGGCGGCAGCACCGATAGTCCAGGAGGGTCAATACACCACTCCGGCCCACAGTGATAATATCCCAAGGGACCCTTTACCAGCCCGGCAGGACAATGACCACAGGGGAACAAGGTACAACCGGCCCTCTAAATTAAAAGCAGGTGTACCTGCATACCTGTGGGCCCGGCTGTATCTCGGCCAACCACCACTGAAGTGGCATCACACCTCACCATCTAGCAAGTGACCAGCTGTACCTCTGCCATAACACCTCAGGGGGTCACCACACTATTATATATATCACTGACAGTATAGGAAAATGTGTTTACAACATACCTTTTGTTGTAAACTTTCATTTAAAAAAAATCTCAGTCCATCTGTGCAATATGTATATTATACTTAAAGCAGCCTGTCACCAAAAGTTCACACCAGTAGGATTATTGCACATGGGTGGTATAACACATATTACCTATTGCACACATAAAGTATTGCACATTGTTCGAATACATGCTTGTTCATATTGATCAACATACCAGTCTATATATTTCTTTCCTTTAAAAAAAAAAAAACATCTTACTCTTCCTCCTATTTACAAAGCAGTCAGTTATAGTCACTCTCATTGTACATTAGCTTCCATCTATGTGCACATTTATTTTTATATTCAGAGTGTATAAAAGTTGTTTTTTTGTCCCCTTCCTTTTGATTGTCTAGGAGACTCTTCACACAATATATGAGGCGACCCAACGCGATTCTTATTGTCAGTAAACATCAGGGGTCTACCGGCTTGTATCCAGTGTCACTCAGAATCTCTGTCACACTGTACAGCTTATCTACAACACCTATATACCAAATGTAATTGTTAAATCCAGAAGATTTTACAGTGTTAGGCTATGTTCACACTACGGGAACACCCGGCCGTTCCGTGACCCCGGCCGGATGATCTTTCCAGCGGCGGACCTCTGATGCGGGCGCATCAGCATGCGCCCGCATCAGAGCTTCCCATAGCCCACAGTGAAGCAAGCGGCCAGAGCCGCTTGCTTCACTGTGTGAACTGACAGGTCTTTCTGCGGCCGGAATTGACTGAATTTCGGCCGCAGAAAATTGACATGTCAGTTTTGTTCCGGCGCCGCATGGGATCCCGGCCGGAGCATATACGATGTGTGTACGCTCCGGCTGGGATCCCATTAAAAAAATAAGACTATGTTCCACCCCTCAAAACTACGGCCGTAGTTCTGCGGCGAGAACTACGGCCGTAGTTTTAAGTAGTGTGAACATAGCCTTATATTTAAATGTTCATTGTGCTTCCTTTTGCAGTAAGATACTATTATAGACACCTCTTAGTTTGGATTTCTTTACCACTTGCAAGTCCTTCCGTGTTGCTTTTGTGTCTGATTGCAAAGTGTGAAGCCACTGGGGTGTCTCTTTTGCCTCTTATATCCCTAACATGTTCACTTAGTCTTATTTTTAATGTGTGTGAAAAGTTTTTTTCTACATTCATAGGATACATAATTAAGCATATACATTACCACCGATGAACAGTATATCTGAATCTGAAAATCTTCCCCTTTACTACTACTTGACATCTCCCTGCCAGTCATCACATACTGGCACATAGCACAATGACCACATTCATGCATGCCCACCAGTGTTTACCTCCTATGCTCAGCAGATGACTATGGATCAGACTGCTTTCTCATCCGTAGCTAATCTAGGGAGTTTGATCTAGTTTAAGGACTGGCCAATAAAGGGAGAAAATTTCCTTAATCTTTTGCACTTTTACATCATAGGTACCAATTATGCAAGCAAGTTGTGCATTATGATCATCCTCTTTTTTTTTCTTTGGGGACCAGAAGTTCCAATCTTTTTTTTTTTTTTTTTTTTTGCAAAGCTCTTCTATAAGCATTTTTTAGTACCTTGTTGGGGTACCCTCTTTGTAAAAAGTATAATTTGCAACTCCACTGCCTTATTTTTAATTCTGTTATAGTCGAGCAGTTGCGCCAGATCATTATATACTGTCCTACTATTATTCCACATCTGAGAGGCCTAGGTTGGCAGCTCTCTCATTTCAATAGTAAATGTGTTGCTGTCTTCTTTCTGTGGCCAGTAGTCATGAGCTTTTACTTACTTGATCCAGAAAGACAATCTCAGAGAAGGGAAAGAAGTAGAAAGAAGAGTAGCCAACACTTTTCAACCCTTCCCAACACACCACAAAGGGCCTGGAGGCGTAGAAAGCCATGGGGGAAAACAGCACCATATAACAGAATTTTGCTGGTCCCAGGCACACTAAACCATGCAAATAGTACTTAGGTCAGAAACCAGGGCACAGAACTTAAGAACCCCTAATTATGACTGGTCTTTCCAAGCATCAGTTGGGTGTATAAGATACATGGGTAGAGCAGGAAATTAGAGACCACGTGCAGTGGTCACCTGATTATCTATCCCAGGGAGCACATTGAGCATATAAGGAGGGTGTCATGTAGAAAAAAGCCACTTGAAATTAAAGTTAAGTAAGTTTAGGTAGTCAGATAAGTACAACTGCTTGTAAGGAAGTACTGTTCAACTCCTATGCCTCCATAGGTAGTCCTTGAGAGAGATCTCTGCTGGGAGAAGGAACACTTAGACCTGGGAAGAGAGGGTGGTGGTCTCTAAGGTCTATGTGGAACTGTGTCCTCTTTGGTATGTTGCCCCTTCCTCTTATATTGCTGCCAGAACCAGTTGCAGGAGGCTCCTCATGTATAGGGTCGTAGCAGATAGATCCTGAAAAAGATGTATGGCAACTACTTCAGATTGAATGGGCCCCAGGTTGTGTAACATACTAGCTTCCTTGTCCACAAAACAGTGCAACCTGCAGTGTACATCTTTTGGTGAGGTAAAATCTTGGGACTGAGCATGTGCCACCTTATACACTCAGTTTATAGCAAAGGTAGTCTTGAGGTAGTCATACTCAATATTTCCACCACTGTGTGGTGGACTTTGTCCTGTGGGTGGGCCTCCGGTAGGCCCTTGAGGCAAACTTTCTCAGTTTGTCTTAAGTTCACCTCAGTTATCCTGGTAATCCAACAGGAGGGTCAGGTCTTTAGTGTGAGACCGAGTACGCCCAACCTTATGTTCTAGGGATTCCAGGTGCGCTATCAGGGAGGCCATACTATTCTCTGTGGCAGTAGTACACTACTAAGTTGCTCCACTTCTGTACAAACTCCAGCGACTGGACTCCTACGAGTGTAGTGCAACTTGTTGCGCTGATTCAATACGGTGTACTATGGAATCAAGATCAGTTCTTGACATACTTCTATCAGCTCCCATAACAGCTGAAGTTCAGCATGGACAAAGGGCCTGGCTAGTGGGGTACTCCTGACAAAACGTAGAAAGTCCACAGCTTCCAAAAAAAGTTGAATCTTTATTGAAGCATATAAAAAATACAAGTAATAAAAATGCAGGCCTGACAAAGTTGCATAGAGCAACGTAACGCGTTGGACTTCAGACTCTCTGGTTGTATCTGCAGTCCATCATAATGTTGTAGCATTTATATATACAGGGGGTGGGCCACTTTTACCTCTTACCTGGAGTGTTGTATTACTACTTGCTGACCCATACCTGCTTGTATATATGATATATATCTTTCCCCTATCAGGGAATTGATGATTTCCCATCACCATTTGGACAGAGAGACTAGCACACCGTATTTTGGTGTTGCTATATGGTGGTTTTTGTTTTAATTGTTTTTCTGTGTTTAAATAAAGACTATTATTCTACTTAATAGGTGTGCTGAATTTTTGTGCTTGTCTTTTTCTTTTTTCTATTATGTATTAGCACCCTGATATTTGTTATTCAGTGGTGCCCTCCCCATATTATACTATTTCAAGATCAGTTCTTGACATACTTATATCAGCTCCCATAACAGCTGAAGTTCAGCATGGACAAAGGGCCTGGCTAGTGGGGTACTCTTGACGTGGCAGAACCAGGTGAGATATTTTCCCCTTGTTCCCCGATAGCAGAGCAGAGTTTTCTATCTGCTCCGGTAGCCTGGATTTGGCTGCTGCTTAGTTTATGTGTAGGTTGTGTGGCTGTAGGACCAGCAGAGCCTGACCTCAAAGGTAGCAAAAATTGGTTAATTTTAGAAGTAGCAGCAGTAGACTGGGTCACTGGGTGGTGGGGAGAGTCCACCACTGTTCTGTCATGTTTTCCAGCCATTTTAGCGGGTCTAATTGTCAGGTACAGCAGTAAATTTGTGTTGCACGGCCAATGAGGAATGCCTCACAGCTCTATAGCTAAGCCTTGCCCCAGACCATCTCCTCCTGACTGATGGTAGAAGTGAACTTCAGTCCCAATTGGTTACAATTTACAATCCATACTAAGCATGGGGATTCCCCATAAAACATACAAAATAATTAGAACCAGACCCCCACACACACAAAAGCCAACGAGCCTACCCCCTGCCTACAACAACTGAGGGCGAACATAAATACGGAATCTATCCGATTCCCATCTCCCAATCCGCTTGATCACCTCCAGAGCAAACCCCAACCTGAACGCTTCAGTGGCCGCCCCATTCCTAAAAGAATGTGAGCTAAACTCCAAAGGCTGCAACCCCACAGCACCCACACTTTTTCGAAAAACCTGTGCAAACTGAAAAACAGACAAGAACAAACCTTCAGCATGCAAGAACAATGGGCCACCAACAGGCAGACGCACCTCCAAGAAAGCCCTGTAGCCACACACCTCTGAGCCTTCCAATTCTCCCAAATGCACCACCATACCTCTGCCTGTCTGATCTGTCTTTGTCTTCCCCAATCGACATTCCAAGACGGAATCCCTGAGCACCGTCCCCTCAGCCAACAAACCCCCTACCCTGCCCGTACTGGGCCCCACTAATTCCAAAACCCAAAACGCCCCAAAGAACGCCAGAGAAAATGCCAAAACAAACAATCAGCACTCAGGCGAATACACCTTTGGCAGAAGTGTTACCAATCGCAACAACAGGGACAGTGACGACAGTATGCGCGGGTCCCTCACCAACCTACCCCTCCGAAAACCCTGTAGTGCTCTAGTTACCAGGAATGTCTTAGACATATCCCACTCTCCACGCGCCTGAATCCAAAATTGCCAAAGCTGACATCCGTTTTTTAACCTCTGACGGGGACATACCCCCTTCATATGCTCTCCCAATGTAATAAACAGGCATACTTCCCAATCACACGGCCCACACGCTCCAGATAAGTCCCCAAAAAACTTTTTCACTCCCCCCAAAACCTGCAATACATTTTCCATGTTACCAGG
This sequence comes from Dendropsophus ebraccatus, assembly GCF_027789765.1. Lineage (NCBI taxonomy): Eukaryota > Metazoa > Chordata > Amphibia > Anura > Hylidae > Dendropsophus > Dendropsophus ebraccatus. The sequence goes on along the minus strand of NC_091463.1, from coordinate 35,002,495 downwards.
CAAACTGATCTCTGAACCAAACCCATTGCTGCCTTCAGACCATCTGCCACAGCCACTACGGACAAGGGATGACTAAATCATTGTGAGCCTGAAACTGAACACCCCTACTCTTCAGGGAAAACGCTGAGATGGCACCCAAGTCATGATCTATCGCTATGAAGCTTTCTCTCTCTAGTGGGATGCCCCCCAGACTCCTCAAAAGGTCTGTGGTATCCCTTGTATAGGAGAGCAAGGTTTTGACAAAGGGTTGTAGGTCTATATAAACCCCAATATTTTTGGTAAGACTATTGACTCCTGACACTATTGGTCTACCTTTTAATGGAACTGTGCCCTTGTGAATCTTGGGCATGGCGTCGAAAGTTGCCGTGATGAGATGTTTTGAAACAAGAAAATCAGCCTTCTCTTTACTAATGAGATTTTTCAATTTTGCACCCACAATCAGGACTTTCAGTTCTGACGAGTAAACTGATGTTGGATTGTTCCTCATAACCGTATAGTTTTTGGCATCCAGTAGTAAACTAATAGGCACATGGTCTAGGGATATTTTGTTTTGACATTTAGTTTTTTTGTCATCTATCTCATAAAAATGAAAGTCTGTCTGTCTGTCCCGTATAGACTTCCAAATGCCTGAACCGTTTGACCCCAAATTAAGCAGGCAGATACATCGGCTGCCCGGGAAGGTTATAGCGAAGGTCCCGTCCCCGCCAGATGTACAGAAGGGGAGGGGGAGGGGGAAGAGCGCCCCATAGAGATGAATGTGAGAATCTCCACACTGCACACACAGGTGATATAATTAGCTGCAGCTGAAACGGCAGTTCGGAGCCTTAGCAACCAATAGGATTACTACTTTCATTTTCACAGGGAGCTGGGATCTGATTGGTTGCTAGGGCCAGCTGCCTCACAACAGATCCACAGAAATAAATACAGTAGGGGCGGGCTCACACTACGGAATTCTCTCGGACAATGTCCGCAGAATTCCGTCAGCTGTCCGCCCACACATCTAGGCACCTTTCCGCCGGCCCCATAGACACCATTCTATGGGCCGGCGTATTCCGCTATACGCTGAAAGAAGTGTCATGTCACTTCTTTTAGCGGATCGCGGAATACGCCGGCCCATAGAATGGTGTCTATGGAGCCGGCGGAAAAGCGCGTGCCCGTGCGGGCGGACAGCTGACGGAATTCTGCAGACATTGTCCGTGAGAATTCCGTAGTGTGAACCCGCCCTAAGGGTGCCTTCACACACACCAGATCCGCAGCAGATTTCACTCTGCAAATTTGCAGCAAAATCCTGTCATTCAACCCTATAACACTACATACTCGCAGTGAGATTGACATCCCGCTGCGAGTATGTAGACTAACCCCCTTGGCGGCCGGAGCGTAACTTACACTGACAGAGACACCCATCATCCTGCCCGCACAGACCGTTGTTTGATCATGCAGGCTCCCCTCCAGTGTGTTCAACGTCCAAAGCCGTGAGGAGAGAGCCGTGCCCGGCAGCAGCAGCACAGCGCTGAACACACTGGAGGGGAACCTGCATGATCTAACAGCGGTCTGTTGGGGGCCTCTGTCAGTGTAATCTTTGCTCCGGCCACCGAGGGGGTTCGTTTACATACTCGCAGTGGGATGTCAATTCCACTGCGAGTATGAAGTGTAATAGGGTTGAATGACACTAGATCTGCAGCAGATTGCACTGCGAATTCACAGTGTGAAATCCGCTGCGGATCCGGTAGGTGTGAAGGCATCCTAACAGTGTACAGTGTATATACAGTGTATACAGTAAGGGGCTTACCTGCCGGGTGGTGGTGTTGGGGAATGTATACAGTAAGGGGGTGTTAGGGAATGTATACAGCATGGGGGCTACCTGGGGGGGTGCATACAGCATGGGGGGCTACCTGAAGGGGGGAGTTTATACAGCATAGGGGATACCCGCAGTGGGGACTGTATACAGCATTGGGGCTACCTGGGGGGTATACAGCATGGGGGGCTACCTGAAGGGGGAGTGTATACAGCATGGGGGGGCTAAATGCAAAGGGGAGTTTGTACAGCATGGGGGCTACCTGAAGGAGGGAGTGTATAAAGTATGGGGGCTATCTGCAAGGGCAAGGGGGGGGAGTGTATACAGTATAGGAGCTACCTGCAGGAGGTGGAGTGTATACAGTATAGGGATTACCTGCAAGGGGGGGTATAGAGTATGGGGGCTACCTGCGGGGGGAAGTGTATACAATATGGGGGCTACCTGCAGGGAGGGAGTGTATACAGTATAGGAGTACCTGCAAGGGGGGGAGTGTATACAGTACAGGGGCTACCTGCAAGGGGGCGTATACAGTATTAGAAACTTGGAAACCTCTTCTGTGTTGTCCTCACCAAGGATGAAAGGTAGTGCCTAAGAGGGTCATATTATGATAATGCAGGATTGTGTATGCACTTATATAAGCTGCAGGTTTACTTTACACACGCCTTACTTATGGTCTGCAGTCGGCAGGTGGGGGGAGGGACCCTCAAACTATACACTACAGGTATACAGGACCCCAAAACTATACACTACAGGTATACAGGACCTCCACCAACTATATACTACAGGTATACAGGACCTCCACTAACACTGTCAATGTTGTATATAACCAGGCTCAGCATAACACTACCAATGTTATACATAACCAGGCTGTATATAACACTGCCAATGTTGTATATAACCAGGCTGTATATAACACTGCCAATGTTGTATCTAACCAGGCTGTATATAAAACTGCCAATGTTGTATTTAATCATGCTCAGTATGAGGCTATGTTCACACTACGTAAAAATACGGCCGTAGTTCTCGCCGCAGAACTACGGCTGTAGTTTTGCGGTGTGTGACATAGCCTTATGTGCAATGGGATCCCGGCCGGAGCGTACACACATTGTATGCGCTCTGGCCGGGATCCCATGCGGTGCCGGAAAAAAACTGACAGGTCAGTTTTCTGTGGCCTGAATTCAGTGAATTCCGGCCGCAGAAAGACCTGTCAGTTCACACAGTGAAGCGAGCGGCTCCGGCCGCTAGCTTCACTGTGTGCTATGGAAAGCTCTGATGCGGGTGCGCGCTGATGCGCCCGCATCAGAGCTCCGCGGCCGGACGGATCATCCGGCGACGATGATCGATGACGATGATCCGGGCACGGAACGGCCGGTCTGATACGCCGTGTGAACATAGCCTAACACTGTTATTGTTGTATACCAGGCTGTATACTGTATAAAACCGCCAATGTTGTATATAACCAGGCTCAGCATAACACTACCAATGTTGTACATAACCAGGCTGTATACACTACAGGTATACAGGACCTCCACCAACTATATACTACAAGTATACAGGACCTCCACTAACACTGCCAATGTTGTATATAAGCAGGCTGTATATAACACTGACAATGTTGTATATAACCAGGCTCTGTATATAAAACTGCCAATGTTGTATATAACCAGGCTCTGTTAACAGTCTGATCACATGACATCTCAGTATGGCTTTTAAGTATTTAGAATGTTTAAAGTTTAGACATCCAGTAGAGACCTGGATGTGTATATACAGGTATACAGCCACTACAGGACATGTATACGCAAGTAAACAGCTATATACACACTACAGAACATGTATACACTGGTATACAGCTATGTACACACTACAGGACATGTATACGCAAGTAAACAGCTATATACACACTACAGAACATGTATACACTGGTATACAGCTATGCACACACTACAGGACATGTATACACAGGTATACAGCTATGTACACACTACAGGACATGTATACACAGGGGGTCACATAGGGATAGGGGTATGAGATTATACAGGCAGCACATACGGATAGAGGGGTGTGACTATACAGGGGGGTACATAGGGATAGCTGTATGTCTATACAGCCTGCATAGAGCGATAGAGGTGTATGACTATACAGGGGGGTATATAGGGGAAGGGGTGTATGACTATACAGGGGGGTACATAAGAATAGGGGTGTATGACTATACAGGCTGTGTATGACTATACAGGGGGGCATATAGGGACAGGGGTGTATAACTATACAGGGGGGCACATAGGGACAGGGGTGTATGTCTATACAGTGGGGCACATAGGGATAGGGGTGTATGACTATACAGGGGGGCAAATAGGAATAGCAGTGTATGACTAAACAGGCAGCAAATAAGGATAGGGGTGTATGATTATAGAGACAGTACATAGGGATAGGGGTGTATGATTAAACTGGGGGGCACATAGGGATAGGGATGTATGACTATATAGGCAGCAAATAAGGATAGGGGTGTATGAATATACAGGCAGCACATAGGGATAGGGGTGTATGACTGTACAGGGGGCACAGACTATGAACTATGATACAGACACATATTCTCACCCTCTCCGTATGTCCCAGCCACAATTCGGGCTAGACCTGGACCCTACTGCTATTCCACCTTCTGCTGTGACACACCAGTGTCCTTGCACACGAAGCACAACAACCTGTGCAGTACTCACACTGGGCCAGGCGGGGGGGGAGGGTTGTTGCTCTTTCATATCAGGCCGGGCAGAGGGAGCGCACTTTCATGTCGGTCCGGGGGTAGGGGGCGTACAGTCACATTGGGTCGGGCAGGGGGGCGCACTGTCACATCGGGTCGGGAAGGGGGGCACTCTGTTACGTTGGGCCAGGCAGGGGGGAGGGGAGCGCACTGCCAGATTGAGCTGGGCAGGGGGTGCACTGTAACATCGAGTCGGGCAGGGGGGCACACTGTTAGATCTGGTCGGGCAGGGGGGCGCACTGTCACGTCTGGTCTGGCGGGGTGGGGGACACTCTGTCACTCAGCTCTCTATCACCTTTTTCCAAGCCTAATTGTTGTCCCTGTTCTTTATTTTTAATCTCAAAATATTGTCTCCATTTAAAGAATTTTTTGTAACTAAGTTGAAATCTTTAACCCACATAAATTTTGTTGACAGTATGAATAAAAGGCCACATGCTAGGTTTATTTCTCAATGCGGGTGGATTCCCCTTGTCATTTGGTCAGCTTTGTCTATCATCTTAAGAGGTAGCGGTCTATCTCCACCATCAGGAGTAACTTGTGAAGAACAGAGGATATGCTTAGACAACGCCCTTAGGGATAGATGGACATGTGACACTGTGGGTTCACGTCCGCTGATCCTGACAAAAGCCATTCACCGATTCCCGCAACTAACAACTTATCCTGTGGCAGATGGTAGGTTGCCACAGAATCAACCTTGATACTCAGGGAACAAACTACCATTGCAGGTCCCTCAGTTTTATCCGGTGCCAGCGGGATGCCAAACTTCAACCGTATGCAAGAGAAGAGAGCAAATTGTAGAGCAGGACAGCCCAATGCACAAGAAATCGTCGAAGTAATGCAATACCTTCTGCAAACTAGATTCCTTTTACACTGACCACTTTCATACAAGCAAAACAACTAATGAAAACTGTCAGGATGCACAAGCAAAAGTTGGAAAGGCCACCTCAATGTTCCTTTTTCGACATGAGTACCCCTGGCCCACACCACCACTTCCAATCCATAGCCAAATCGAAGGACACGTATAAAACTGAATAAGATTCTTTGTTGATTTTATAGTTCACCAACCCACAGGTAAGGCCATGGTGGGTCCGAAAACGGGCCCCCTATGTGCTCCAGAGACACCTCCTTGCCCAATTCATTTCCCACTACCTCAGGGCGCAACCTGGCTCATTTGAGGTTTCGCGGGCGAAAAATTGAGGCGTCTGGGGAGTATGGGATAAAAAAAAACTAAATTGAAAACTGTCCCCTAAGAATTGCATCCCTCCATGATCGAGATATTCAGATATTCACATAGATATGGCAGCATCACTTCTAGAGATGAGCGAACCGGGTTCGGGTTCGAGTCTATCCGAACCCGAACGATCGGCAATTGATTAGTGGTGGCTGCTGAACTTGGATAAAGCTCTGAGGTTGTCTGGAAAACATGGATACAGCCAATGACTATATCCATGATTTCCACATAGCCTTAGGGCTTTATCCAAGTTCAGTAGCCAGCGCTAATCAAATGCCGAACGTTCGGGTTCTGATTGACTCGAGCATGCTCGAGGTTCGCTCATCTCTAATCACTTCTAGTTTATTGCAATCATACCCCTTTTGGCAAGACTTGATGGAACACCCCTTAGGTTTGGGGAAAAACTTAGGCTGATTATACCACGCAGGGTCCGCATTCATGCTTGAACCTGCAATTGGAACCAAAACAGCAACAATCCTTGTTGTCCTGCCAACAGCACCTGGAATGCTGAGAGGCTGAGGTTTTGCATGAAGTTGTTGTACCCCCGGCACCTACCTGGCACAATGAGCTGCATCCACAAGGAGATATCCTTGTGATCTTAATGCAACAACGCTTTACTCTGCCTGAACTGTTCATCCTACCTTAGCCACACTGTGCTCCCATAAATCCAATAGAACATTTCTATTGAGTTGCAAATGCTTACAACCAACTTGAAAATGTGTAAGTTATCAACCATTTCCATTTTCTTCCTCCTCTTTTTTACTCTCATCCGTTTTTTTCTTGTCAAGAGAAATTTTTCAAGTGGATTCAGTGAAAATCTTTCCATGTACTCCTCCCTCTAGATTTTATCCTGCACTGCTTACTTTAAATGTGCCCCTAAGCGGCTATCAAAGCATATGTAGACCTCCCCACCAGCTAAATCATCACGCCTAACAGACACAGTGCCTGATGCTGTAGTTCCTGAAGGCCCTTCTTGCACTGCTGGAACTGCCGCCACATCTCCCCCCAACCGGGCCGAAACTGGAGTTACCCGACTAGTCTGCGGGCCTGCACTATAAGACACCAACTTCCTCATACCCGTCAATAATTGTATTACCGCCTCCCCTAGCCCTGCAAAAATCACACTTCCTGTCGTCCTCTGATACAACAACCACACTCCCACTAACTTCTAACAAAAGAGAGGAAAAAACAGCAGGCAGAACTGATTCACTAGACTGACTTGGGACAGTAGCCGTAAAAGCCAAGACTGTGGCGCTGGTGCTCCCATGTGCCTGCAGCCTGGAAGGGTCGCTGTTGACTTGTGGTTCCTCATTCCCCTGGACTGCCTGGCCACTGTTCGCTGTCTTTCTTACATCAAGGGCAGGGATACAACCCCCCCCCACACACACACACACACACACACATTTCATCCCATGGGCAGGCCCTCTCATCCCTCACAGGGCGATTCTTCTTCTGGGATCCAGCCCCCAGTCATGATGGATGATTATGTACACATAATTGCCCACAAGATTGGTAAATTCTCTCTCTTTATTGGCCTCCCATCTCATACCCAACAGTTCCCAGATTACCTATAGACGAGAACGCAATTTGAGGGACTGGACGACATTGAGAGAATTTCGCCATCTTGAAATTTTAAGTTAAAGTAAAAAAAAGTACATTAAAAGTTATGGTTCAGGGAAGAAAAAGAGCGCTGCACCTCACACCTGGCTGGGTTCTGGTGTGGCATTTTTGGGTCTGGTCCTGTGATATGGGGGTCGCAGGGCCATTCCGTGGCCTCCCTTCCCTGACTGTGCACGCCTGCGGGGGTGGTGGTCACTGACCGGCACAGTGTGGACTTAGTGTAGGGACCCATGTGTATCAGATACCTGCACGCAGTACATGGGGCAGTGTGGCTTGATCAATTCATACACAAAATTCTGATGTTTTTTATGCAGCCGAGAGGCACTAGTGTCAGCCATAGGTGTGAGGTGCAGCGCTCTTTTCTCTCCTGTATTACATTAAAAGTTATATTGATGTGTCTATATCATGTATTACCATATCTGTACGGTTCTGCCACACTGGTAGCTGTTTGACATCCAGGAAGTGAAGAAAAATGGCCTCTGTGCCAATCCACATTGTCTCCTGCTCCCACTGCTCTTCCACCTTAGGAGACAAATATTCCATGCCTCTGTCTCACATTGTGTGTGTTTGCTGAGCGCAGGCTGATGATGCAGACAGGGGGCAGAGCGTGATGTCAGTTTTGCTTGAAAATAAAAATAAACATACATATAACTATTGCTTGTGTGCAATGAGAGTGACTATAACTACTTTATAAAAAGAAGCAGGAGTAAGATGGGCATTTCTGCAAGGAAAGAAATATATGGACTGGTATTTCGAGCAGTATAACAATGCACTTATATGAACAATGTGCAATACGATATATGTGCAATAAGTACTTTATTTTTTCGCACACACACACATAGTTTAGACAACTGAAAACAGGAAAAAAAATATATTAACGCCGTATATATATATATAATGCAGAAAGGGGGTCAAAGTTTATTGAAATGACAGGGCCACTTCAACACTATCCATGACAGTACTTTATACCCACACATACACACAGGGCCGTAGGGGGGGGGGGGGGTAGGGCAGCTGCCCTGGGCACAGAGACCAGGGGGGGGGGGTGCCATCACAGGGAGCAGAAAGAGATGGATCACAGTAGATGAGGCAGCCTTGAAGCCTCCTGCCCTCTGTTAGTGTGGGGAGACAGGAGACGATTTTAACTTGATCAAAAGAGGTATTTCCCATACTGTACTGTCTCCTGGCTGCTTTTTAGCTATAATTTGCACAAAATCACAGTGTTTTTACCAAGATTTTGCACAAATCAGGGCTAAACAGCAGCCAAAAGACAGTACAGAAAAGTTACTGTGTAGATGGTGAAGGACCTTGACATGTGACTATGATGTCACCGCAGGTCCTGTATGTACATTACACTATGAAGGAGGAAGAAAGAAAGGGTGTGTGGAAGGGGAGGACAATCAGGGGTGCCCAGTCTGGGGAGGGGGTGAAGGGTGCCCAGTCTGGGGAGGGGGGTGAAGGGTGACACCAGTCTGGGGAGGGGGGAGACACACAAGAGAGTGTCCAGTGTCTATTTAGGGGTCTGGTTTGGTTGTACATTATTATATACTTAACCCCTAATAACTGCCCTCTCCAAATATATATCACATTTATATAAACCTCACCTACTATGTGCAGAGGTAGGGAACCTTGGCTCTCCAGCTGTTGCAGAACTACAACTCCCATCATGTCTGGACAGCCAAAGTTTTAGTTGTATCTGTATATACAGTGACCATGGTACAAGAGTCATTTTTCTAAATTATTTCTATTTTGAATTTGGTGATGGAATACCTTACTGGAGGTATTGCCGCTGTTGTCTCCGCTGCTGAGTGGAGTTTATGGAACCTCGGGAAATCCTAGGTTTGATCGAGCTCAAACATTCATGAACCTACCGCATTAGATTGCTGATGTCTTCCCGGTCTGTGGGAAAGGAGGAGAGTGCCCGGGTACTACCTGGAATTTCGGGATTCAGCCTAGGTAATAGCCTAGGTAATAGGCTGAATCCCGGAATTCCAGGCGGTACCCGGGCACTCTTCTCCTTCCCCATGGACCCGTAAGGCATCAGCAATCAAATGTGGCAGGTTCATGAATGTTCGAGTTCGATTAACTCTACTGCTGAGCGTACCTGTGCATTAGGAGACGGCCCCATAGGATCACATTACACACTGGAGATAGATCAGAAATCTCTGCCTCCTAATTCACAAGTACAGACAGCAGGCAGCGGAGACAACGGCACCTCCGTTAAAGAGGTAGTACAGCGCTAAACAATTATTCACAAAATAACACACATTACAAAGTTATACAACTTTGTAATGTATGTTATGTATGTGAATGGCCCCTTTCCCCGTGTTTCCCCCCACCCACGCTAGACCCGGAAGTGTGGTGCATTATACTCACCGCATCTCATGTTGACCCCCGTCCGCCATCTTGGGACAATGACGTAGTCTTTGGGAGGCCGGCCGAACTGCTCCATCCATCCCTCATGCCAGCCCTCCTCTGCCGCATCATCACCAGCTCAGCCGCGTCAATCCTGTTTAGCCTAGCCTAGCAGTGGAGACACTGGAGACTCCTTGGAGGACACTGGACAGGTGAGAAAACCATTAGAGTACTTTTTGCAAAGTTCAGGAAAAATCTCGTTTCAGGAAGTTCAGTTTGTTAATCTCCAATAAAAACATTATGGATCTAGTAAAAACATCATCAAACAATCCATAGTCGGGGAACTAGGAAGGGATTAATGTTGTTACCCACTCCAAAGCTTCTTTCAGCCGTCTGAACTAGACCATATATTTAAAATGAATTCATGAGAAGGATTCACAGATAACCAAGTGCATAATTAAGATTTCTCATTTTATGTATTAGTACTAGAGATGAGCGAACCTCAAGCATGCTCGAGTTCATCCGAACCACGAGCGTTCGGCATTTGATTAGCGGTGGCTGCTGAACTTGGATAAAGCCCTAAGGCTATGTGGAAAACATGGATATAGTCATTGGCTGTATCCATGTTTTCCAGACAACCTTAGAGCTTTATCCAAATTCAGCAGCCACCACTAAATCAAATTCCGAACGCTCGGGTTCGGATGAACTCGAGCATGCTCGAGGTTCGCTCATCTCTAATTAGTACCTAAAAAAGATGTTAGATTTTTTTGCACCTGGAGCAGTATGCGCTTTATTGAAGACAATTGGAAATTGGCTGGCAGTACACATACTGCACATAGAATAATGGCTGTAATTGATTATGATTCATGCTTATTGCTTACAATCTTTCTTTGCACACAATAAAAAAAACTTAAGTTTGTTCACACATTGTTTTACTTTGCAGCTGTATTTTTATTTTATTTTACTGTGTGAACATAGCCTCAGGGTTTAATATTGCATAGTAATCTACCTTGATCATGTACTGAACAAGTCACCATAGTGCTCTTAAAGGAGAAGTTCGACGAATTTGGAAAAATAAGCAAAAACTTATTTTTGACTAGGGACCTTTTTACCTTTCTCTAAATAGTTTGACACCCAAATAGTTGTTTTGTGTCATCCACAGCCTATATTTCCAAACTGCTGCAGGGGGGGGGGGGGGGGGGGGGGGGGGGCAAAAACTTCTGATACACTGCATTTACAAGTTATATAACTTTGTATTCTGTGCTGAACTTTGGGGAAAAAATCTCCAGACTTTTCCTTTAAGTAATCAGGTTTTTTCATTGTGTATGGAAGGATATAGTGTTAGGAGTGCAGCCACTAGGAGCTCTTTAAGAATCCCCTTTGAATACTATATTATATTAACGCATTATATAGAGTTATGTCACAACAAGCATAAGCTGAAAAGATGAGTGGGCTCTTGTCCTTCTTCTAAAGTTGGGTTTACACTGTGTTTTTCTGTCCATTTCCTAAGTTCTGTACCACTCCAGCACATTTTAGCTCAGGAATAGGAGCAAAGGCTGTTCATTGCTTCAGCTCAACAGTTGTAGTTATGTAAGTATTCTTTTTCCTGAACGTGTGTGTTAGGAATAGTGTTGAGCAAATCTGTCAAAATGTTTGGGGTTCAGCGATGTTATCCATATCAGAACGCTCAGCATTTGATTACCGATGGCTGCAGAAGTTACATGCAGCCCTAGGACTTCCAGGAAAACATGTTTTCCAGGACTTCCTAGGGCAGAATTCAACTTCTGCAACCGCTGGGAATCAAATGCTGAGCGTTCAGGTTTAAATTACGTTGCCAAATTTAAACATTTTGAAAGATCTGCTCAGCAATAGTTACAGCTCAGTTAGACTGGGGTTCACACTGTGTTTTTGCAATCCGTTATTTTCATCTGTTTTTTTGCAAAAAACGGATGAAAAAAAAGGATGCATTTGTGTACATCTTTTTCTGATCTGTTTTTCGATTGACTTCCATTATAAAGAAAAAAAAGGATCAAAATAAATCCGGGGTTTTTTTTACGTACAAAAAAAACTTTGTCAATCTCATTTTTGTGTCTGTTTTAACCATGGATCTACATTTAAAATGGATCAGTTTTGATTTTTTTTTAATAATGGAAGTCAATGGAAAAACAGATAAAAATGGATGAACACAAATGCATCCGTTTTTGTTTTTTTTTTCATCTTTTTTTTTTTTTTGCAAAAAATGGTAGATAAGAAACAGATTGCAGTGTAAACCCAGCCTTACAAAGTGATGGTGACAACCTTTAAGCTCCTGTATGCTTGTTCACACAACGTCAAAAATAGAGAAAAGTCGTCTGATTTTAAGATTTAAAATAGCGTCCATTTTAACTGACTGGAACAGCAATGCATTGAAGTCAATGGGAAGATGGACCTCCAATGTACAAAATGCATTGAATGACGGACGTTTTTACAGCGGACGTCAAAATAATGAACATGATCTTTATTTTCGGCCATCTTTTGCAAACAGCAGATGTTTTTTATTAGCTGTTCACACACAGTTTTTCTTTTGTCACCGTTCTTTCTCCGTTTTTACTATTAAATGCAATGGACTTTTCAATTAAGCTGCACCCAAAGGACAATTAGTAACCCCAAACTAAAATAATGTACAAACACCACTCATTGCACTCAAAATAACGGACGTAATTTTAAACAGAGCTGAAAAAACGTTGTGTGAACATAGCCTTATACTGAAGGTGGATGGAATTGCTAAATTAAGCTTAAATATCATAAATTATCAAGTTTCCTTTTGTGAACAAACCGAATAGTAAAGTCATAATAATAAAGAGCGGCATGGCTGAAACATTGTTTCTTGCATTAATTTTTTTTTCACTTTGAAACTTTTCACTGTCCATTTCTGTCACTCTAATATCAAGTGACAATGGCAGCCAATTGCTGGCAGAGAACATTATGTTTCTATGAACGACGTAGCAAAAAATCGAAACACAGAAGCAAATGAATACATTCATCAAAGTACCAGAACAGAATGGCAATGGTAATTGTAGTAAGTATATTACAATGTATACTATGTTTAAATATTGGGTATTATTTATTGTTAGGAAATCCTCTAATGACCATAGTCAGGACATGCCTTGTCTAGCAGTCCTGTAGTACATGCCACAACCTTCATTCTCAGGCTCCTTAATCCTCTAAATGGTGACGGCTCTACTGCTGGTTGTCAGCACATCACAATAGCCACTTTTCTTTTCCATGTAGAGAACTGAGATGCCATAAGCAGTGCCTGTATTGTCCTGATAATGTCTAAAAGAGTATGCACAGAGAATTTAATTCACATACGTCTGCTCTCTCTCCGCTGCTAAAGAGAGTAATTTGGATAATTGTAATCATTTAATTAATTTGTATGAGAAGACGCACATTGTCCTCCCAGTGATACCAATTAAAATGTAGAATAAACCAGTATATGGCAGATATGGTGATTAAAGAAAATCATTATCATTGCTTTATGTTAATGAATGTAGATTTGTAACACCTTGAAGGGATTTCTTGCCATGGAAAGGCCTATTATAAGCTTTTTAAAAAATTAAATACGATACACATATTATACTATTGGATTAAAGGGGTACTGCGACGGACGAAAAGTGTTTTTCTTTCAAACCAACTGGTGTAAGAAAGTTATACAGATTTGGAATTTAATTCTATTTAAAAAAAAAAAAAAAAACTCAAGTCTTCCAGTACTTATCAGCTGATGTGTGTCCTGCAGGAAGTGATGTATTCTTTCCAGTGTTACGCAGTGCTCTCTGCTGCCACCTCTGTCCCTGATAGGAACTGTCCAAAGTAGGTAGGGTTTTCTATGGGGATATCCTACTGATCTGGACAGTTCCTGTCCAAGACAGAAATAGCATCAGAGCAATTGCTGGGATTTATACAGGTTCTTATTTTCTTGGTCAGTAACACTTTTCTGTTCTCTATTTCTGTTCACAAATAAACTAATCTTCTCTTATATTTCCATGAAAAAACCATATCATAGGCAGTAGAATCGCCATGCATTTTCTACATCTCCATCCAAAGTCCAATCTAAGATCAGCACCCCTTCCCCTATTTCCTCAGGTGTCACAATTATCATCTCTAAGATCACATAAGGCACCACTTTCCTGTATATTATCAGATTAGGCCTTTCATAATTACCCTCTTTTATACTATCATTTTCATATAGTATAGGTAAAAAAAATGAACTTATCCATTGACTTAGAATGCATAGTATTTCTGAAATAGATGTTCCTAGCCAGCACTGCATTTATATGAAAATTAACCAGACATAAGAATGGAGACAACAGCTATCACTCAGCCGCATAAAAGTCTCAGGTAGTTCAAATGGCGCACAGAAAGAGAACTGAAGAGTCCCTATCGCTATGAATTAATCCATAGTATATAGCTAGCATTTGGCACTCATGTATTCAGGTAATTCATGAAAATATTCTCTTTAATGTTTTTATATATTACTTGTATACATGAAAGCTTGACACTTGCTATATTCTATGTACTCTATATAATTCTTTAGAATTATTTTCCTAATTTACAGTATTAAGCTGGGTTCACACTACGTATATTTCAGTCAGTATTGTGGTCCTCATATTGCAACCAAAACCAGGAGTGGATTAAAAACACAGAAAGGATGTGTTCACACAGTGTTGAAATTGAGTGGATGGCCGCCATATAACAGTAAATAACTGCCATTATTTCAATAAAACAGCGTTGTTTTAAAGGGAACCAATCACGCCGAAAAATCATCTTAAGATAAGGAAACGTGCTGGCACATCACCCAGCATGTTTCCTAAACATCCCCCTGTAACCTCCGTGCCCCTCTCCATCAGTCAGTAATCTTACTTTGAAGAAGTCCCACTCTGTATGTAAATTTCTGGCAAGTAGTCACGGTGGGCGGATTTAGTCAAGGTGGGCAGAATCAGTCACAGGTCCTGGGCGTCTGTAATGGCTGTAATCACGCCCAGAGGGGCGTGCTTGAGGTCTGCCTTCCATCCACGCGACTCGGCGGCTTGCGTTTCACGTCGACGGCGCGCTGATGTCATCCGCACGCAGCGCCGTCGTCTTCCGGAGTCTGCGCATGCGCAGTACGTCGGCGTCGTCTCCCGCCGTACTGCACACGCGCAGACTACAGAAGACGACGGCGCTGCGTGCGGATGACATCAGCGCGCCGTCGACGTGAAACGCAAGCCGCCGGGTCACGTGGATGGAAGGCAGACCTCAAGCACGCCCCTCTGGGCGTGATTACAGCCATTACAGACGCCCAGGACCTGTGACTGATTCTGCCCACCTTGACTAAATCCGCCCACCGTGACTACTTGCCAGAAATTTACATACAGAGTGGGACTTCTTCAAAGTAAGATTACTGACTGATGGAGAGGGGCACGGAGGTTACAGGGGGATGTTTAGGAAACATGCTGGGTGATGTGCCAGCACATTTCCTTATCTTAAGATGGATTTTCGGCGTGATTGGTTCCCTTTAAAATAATAGCAAATATTTGCCATTAAATGGCGGCCATCCACTCAATTTCAACATTGTGTGAACAGATCCTTTCTGTGTTTTTAATCCACTCCTGGTTTTTGTTGCAATATGAGGACCACAATACTGACTGAAATGTACGTAGTGTGAACCCAGCCCAAAGCATACGATATACGGCCGCACAATACACACTATTGTATCGTATACAGCGCCGTGAAAAATGAACAAGACCATTGTTTGCAGCTGGAACTGGTCCAACTCACGGCCATGGATTTCAATGCGGCCCCGTACGGAATACTTTTTTCAGCCAAATCAAACTTGATTTTTATATTAAAAGGTTCTGTGTGGTTTACTGGGCTGGGCGAAGATTTCCAAGTACGTGTCCAATCAAGAGAAAACACTTCCCGGCACCACTTAGTCCTTATTCAGCAAACAGTGATCACATTCACCACTATAGGATGACCTCTGTACTGCTATGGGGTGTTGCTTAACAACCAGTGCAAGTGTCCATAATATAGCAAAAAGAGAAATTGTGGCACTCACCCCAATACGCAGTTTAAAAAACCTTTATTGCAGAGCGGTGAAGACGCTGACTAGTGACTGGGCTACAGCCGTTTCACGCGCATGCGCTTCCTCAAGTAAATGACCTGCTTCAGACTGCTTCGAAACAAGCTAGGACGCATAACTATACTATGGGCGTATGTTCGCGGTTCGCCCACATGTCTATTTTTCACACGGCCGTAGTTTCAGCCGCACATGTCCGGACGCGTACGAACTACGGCCGGACATATACTTAGTGTGAACATAGCCATATACTGTATATATACACCTGAACAGTAAAAAAAACACACACACACACACATAAATAACATAAATAATTGAGTAAAACAAATAAATTAAATAATTAAATAAATAAATAAATAAATAACTACATGAATAAATAAATAATTAAAATAAATAAATATACACATTCCCCATCCACCTTTGTAAATGATCCCCTATAAATAAAGTACACATATTTGGTATTGCCGCATCCATAATGACCCCGTCTATTAACTCATTACATTAATTATACCACCTGATTAATGCCAAAAAAAAAAAAATAGAAAATGACAGTTTTTTGTTAATCCCGCCCCCTAAAAAATATAGAAAAAAGCTATCAATACGACACATGTACCCAAAAGGTGTACCACTAAAAATGTCAGCTTATTCCGCAAAAAAAAATCCCTCACATAACTCCATTGGCAAAAAATTTAAATAGTACAGGTCTTACAATATGCAAGACACAAACAGTATTTATAGTATAAATGCCATAAACTATAACAAAAGCTATATGAAATGGATATCACTGTAATCGTACCGACCTGACGAATAACGATAACATGTCATATGTGATGTATAGTAAACGGGGTACAAATGATGAAAAACAGCTGCTAAATTGTGTTTTTTTCATTCATACCACCTTATAAAAATTTAATAAATAATGTGAAATAAGAATAAGAAGGCCCCAAAAATACACAAGGCTTCTGTCCTGTCTGCGGCCACATATGGGTCCCCTGTGGTCAGGGGACGCACTGCGGCCACATATGGGGGATTTTTAGAAACATTGAAACATGGGAAATAAATATTGAGTTCCATTTCTCATTTAGTATTTACTGTGATAGAGGAAAAAGATGGATTAAAGCGTAACTGTCATTTCAGGGTCATTTTTCTGAAAAACATTAAATATCAACAGTACAAGCGATTTTAAGAAACTCTGTAATAGGTTTTATGTACTAAAAGAGTTTCCTTCTGTACTAAAAAAGCAATCTCCCAGCCTCCCCCCTCACTTCAGAAGAAGCAGGATTTCTGTCTCCATTATATGGCTATGGAGAGAGGAGGGGCTGTGACTGAGCACGGAGCAGTCCTGCAAAGCACAACACCCTGCAATCTTCTCTCAGTAAGTTCATAGATAAGCACTGACCTTTCTGACCCCAGAATCCTGCGTTTTAGGTGCCCAGAGAGTCTACAAACAGCTGACCTTCATGTCACCTCTTCCTGCTTCCTCATCTCCCTCAGCCCCTCCCCCCTTCATAGGCTTACAATGGAGAGAGCAGAACCCGTCTTCACTGGCTTCTCTGTAATGAAGACGTGTTTGCCTGATAATGCACAGATAAGAAGTCAGGGGGGGAGGCTGGGGAATTGCTTCTTGAGTACAGAAGGAGTTTTTTTTGGCTGATGAAACCTATTACAGAGTTTCTTAAAATCGCTTATACTACTGATTTCTGCAATAAAAAAAAAACATGACAGTTACTCTTTAACCCTTTAAGGACGGGGCCCATTTTCGTTTTCACGTTTTCGGTTTTTCCTCCTTGTGTTTAAAAGGTCATAGCACTTGCATTTTTCCACCTAGAAACCCACATGACCCCTTATTTTTTGCGTCACTAATTGTACTTTGCAATGACAGGCTGAATTTTTGCATAAAGTACACTGCGAAACCAGAAAAAAATTCAAAGTGTGGTGAAATTGAAAAAAAAAAAAAGCATTTCTTTTATTTGGGGGAAATGTGTTTTTACGCCATTCGCCCTGGGGTAAAACTGACTTGTTATGCATGTTCCTCAAGTCGTTACGATTAAAACGATATATAACATGTATAACTTATATTGTATCTGATGGCCTGTAAAAAATTCAAACCGTTGTTAACCAATATACGTTCCTTAAAATCGCTCCATTCCCAGGCTTATAGCGCTTTTATCCTTTGGTCTATGGGGCTGTGTGAGGTGTCATTTTTTGCGCCATGATGTGATCTTTCTATCGGTACCTTGATTGCCCATATACGTCTTTTTGATCGCTTTTTATTAAATTTTTTCTGGATTTGATGCGACCAAAAATGCGCAATTTTGCACTTTGGGATTTTTTTGCGCTGACGCCGTTTACCGTACGAGATCAGGAATGTGATTAATTAATAGTTTGGGCGATTACGCACGCAGCGATAGCAAACATGTTTATTTATTTATTTATTTGTTTACTTTTATTTAAAACCTGGGAAAAGGGGGGTGATTCAGACTTTTATAAGGGGAGGGGGCTTTTTACTATTAACAACACTTTATTTATTTTTTTTACACATATACTAGAAGCCCCCCTGGGGGACTTCTAGTATATACACTTGGATCTCTCATTGAGATCTCTGCAGCATAGATATGCTGCAGAGATCCATGAGATAGGCAATCGTTTGCTTTCGGCTGCTGCAGCCGAAAACGAACGAGTGCCGAGCCGAGGCCGGCGCCATCTTGTACGCGTCCCCGGCCGGCATCAGTAACGGAGATCGCTCCTCCGGGACAAGGTCCCGGAGGAGCGATCTCCCCCACTAGACCCCAGGGAAACGTTGCCTCCGGTAATCGGAGGCAGCTGTCAACTTTGACAGCTGCCTCCGATTAGCTAATTAGCGGGCACGGCGATCAGATCGTGCCCGCTAATAGCGGTGGTCCTGGGCTACACGCGGCACCCGGGATTGCGGCACTTCAAAGCGGGGCCGCCGCGCGGCCCCGCTTTGAAGTGCAAGTGAGGACATATGACGTAGGGGTACGTCATATGTCCTTAAGAGGTTAACCCCTTAGCGACCCATGACGTATCTGATACGTCATGGTGCCGCTCGGCGCTGAACGGCGCTGATCCCGGCTGACACGTGCAGCCGGGCAGTGCCTCTATTAGGGGACGGGACCCGCGCCGGCTAATTAAGCCTCTAACTGTAGCTGTCAAACCTGACAGCTGCACTTAGAGGCTTCAGACCTCACGTCCCTGGTGTCTAGTGGGACGGATCCGTTCTTCTGCCCGTGCCGGGCCTCAGCGTCGGAGTGACGCTGATCCCGGCTCGGCAATAGATTGCTATGGCCTGCAGCAGGCCATAGTAATCTATGACCGATCTAATCGATCTTTGCTGTGTATATACAAGTCCCCCAGGGGGGCTTCTAGTTACAGTAAAAAAAAAAGTAAAAAAGTGTTTTTATTAATAAAAAATCCCCTCCCCTAATAAAAGTCCAAATCACCCCCCTTTTCCCATTTTATAAATATAAATTAATAAATAAATAAATAAACATATTTAGTATCGCCGCGCGCGTAATCGCCCGAACTATTAATTAATCACATTCCTGATCTCGCACGGTAAACGGCGTCAGCACAAAAAAATTCCAAAGTGCAAAATTGCGCATTTTTGGTCGCATCAAATCCAGAAAAAATGTAATAAAAAACGATCAAAAAGTCGTATATGCGCAATCAAGGTACCGATAGAAAGAACACATCATGGCGCAAAAACTGACACCTCACACAGCCCCATAGACC
Source organism: Dendropsophus ebraccatus (assembly GCF_027789765.1). Taxonomy (NCBI): domain Eukaryota; kingdom Metazoa; phylum Chordata; class Amphibia; order Anura; family Hylidae; genus Dendropsophus; species Dendropsophus ebraccatus. The sequence continues at coordinate 34,982,889 of NC_091463.1, read as the reverse complement.
AAAGGATAAAAGCGCTATAAGCCTGGGAATGGAGCGATTTTAAGGAACGTATATTTGTTAACAATGGTTTGAATTTTTTACAGGCCATCAGATACAATAAAAGTTATACATGTTATATATCATAGTAATCGTAACGACTTGAGGAACATGCATAACAAGTCAGTTTTACCATAGGACGGACGGCGTAAATGCAAAACTCCCCAAAATCAAAACAAATTCATTTTTTTTTTCAATTTGACAGCGCAAATGATTTTTTTCCGGTTTCGCAGCATATGTTATGGAAAAATAATGCCGGTCATTGCAAAGTACAATTGGTTTCGCAAAAAATAAGCGCTCATATACGTCTCTAGGTGAAAAAATGCAAGCGCTATGGACTTTTAAACTTAAAATGGAATAAGCAAAAGCGCAAAAACGAAAATAGGCTTTGACCTTAAGGGGTTAAAATGCAATATCTGCAAAAAAAAAAAGAAAATTTTAAATTTCCCCTCAAACTTGCTTAATTTTCTTTGAAACACCTAAAGAGGTAATACACTTATTGTTACTTTGAATACTTTGAGGGGTGCAGTTTTTACGGTGGAAGGATTTATGGGGATAACTAAAATACAGGCCTCACAAATCCACTTCAGAACTGAACTGGTCCCTAACAAAAAAATCTGAATTTGAAATTTTTCTGAAAATTTGAAAAATAGCTGCAAAATTTCGAAGCCCTCTAACATCCTAAAAAGTTCACCAAATGACGTCACCATTAGGTAGACATGTTGTAGATGTTGCAATAATAATTAGTTCATGTGGCATGACTATCTTTCTTAGGAAAAGAGAATTTTGAATATAAAGAAATGTAAATTTTTCTAATTTTTGTGCAAATGTTTTTTTTTTTACAAAAAACTACTGAGTGTATCAACCAAAGTATACCACAAACATAAAGAAGAATATGTCATGAAAAAACTACCTCAGAATAACCACGATAGTTAAAAGCATCGCAGAGTTATCACTACATTAAGAGAGACAGGCCAGATTTGAAAAATAGGCCCTGGGCATTAAGGTCAAAACAGGCTGAAGAGGCAAGGGGTTAATAATTGTCATTAAATGATGGTCATCCACTAAATTTCAACAGTGTGCAAACATAGCCTTATACCGTATATTTAAAAAAAAAAAAAAAAATTATATATATATATTTGTATTGTAGGTCCCAACACAGTTGTTTTTAACACAGACATACTGACCTGTCAGAATACAGACAACCTATCACTTTTACTATAACTTGCATGGTGTAAGAACATAATCACCCAAAATTTGTTAAATTGCTGGTCGTTACAAGCGTTTCCTAATTGCTTGTATTAGAGCACTACTGGTCATAAAAGGGTGTCCAATACTTCGCTGACTTGTACACTGACGGGGTTCTGAGGGACTTTACATCCATAAGAGACACATATGGTATTCCTCAAGCTTACTTCTACAGATTCTTGCAATTGCACCATGCGCTCAACTCACAGGTTAGTAACCCGACTACCTCAATTTCATCCTATCCATTGATCCATTATCCATCAAATATATCTTACACCTGTTCGTTTGTGTCACCTGGGCCACATTCCTTCACGTTCTTGCCCAAAGTGCTCTCACTCTCCATACGATTTCTGGCATATGGTGTGGGCTTGTCCCACCCTGTCTCACTTCTGGAACAAGGTTATACAATTGTTGTCGGCAGTTATTTTTAACCCAGTGCCTAAATTACCGTCAATCTGTCTATTTGGTTTGTTTGTTGAGGAAGAGTAGGACCACTACCACCGTATTTTACTGCGCAAGATCTTATTTTTAGCCAGAAAAGCTAGATCCCCTAGATCTCCTAGTCTTGAAAACCTTATAAATAATGTAATACCTTATGAGAAAGTAATCTACTTGCACAGGAAATGTCCCATTAAATATCACAAAATACGGGACGTGTGAACGCAGTCACCTTTGATGACCCCACCTGTCTCTTGCATTCCTTCCTTACAATAGAGGATTGTTGTCGTCATATGCCTAGATATAATAATATATGTCTGTTCAAGAAACTGGAGAAATGAGTACACGTCGGCATACAGAGCAATGTATAAGTACATATAATATATTGTACATGCCTATTTGTTTTTTTTTCTTTATGTATGGTTAGGCATGTGCAGACTATGTAAGAGATTGTGGAAGCAGAATTGTGATAACAGGTATTTTACCTTAGGTGTACACAGTTTTTGCTACTAACTTATATTCACCATTGTGTATTTTGTAGTTTTTCCAAAAGGTTATTTTAGAAAAAAAATACTTTAAGATATTTGTGTCTATGGAAAGAGGATTTTGGTTGATGGTTCTTGAAGAGGAAGTTCTCCATGTCACACTGCCCAGACAAGAGAAACAGGAACTTGAACTAGGATAAGAAAAATATATGTGTATGTGTTTAAAGTGAATTTAACTGTAATAGGTTATGGGAGCTGGTTGGATATGGATATATATATATATATATATATATATATATATATATATATATATATATATATACACACACACAGTGGTACCTCGATTTTCGAACATAATTGGTTCTGGAAGGCTGTTCCAAAACCGAGCAGTTCGAGAACCGAGCTGTAAGTTCCTATAGGGAACAATGTAAATGTGATTAATTGGTTTTTACACTCCGTGGGTCAGATGCAGAGCACCTGGCCCACAGAGTGCAAAAACACTCCACATCCCCCGCAACAGTGAGAGGCAGGAGCAGGCAGCTATTTAAACTTGCCGCCGTGCTCCTGCTCCACTCAGCTGCGGGGGACACCCTGTAAAAAAGTGGGGAATCCCATCATAATGAGGGGAATCCCCGCTTCTTAACAGGGTGTCCCCGGCAGCTGAGAGGAGCAATAGCACGGCAGCAAGTTTAAATAGCCGCCCACTCCTGCCTCTCACTGCAGGGACAGGCTGTAAAGAAGCCGGCTCCCAGCGCTGTCCTCCTGTCTCTCCCCACCAGCCCCCGCCGGCCCGGATCGCTTCCGATAAACTTACCCAGCCTGTACACCCCTATAGACAGCGGCGCGCCCGTAGCCCCCCTCACCAGCTTCTTGCATCCGCTGCTCCCCGCTGCCTCTGCATACTCTCTCTTACCCTGCAGAGGCGGCGGGGAGCAGCGGGAGCAAGAAGCTGGTGAGCTGGGCTGCGGGCGCAACAGCACGGGCGCGCAGCAGTCTATAGGGGTGTACAGGCTGGGTAAGTTTATCGGAAGCGCTCCGGGCCGGCGGGGGCTGGTGGGGAGAGACAGGAGGACAGCGCTGGGAGCCGGCTTCTTTACAGCCTGTCCCCGCAGTGAGGGGCAGGAGCGGGCGGCTATTTAAACTTGCCGTCGTGCTCCTGCTCCTCTCAGCTGCCGGGGACACCCTGTAAAGAAGCGGGGATTCTCCTCATTATGATGGGATTCCCCACTTCTTTACAGGGTGTCCCCCGCAGCTGATTGGAGCAGGAGCACGGCAGCAAGTTTAAATAGCTGCCCGCTCCTGCCTCTCACTGTTCCCGAACACCTCTAACTGTCAGCTGAACATCAGTTCAGCGGAAAGTTATCCCCCTGGTTTTGTTCGGATACCGAGCAATGTTCGGATACCGAGCAAAACTTCAGGGGGAAATTTAGTTCGAAAACCGAATTGTTCGAACTCCAAGGTGTTCGGGAACCGAGGTTTTGGACGCTAGTCTGTAAGGGCGGTCTATGGGCAATCTGAAGTCCATCCAGCCCTAGGAAAGTTTTCTTATAAATAAACTGAGCTTTCCGGAACTACTCCGAGAGACCCCATAATATACCAATCTGTGTGTCTGTGTTTCTCTCTCCCCAGCGCTGGCCCCTCCACCAAGGAAAATTTTAATTGGTTCTCACAGGCAACTGAGTCTAGGCTTATGGTCAAGAAGCCTACCTAAAAATTGTGTTAACAAGATCGTCCGTCCTGTGACCCGGCCGGTCTCTGAAAAGATCATCTCCGCCAGTACTGCAGTACCGGCCGGATGATCTTTGCAGCCGCAGAGTTCTGATGCGGGCGCATCCGTTCCAGAGCTGCCCGTTCCATAGTGTGCACTGACAAGGTTTTCACTATTCACTGAATAGTGGCCGCAGAAAAATAACATGTCAGTTTTCTACGGCGCCGCGAGCGATCCCAGCCGGAGCGTATACTATGTGTATACACTCAGGATAAGATTCCGTAGAAGGCAAGGCAACGTATACTTTCCTAAAAAGTACGGCCCGTTGTTACCGATTGCAACAACGGCCATACTTTTATAATATTAAAATATACGTTGTGTGAACATCAGGACTGTGGAGTCCTGGAGTCCAGGACTGTGGAAGCCTGCAGCTCCAACTCCAACTCCTGAATTTTATCAGGACCGACTCCAACTCCAACTCCGACTCCTCAATTTTATCAGGACCAACTCCGACGCCCGACTCCAACTCCTGCTCCTTCATAAATGGCCACTCAGATACCAGGGGAGTTATTTATCACACTGGCTCAGCAGCTTCTCCCTAATGTCCTACATGATCCTGGGGCGACTTCTGAGTGAATAAAGGGATACTGTATATAAAGCAGATTCTCCTGTGTGTGCAGTGGATGCAGCCAGTTTTCAGCCTCCATGTCCTGAACTACTCACAACTAGACTAGATGGAGAAGGTGGTCTTTTCCTGCTGACAATCTTCTATGTTTCTAACTAAATATTCACCATACTTAAAGAAACACTGCTAACAATGCCAGATACCTGTAATATAGAGGTCAGCCATAGTGATATACAGGGGGTCACACATAGTGATATAGAGAGGGGTCACACATAGTGATATAGAGAGGGGTCACACATAGTGATATAGAGAGGGGTCACACAGTGATATAGAGAGGGGTCACACATAGTGATATAGAGAGGGGTCACACATAGTGATATGGAGAAGGGTCACACATAGTGATATAGAGATGGGTCACACATAGTGATATAGAGATGGGTCACACATAGTGATATAGAGGTCACACAGTGATATAGAAGGTCACACACACACACCCACACAGCCTGCTGCAGCTATAGCACACACACACACACACACACAGCCTGCTGCAAACATAGAACACACACACACTCGGCTTGCTGCGGCAATAGCACACATACACACTGCCTGCTGCAGCTATAGCACACACACACACACACACACACACCCTGCTGCAGCCATAGCATACACACACAGCCTGCTGCAGTCATAGCACACACACAGCCTACTGCAGCCATAGCACACACACACACACACACACACACACAGCTGCAGCCATAGCACACACACACACACAGCTGCAGCCATAGAACACTTAAGAAAAACACACAATCTTCTCCCAGAGAGAAAACACCACACTGAGGACAGAGGTTAGTGCTACACCACTTATGTCTTCTCCTCCTCCTTTATATTTCACAGGATATATTCATATTACACTGCTGCTCATATACAGTCATCCAGCATCCAGGAAGAGAACAGCACAAAGCTCCCCCCACACAATGGACTCTTCCAGCTCAGAAACTAACTGCCAAATAGTGACCGACAACTTTCCATGACCACCCTTATGTAATAGGGCCAGTGTCCTATTAGAATGTTGCTCATAATATATATTCATGAGAAAAACTTGTAAAATTCATATCAAAATTCAATTCTACATTTTTTAAAGATTTTTTTTAAAGCTGGAGTCGGAACATTTTTTTCCGACTCCAACTCAGACTCCAGCCAAAACTATCTCCGACTCCGACTCCATGACTCCCTGGTGAACATAGCCTTATACTGCATGATAATGCTAAATTTATGCAATGTTAGCATTTGTTGCTGTTACTGTTTGTAAGTAATGACATGATTCTCTAATTCTGAATCAATAAAACCGAGTTAAAAAAACAGCAGACAAATATACAACTTTTCTCAGTTTTGCTGTGGATTGAGAAAGTACAACTAGCAAAGAGGAATCCCCATTTGGCACTAGATATAGAAAAATAAGAGTTATTTCATAAAAAATTATGTTTTTACATAGTGTGAACATAGCCTAAACCTGGACACAAGGAAGTTAATAAATATTGAAAAAGAATGGACCCAATACTGCCCCCACAAGTATGTTCCATAAATAACCACTTTCTGTTATCTATCACTCCGCAAGTTAGCCATTAACATAGTAATAAAAGTTGGAAAATCTAGCTTAAAAAAAGTCTGTGCACCATCCTAAAACAATGCAATCACCAACAGTAATGTTTTACTATAATTGAAGTTTAAGTGGTTTAATTAAGACTGAGATGGCTTGTGGAGAGTCATGACGCATGCACTACTCAAAGCTACATTAAGCAGACAGACATCTCATTATATTTTGAGCTTGAAATTAAGGACTAATTGTTGTTTTTTTCCAAACACAACAATTAGAAATAACATAGAAATGGATTTTTAATCACACCTTATGGAAAAAACAGCAGTATACAGTGGACAGAAAGCTAATGTTATAAGCAGTGTTTGTGTGCCCCTAATTGCCCTCCAAATACCATGTCAATTAAATGCTACCAATGTGATAGAGGGTTACTCAGTAATCAGAGGTTTAACTACTGCTGTGACAGCCACAGTGGTTGCCATGGGGCCCACAGTTTTACATGGCACCAGGCTACCATTGGCTGGTGCAGTGACCAATGGGCTGCAAAATGTTGTTAGCAGGAACTGGGGTATTTCGCTACCGTTGCAGGACTTGTCACAGGGCTTGAGTGGTAAGCTAGAACTTCCCAAAGTCTGAACATACACTATGTAAATGTTTCTATTACCCCTTTATACAATGTTTAATTGCAAGACACACAGAGAGTTAAGGAGTAACTTGGGAACAGCAAACTTTACTGAAAGTTCTTTAAGGTGCAGATACAGAATACAGTAAAGGCCCTATTCCACGGGTCGTTTAGAGGAGCAATATCGTTCGTATTCGGCCGATATCGACCGCTACGAACGATATTCGTCCCGTGGAATAGAGTGCAACGATCAGCCGCCATCGTTCATGTCGGCTGATCGTTGCAGTCGCTTGTTTTTCAACATGTTGAAAAACAAGCGACTGATATAGCAGCGATCTGCTGCCGTCGCTCCGTTGAATAGGACCGTCGGCAGCAGATGCTGCTATATCCTATGGGCTGCCCGGACGATCAGCGATCCCCCGGGCAGCCCCCCCAGCAGGTCCCCGCCGCCCCTACCGCACTCACCCGCTCGCTGACGCCGCGTTGAATAGCGGCGGCAGCAAGCGGGGAACGAGGAGCAAACGAGCGCTAATAGCGCTCGTTTGCTCCTTCAAACGACTCGTGGAATAGGGGCATTACAGTCTTTTGCAAAAATAACACAAGGAGAAATAGATTGGGAGCAGATCTGTCAGTTAATTCACCTTTAAGAATACTTACAAGTTTTGGAAACTTGAGAATCCTTGGGACAGTTTCTGAACTGGAGGTACTTAGAGAGTTACTTTAGAGTAGAGTAGCAGGGTAGACTACTATGAGGGGGACTGCCCATACAGTATTGCACTCTGCTGGACATGATCCTGACAACCTTGGGGTCAGTTGCAATACCTTAAGAATAAGTACTCACAGTTGATAATATGAAAGCTATGATGAGTACACAAAGTGGTACACCCACTAGTAATTGGCACTTGTGTGTCACTAGTAAGAGTTGACCTTGGACCCTTGTCTAAAGCGGGGGGGGGGGGGGAGGGGGGCACATTGGCAAGAATAGGCAGCTTCTCCAAACCCTAACTAGATAGGACACTGCGGAATGCAAGACTTGATTTGAAGATTTGACTTTAGTTGACGACCCTCTCAGCATGGATGTCAGGTTCCCCTTTTGTGTTATCGCACCTTATTTATTTTCCCCACCCAGCTGTCCCTACCTACTTGCCTCAAGAAATTCCTACGCGGCTGCAGGAAATTAAGCAATGTTCCCTAACCTGCGTCTGGATTAAAAAAAAAGACAAAACATCAAGGGATAATGAGCTGGGGTTAAATCTAACATACAATGCAGTACAGAGTAAGGGCCCTATTCCACCGGACGATTATCGTTCAGATTATCGTTAAATCGTTCGAATCTAAACGATAATCGTTAGGTTGAAATGCAGTTAACCATTAACGACAGAACGAGAAATCGTTGATCGCTTTATAAGACCTGGACCTATTTTTATCGTTGCTCGTTCTCAAAACGTTCGCAAATCGTTCGCATTGAATAAGACATTGTTCGTTCGTTCGCAATATATACGAACGCAATAGCGAATAAATAGCGAAGAAGAAACAATTGCAATTACGATCATAGTAACGATTATTGTTCCATGGAAATGAGTGAACGTTTTCAGATCTTTCGCTATAGCGGTCGTTTGAGATCGTTAATCGTTAATGATTATGCAAATGATAATCGTCCAGTGGAATAGGGCCCTAAGACTCCAAGTCAGAGGTACAAGAGCCAAAATCAGCAAAACCAGGTATAGAGATACTAGGTAAGCTTAGGCTGGGTTCACACTACGTTTTTGCAATCCTTTTTTTTTTTCGTCCGTTTTTTGCAAAAGACGGATGGAAAGAACGGATGCAAGTGTGATCAGTTTTTTTAAATGTACACAAAAATGTAGTCGACTTCATTTTTGTGCTCGTTAAAAAAACGGATCCGTTTTGATCCATTTTTATAATGAAATCCAATGGAAAAACGAATCGAAGCGGATGCACACACATGCATCCGTTTCTTTTTCATCCGTTTTTTATTTGTTCGTTTTTTTGCAAAAAAAACGGATGAAAAGAACGGATTGCAAGAACATAGTGTGAACCCAGCCTTAGCACGCTCAGAGAGACAAATAGCTAGCACTGATTACTAGGCCCAGGTATTTGTGACATCACCCGGCAAGATAGAAGTTACGGAGCACACTCCCGCAGCATGTCCACTATGCAGCTGAAGGGGGGCGCTCCTAGAGGTCCTGGCCCGCCGCCAAAGAGGACAACAATGGAGTGCGGCGAAGTGAGGGCCTAACAGTTCCCCCTCTTTTATGAGAGGTCACCAGACCCTCACCAGAAGGACCAAGTCTTGAAGGATTCTGAAGCTTAAACTGCTTAATGAGACGCAGAGCATGAATGTCCTTCATGGTGATTCATGTGCTTTCTTCCGGGCCATAAGTTTTACTTACATCCAATTTCAGGCATCTCACGATAGATAAGATTTCTAAATGTGTTAGTTCAGTCAATCCACTGTGTTGGTAGACACAGCAGGCTGATATGCTCACTAGTGCTGTATACAAGGAACAAGTGCTGCTAGGTGTGTGGGGGACACCATATATTTTCCCAATATTAAAGAGCAGAGGTTGTATATATCAAGGCACCCAGAGCAGACTGTTAGTGGACCAGTCAAATAAAGAAGGTCAGTGATGTAAAAAATGTATATGCACGAAGTGCTATTCAATTAGCTAACAAAGTGGAAGTAGTATATAGTATAATACAAAGATAATAAGAAATAAATGTAGGTTAAGGTGAAAAAAATTAAGGGATATAAGGGATTGAATAGAATCCACACTACTGTGTCATAGAGCAAATTTCTAAATAAAGCAATATAATGCCGATGATATGGGTAGAAGCTTATTACAAATGCGCGGCATTAAGTAGTGTGGAGAGATGTCGGGGCCAGTGGCGCAGCCCAGTATTGTAACACCAGATGAATACAAAGTCTCTAGGGATAAGAGCCGCTACTGATCTGGATTAACAATGTGTCCAAATGTGATAATTTGTATACAAGTGCATGCATGTCTGTGCCGGTTAGCGCAGGCACCGCAGCCCATCACCGCATCTAAGCTGTATAGGGATAGAATTGATCACTTAAAACTATATACAGTACACCCAAGTGAGTAGGTGAGTATATAACTTACATGGATGCTGATATCAGTGTAGTTCAACTAAAGTCCACATCCATCTTTTATGTAATGTAAAGAAGTTGATCAGCGGGGGGAAAGCTTCTGAACTGGGCAGATGCCCCGGCTGCTAGTAACAAGGGAAAGTTCAATTTTCTGTGGCAACAGAAACCCTTCTTAGGTACGGATCCTAACCCTAACCCTTATTGATGGTCACTATTTGGCAGTTTGTTTCTGAGCTGGAAGAGACCATTGTATGAGGGGAGATCTGTGTTGTTCTCTTCCTGGATCCTACTTTAATAGGATTACATACTCGCAGCGGAATGACAATTGTATGTCTGGACGTCCCGCTCAGCCAATCAGTGCACTGCGGCGGGACAGCACACTGACTGGGCTGAATGTAAGGGTTCTGGGAGCCACAGACCAAGCCGGGTCCAGGGGGTTAAGGGGGCTGCCACTTACATCCTCTCAGCGGGATGACAATTCTGCTGCAAGTATGTAATTCTATTAAAACTGAAAGGAGGGAAATCGCAACTGATTTCACCGCGAACTCTTAGCGTGAAAACGGATGTGATTCCGTAACACTTGAAGCTACCCTTACACTAGTTTGAAAAATAAGTCCCCTGGTGACTGATTGGCCATTTATGATGGAGCTGGAGTCATTGTGGGGAGCCAGTCCCTGATAGAATTCAGGAGTCGCAGTCAGAACACAGCATTTTTTTTTTCAGCCATCCGGTTTGTGCAAAAATCAGTTCCTTTGCCGTGTCATAAATCCTGTGGGCAGGAAGTGTAGCCTCCTCCTGTGCCTGATTTCTCACTGCCATAAATCATGGCAGAAATCTACAACTGCTCTTAGGCAGGTGTAGATTTTTGCTCCGCCATGCAGCAGGTACAGGTCCCGATGGATTTAATAAGGGGCGTGCAACCCTAAGTAAACCCCAAGGACTGCATGGGGGTGAGACTTTATTTAGCCTTGATAAATGACCCCCACTTTGTCAGACCAGAAAGAATACATTATTTCCTACAGGACATAGAGCAGCTAATAGATACTGGAAGGCTCAATTTTTTTTAACAGAAGTAATTTACAGATCCATATAACCTTATGACACCAGTTGATTAAATTTTTTAATGTATATGTAGAAATAAAAAATGTATCAATCAGCCATATGGGTTAAATAGTTAGATTTTAACTGTATATTTTATGGCAAAATGGTTTCTTTTCAAACATGCATCATACACTAAACAGTAAATATCAGTGATTAGCGAGCATGCTCGTCCGAGCTTGGTAGTCGATCGAGTATTAGGGTACTCGATGGTACTCGTTACTTGGACGAGCATCTCGCGATACTCGAGAAAATCTCATCATCCGTTTCCTGTAAGTTTGGGCGCTATTTCTCAGCCAATAAACATGCAGGAGACTCTTTGGTACAACCTGCGATCACGTGGGACCCATACATGTCGATAGCAGTGATTGGTTGGCCAGATCAGATGACCCTGCCATATAAAACTCCGCGCCGGCAGTGCTCGCTTCAGACGCATGCTGTGAGAGATCAGGGACAGAGCTGCTGCTGTTGGTCAGGGAGAGTGTCAGTGTAGAATTTAGCGTTCCAGTTGGCAGGGAATATACTAGCAATACAAACAAACAGCCCTTTTCAGGGCTTCAAATCGTTTTTTATTAGTATTACTACAGACTGCTGGCTGGGACTTGCAGTGCTGCTATCACGATTTAACCAGCACACTGTGGTGATCGGCTGCTGGCAGAAAGGGGACATTAGGTGTTGCATAAAGACCCCTAAAAAGTGCTCAGTGTACTCTTTTTTGATTTTGGGGCTTGTGGTCCTGCTGTACTACATTGGATTGCTGGGATTTGTAGTACACCTGCAGAGAACTTCACTGCTCATCGGACGGGGGTATAACAGCGTGTATCTAGGTCCAGCCACTACCAGATTGTACCGTACAGCCCCCCTAAACTAATGGGTACTACACTGTGTTGCTGGGATTTGTAGTACACCTTTATAAAACTTCATTGCTCATTGTAAGGGGGTGTATCTAGGTCCAGCCACTACCAGATAGTACCGTACAGCCCTCCCTAAACTAGTGGGTACTACACTGTATTGCTTGGATTTGTAGTACACCTTAATAAATAATCTAATTTCAATCACATCAACACAGCTTTCACAAAGTAAAGAGTGTGTCTAGGTCCAGCCATTACCAGGTCGAGAGGCATCGGGTGTATCCTTGATGGCGACTGACAGCTGGCCTAGCCAGTTAGCTGTCAGCACCCGGGTTCATGTCCACTAAATATCCCAGCCCCTGGACTCCAATTTTTGGGAGGCTCACTAGCTTCCTCACTCACTTTTAATGGTTCTCTGTGTGCTCACTGCCATGCTGTGTCTGGCCTAATTTTTGGGAGGCTCACTTGCTTCCTCACTCATTTTTAATGGTTCTCTTTGTACTCACTGCCATGCTGTGTCTGGCTTAATTTTTGGGAGTCTCACTTCCTTCCTCACTTTTAATTGTTCTCTGTGTTCTAACTACCATGCTCTGACATCACACTACGTCTGCGGAGGAGCGGGACTGGTTGCCGGGGGCCCGCCGATCGCGCTCCCACCAACCAGCAAGCTGTTTTATTTTTTTTTATTTTTTTGGTCTAGCCGTGGCCATATCCTCACCACCCCTGGTCGAGAGGCATTAGGTGGTGACTGACAGCTGACTGATGGTGACTGACAGCTGGCCTAGCCAGTTAGCTGTCAGCACCCGAGTTCATGTGTAATTAGCAATGAGCTTGGTGTGACAAGGGGCGGAACCTGGTGGCGGCTCTGTACCATGTACTCACACATGTACCATGCCTGGCCCACGTCTTTAACCTAGTGTTGCTGCGCTTCCTTAAAACTTACCCCAAGGTGCACCGCATCTGTGCGCATTTCCACAAGTCAACCAGTTAAACTAACCCCAACTGCTACAGTCACATTCAAAGTCAAATTCAATTTACCTTCCTTGTCTTCTCCATTTCGAACCATATTATCTGTGGATGTCTTCTTATCTTACGAGTGTGCCATTCTTTCACCAGTAACTTCTACCTTTTTTCAATGTTGTAGCCGTTTTTATGGCAAGATTGACCAGAGCAGTAATGGACATCCATGTTGACTACTGCTGGGCCTTTACTGGCATCCATGTTGACTACTGCTGTGTCTGCCCTTGCCTCCATGTTGGCTACTGCTGGACCTCAACTGGCATTCATTTTGACTACTGCTGGGCCTTTACTGGCATCCATGTTGATTACTGCTATGCCTGCCCTTGCCTCCATATTGGCTACTGCTGGACCTTAACTGGCATCCACGTTGACTACTGCTGACTACTGTTGTGCCTGCCCTTGCCTCCATGTTGGCTACTGCTGGGCCTTAAAGGGGTAGTCCACCCAAAAAAAAATTCTTTCAAATCAACTGGTGCCATAAAGTGCCAGAGATTTGTAATTCACTTCTATTAAAAAATCTCAAGTCTTCCAGTACTTATCAGCTGCTGTGTGTCCAACAGGAAGTGGTGTTTTCTTTCCTGTCTGACACAGTGCTCTCTGTTGCCTCCTCTGTCCATGTCAGGAACTGTCCAAAACAGGAGCAAATCCCCATAGAAAACCTCTCCTGCTGTCCAGACTGGAAATAATACAACTTCCTGTTGGGCATACAGCAGCTGATAAGTACTGGAAGGTTTGAGATTTTTTAATAGAAGTAAATTACAAATCTCTGGCACTTCATCGCAGCAGTTGATTGGAAAGAAATTTTTTTAACTGGCATCCATGTTGACTACTGCTGGGCCTTCACTGTCATCCATGTTGGCTACTGCTGCTCCCGGGAGTTCTCTGTGTGCTCAATGCAGTGTCTGGGCGCTATGCAGTGTCTGGGCTAATTTTGGAGAGGCTCACTTGCTTCCTCACTCAGTTTTTATGGTTCTCTGTGTGCTCAATGCCATGCTGTGTCTGGCCTAATTTTTGGGAGGCTCACTTGCTTCCTCACTCACTTTTAATGGTTCTCTGTGTGCTCACTGCGATGCTAGGTCTGGTATAACTTTTGGAAGGCTGACTGGCTACCGCTTCTACCTTGTTCACTCTGTCCTCACTGCCATGCTGTGTCAGGCTGAAATTTTTGGCTGATTCATGATATGCTACCTCTGTTTTAATGGTTCCCTGTGTTCTTACTGCCATGCTGTGTCAGGCTGAGTTTTTGGGTGGTCCATAGGCCTACCTCTGTTTTAACCAGGCTGTTGCACAGAACTAGGCATAATGGTGCCATTAGGCAGCCTCAGAGGCATGCATACATGCTGGTGTTTAGATCATTTTCTGAGGTTGACAGGTTTTCACACGACCTTCCCCCTACCGAACTTGGGTCCCCTGCAAAAATACTCGAGTCTGACCTCAATGGTGTTCATTACTAGAAACAAGCACTCGAGTATCGGTAGATATTCGTCTCGAGTAACGAGCACCTGAGCATGTTAGTACTCGCTCATCACTAGTAAATAGAGTTCTCCGATACTTGGTAACAATATTATAGGCGGTTGTTTTATTATTTAAAAACAAACAAAATATTAATAAACAGGGAATGCAGATTACAGTTCCTACGATGATTGATAGTCAGTATGTGTCTATGACCAGGATTTACTTTGTACATAAATCCTCAGAATTCTAATCTCAGCCTCAAAGGTTTTGTTCACATTTTCTACAGTGTCAGCTTAGTTATTTCAATTTATTTCAGTGTTACATTATGAGGATAAATTATCCTTTACGTGCACACAGCACCATGTCCCCATTTGTTAGCATGGATAATTGTTATGGTTACTATTCACACAATTTCTTTAGCCTGCATGCATGTGCATTATTGTATAATCATATTTTTCGGCAAACTCAGAATAAAAGTGTTCCTTTATTTATCAAATCATTTTTTTTTATTACTTACATTGTAATTTAATGAAAATGGCAGAAAAGCAGTAGTTTTCTCTACATCCTGGAGTGTGATTAGCATGTGACTGTACTGTATATTCACCATATCCCACATTAAGGTTTACAAACTCTTATTTCATAGTCTCATTTAGAGATAAGTAAGCCCCTACATTGGACATGCATGGCATAATAATAACATCTCTCCAAATCTCTCCCCACTTAACCGAGCATACATGCATTCTCAATAGGGAGAGGGAAGAAAGTTGCTGCCAGTCACCTCCGGCTGTGTCTTAACTCCCCGAGAACAAAAGTCTTATGTAATTGAAATTCATCCAGCTCGATCCTGCACAATAAATGTCTGGCTGATCCTACTGAATTATCATTGTCATTGCAAGGTTATTACTGCAAATATTTATTCCTTTATAATGTGTGTATATATTATAGGCATACCCTTTAACCCTTTGAGGACCAGGCCCAAAATGACCCAGTGGACGCGCAAATTTTGATCTTTGCACTTTCGTTTTTCCCTCCTCCCCTTCTAAGAGCTCTAGCACTTTCAGTTTTCTATCTACAGGTCTATGTAAGGGGTTGTTTGTTACAGGAATAGTTGTACTTTGTAATGACGTCTTTCATTTTACCATAACATGTATGACGGAATCCCAAATATATTATTTATTAAGATATAAATTGGTGAAATCGTAAAAAAGAATGCAATATGGTAACGTTTGGGGGGTTCCTGTGTCTACGTAATGCACTATATGGTAAAAGCAACGTGATACTATACATATGCAGGTTTACACAGATTCTCTAATGTTTTATATATTTTTTTTATGAAATCCTTTTTTTGGCAATTAAATATTAATAAAATGGGCCTATTGTGACGCTTATAACAGTTTTATTTTTTCACCTACGGGGCTGTATGGGGTGTAATTTTTTCCGCCATGATCTCTAGTATATATTAATCCCATATACTAGATATGGGAAGATATATTTGGAGATTGGACGTTTTGATCACTTTTTATTTATTTATTTTTATATATAATGTAACATAAAATCGGTAATCCGCGCACTTTTTTCCCTCTTTTCGTCTATGTCGTTCACGGTTCGCAATGACGCTTGCTACATTTTATTAGATTGGACAATTACGCACGCTACGGTATATTATATGTTTATTTATTTATTTAATTTTATATGTTTTATTTATATAATGGGAAAGGGTTGTGATTTAGACTTTTTTTGGGGGAGGGGTTTTGGGGTAGTGTGTTAGTGATTTTTAACTTTTTTTTGTTACACATTTTAAGTCCCTTTGGGGGACTTGTACATACATAACTTTGATTTTATACACTGATCATTGCTATGCCATACCGGTACGTCCTAGGTCGCCTAGGGGTTAAAGAACTTTTTATTTCTGTAAATAAGAAGTAAAGGTAATTCCTAACAACTTTTTTAAAATGATGTTGATCTCTATGAACTGGGGGTGGCTATACTGGTAGAAACACCATTAGGGCCTGTTCACACTGTGCTAAAACAACGCAGTGTCTGAATGAAGGGGGGCGCCCCCCCCTTTTGCTTCCGCCCCTCTCCGTTAATGTTAATTCTTTGAGCAAAGAGCGACAGGAGCAGAGGCGTGCATGGCCCCCAATTCAGACATCACAGGACTCAGTGCTCAGTGTGAACTGGCCCTTAGGGTACTATTACACGAAGCGATTTTTCGACGATCAAAGATTAACGATAAACAATCTCAAACGAATGCTATGGCGAACAACCTGAAATCATTTGCCCAATCACACGGAACAATGATCGTTACTTATGATTGTTCTTGCAGTCGTCTTGTCGTCGCTATTGCGTTTGTCACTACTGCGAACGACGTCTTATTCCATGTGAACAATTTGCGAATGATCAACGATAAAAATATGTCCAAATTCTATCAAACGACTATCGATTTCTCATTGGTCGTTTAATCATTGTCTGCTTTTACACTAAACGATTATCGCTCAAATCTGAATCATCTAATGATTTTTCGCTTACACCGAAAAATATTTTTTTGTTTTTAGAGGCTGCTAAGGACACACAATTGTTATTTAGACCTCGATAAGTAAATGGAGCGAATTCATACAATGGCCCTTGGCAAGAAGACACATCATTCAGCAATGTACACTTTTGGAGCCTCCAGTGATTAATTTATAGTCTATCTCACAGTTTTTGTTTCTTTTAAATGCATTATTATTTTTGTTACTTTTTCGCTTTAATTACATGTCATGGGAATATCATGGGTTTGGACAATAGCTGAGGGGCGGAAAAGAGTCACCATTGTAACTATACTAGAATGTAGGTTAAGAAAATGGTTCTTTGGTTTAGGTAAACCCATAAGGTCAAATACATACAGTATGCTACAGATTTTACAATAAATACTAAAGAAAATGTGTCATCAAAAAATAACCTATTTAAATCATGCTTTTAGGTTAAATATATTTAAGATTTTTTGTTGATTTTATTTTATTTTATTTCATTTTTACTGTTTAGAGATGTAGCCTGTGGCAACTTTCATAGGAGGTGAGTCTGCAGAAAAAGTGCCAAAAAGGTGCAGCACACATAATTACTTGTATTTACCAATATGTGTAGCTAATGGGGGGGGGGGTACCAATATGTGTAGCTACGGGGGGGCGGGGATACCCGTTTAGTTTGTTTGGTCCCTACCAAGCAATGTATGGTTAGAATGTGTCTTTCACTTATCTCATCCTAATCCCTTGACAAACCCTTCATTTCATGGGGGAAATGTGTTGGGACTGGTTTTACTTCATGTGTTATGTATGGAAATAAGCTTTTAAAACTGGGTCCATCATTGTGTGTTACTTAGAGCCATTTGATATCAGGATGGAGTTTAACCCCTTAACCACACAGGGCGTATATTTACACCCTGTGGTCGCCTCGATAACTTCAGAGGGGGGCCGCGCGGCTACCCCGCTCTAAACCGCCGCGGTCCTGGGTGCGGCATGTAGCCCGGGACCGCTGTGGCTATTAGCGGGCCCGGTCCGATCGCCGTGCCCACTAATCAGTATTTTAAATGCAGCTGTCAGAAGTTGACAGCTGCATTTAAAATGTGGGCTGTCCACATCCCTGGACGTTATACCGGAGGAGTGATCCACACATCCATTACCTCCGGGGTTCTGCACCATAATGGTGCTGATCCCGGCTCGGCACTTGGCTGCAGCAGCCGAAAGCAATCCAGTGCCTATCTCCTTGATCTATGCTGTAGGGGGGCTTCTAGTATAGGTTGGGTTCACACTACGTATATTTCAGTCAGTATTGTGGTCCTCATATTGCAACCAAAACCAGGAGTGCATTAAAAACACAGAATGGATCTGTTCACACAATGTTGAAATTGAGTGGATGGCCGCCATATAACAGTAAATAACTGCCATTATTTCAATAACAGCCGTTGTTTTAAAATAACAGCAAATATTTGCCATTAAATGACGGCCATCCACTCAATTTCAACATTGTGTGAACAGATCCTTTCTGTGTTTTTAATCCACTCCTGGTTTTGGTTGCAATATGAGGACCCCCATACTGACTGAAATATACGTAGCCATATGTGTTAAAAAAAAAAAAAAAAGTGTTAATAATAAAAAAAAAAAAACCCTCCCCTAATAAAAGTCAGAATTACCCCCCTTTTCCCATATTATAAATAAAAATAAATAAATAAACATGTTTGGTATCGCCGTGTGCGGAATCACCTAAACTATTAATTTATCACAATTCTGATCTTGCACGGTAAACGGCGTAAGCGCAAAAAAATCCCAAAGTGCAAAATTGTGCATTTTTGGTCGCTTCAATTCTAGAAAAATTGTAATAAAAAGCGATCAAAAAGTCGCATATGAGCAATCAAGGTATCGATAGAAAGAACACATCATGGCGCAAGAAATGACATATCAGACAGCCCTATAGACCAAAGGATAAAAGTGCTATAAGCCTGGGAATAGAGCGATTTTAAGGAACGTATATTTGTTATCAATGGTTTAAATTTTTTACAAGCCATCAGATAAAATTAAAGTTACACATGTTACATATCATTGTAATCGTAACGACTTGAGAAACATGTATCACACGTCATTTTTACCATAGGGCAAATGGCGTAAAAACAAATACCCCTCAAATAAAAGAAATACGTTGGTTTTTCTTTTTACAATTTCACCACACTTTGAATTTTTGGGTGGTTTTGCAGTGTACTTTGTGAAAAAATACAGTCTGTCATTGCAGAGTACGATTAGTGGCGCAAAAAATAATGGCTCATGTAGGTTTCTAGGTGAAAAAATGCAACTGCTATGGCCTTTTAAGCACAAGGAGGAAAAAAATTAAAGTGTCACTGTCGTTAATTTTTTTTTTTTTTTTTTTGCAGAAATCAATAGTCCAGGCGATTTTAAGAAACTTTGTAATTGGGTTTATTAGCCAAACCTGCCATTATCTGCATGTAAAAAGCCTTTTCCCAGGTCCCCCCTCCTCTCCTTTCTGCTGTCCACTCCTCAGAATCAGGAAATCTCCACTGTTTTTTCATCTCTTTCATCAGTCAGATCCTGTCTGGTCTATGAAGAGGGGAGGGGGGAGGGGGAAGGAGTCAGATTAGTGGGCAGCAGAGAGCCAAGACCAAAGGATTGCTCAGTTGGGGAGCTATTCAGAGCCCTAATTAGTGGTCAGATAGCTCCATGGTGCCTGTCACAGGAGAGAGAGCCCGGGATGTGAATGTAAATTAACTCTTTGTTGTCCTGTTTTTGCTGCCTTTACTTTCTCTCTCCATAGGAAAACCATGAAGACAGGGGGGAGAGCTTCAAACTGCTTTTTCATGATAAAAATGCATTTTTCGGCTAATAAACCCAATTACAAAGTTTCTTAAAATCGCCTGTACTATTGATTTCTGCAATAAAAATTTTAACGACAGTGACACTTTCAGTGCAAAAATGCAAATTGGCTTTGTCCTTAACCCTTTAGGACGGGGCCAATTTTCGTTTTTGCGTTTTCGTTTTTTCCTCCTTGTGTTTAAAAGGCCACCCACCCACATGACCCCTTATTTTTTTTGCGTCACTAATTGTACTTTGCAATGACACGCTGAATTTTTGCATAAAGGACACTCTGAAACCAGAAAAAAATTCAAAGTGTGGTGAAATTGAAAAAAAAAAACGTATTTCTTTTATTTGGGGGGAATGTGTTTTTACGCCATTCGCCCTGGGGTAAAACTGACTTGTTATGCATGTTCCTCAAGTCGTTACGATTAAAATGATAGATAACATGTATAACTTTTCTTTTATCTGATGGTGGGTAAAAAATTCAAACCATTGTTAACAAATATACGTTCCTTAAAATCGCTCTATTCCCAGGCTTATAACGCTTTTATCCTTTGGTCTATGGGGCTATACAACTTGCGCATATACAACTTTTTGATCGCTTTTTATTACATTTTTCTGGATTTGATGTGACCAAAAATGCACAATTTTGCACTTTGGTAATTTTTTTGCGCTTACGCCGTTTACTGTGCGAAATCAGGAATGTGATTAATTAATAGTTCGGGCGATTACGCACGCAGCGATAGCAAACATGTTTATTTATTTATTTACTTTTATTTAAAACCTGGGAAAAGGGGGGTGATTCAGACTTTTATTAGGGGAGGGGGCTTTTTACTTATAACAATACCTTTTTTTTTTTTTTTTACACATATACTAGAAGCCCCCCTGGGAGACTTCTAGTATATATACTTTGATCTCTCATTGAGATCTTTGCTGTATAGCCGAAAACAAATGAGTGCCGAGTCGGGGACGGCGCCATCTTGGAGCGGTCCCTGGCCGGCAGCAGTAACGGAGATCGCTCCTCTGGGACAATGTCCCGGAGGAGCGATCTCCTCCACTAGACACCAGGGATGTGCTGCGTCCGGTAATCGGATGCAGCTGTCATGTTTGACAGCTGCATCTGATTACTTTATTAGCGGGCACGGCGATCGGACCGTGCCCGCTAATACCCGCGGTCCCTAGCTACAAGGGGCACCGCGGAACCGCTCTGAACACCTCTTACGGGCACATGATGTACGGGTACGTCATGCGTCCTTAAGAGTTTAAGGGGTTAAAGGGGTATTCCGCTCAAACATAACTTTTCATATGTTGCTGCCCATGGTGAGACTAGCAATTAATTCCATACTTGTTATTATCTATTCAGTCTCCTTCCCTCAGTTTTCTCAGTTGCTGCTTTCTGCTAAAGACCCCAAAAACTGAATGTGAGCTTTTCTCTCTGCCTCCCCTCCTCCTCCCTTCTGAGATGGCTGATGTACACTAGTCCCTATCTGCAACTTTTTAATGCCAGAAGGATAATCACAGTGAGATTATTAGCAGCTTGACCTCAGATGAACGCTCCTAGTGTTACAAAGAAGCTACAAAGTTGCAGATAAAACCTTCCAGAGACTTGTTTACATCAGCCGTCTTGCGGTGTGGACAGGGGGGACGGAGAGAAAAGCTCACACACAGTTTTTTGTGTCTTCAGTAGAAAACAGCAGCTCAGAACTGTGTGAGGGAGAATGAATAGATAATAACAAGTATGGAATAAATTCTTAGTCCCACCATGGGCAGCAACATATGAAAAGTTAAGTTTGCGTGGAATACCCCTTTAATTTCCATATGTAATCTTTCCATTTTTCTGACCGATTTCTTATTTTTCTTTGTGTTTGGCTCTAAATATTGTCATATAAATTACATTTTAACACATATCTAATAAAGTTAGCATTTTTAGGTTATGTTCCCACTATGTAAGAAATGACGATCATCTTTTCGGATGATCATGAGCATTATTTGCGGCTGTTTTACGTATATTGATATTGGAGCTGTGTATTATACTGTACTAGAAATATCTATAGTATCAGCCACACTGTTTTTAAGCCATTTTCGAGCTTCAAAACCAGGTTCAAAACGTGGCTGAAAAATTTGCCCAAAACTGGACCGAAAGCCATTTGGTTTACTTTTTTAGCCGGCATTTGTACTTAGTCTATTTATTCAGCCTAAAACAGTCCTCAATTACTGTGTGTGAACATAGGCTCATACTATATAGCATAAGATAACTGAAATCCTGAGTGCTGTTTTGAACTGTTCTCTTTTAGAGTATACAGCACGTAACCTATATTTTCTGGAAAAACAAGATCATTGCAAACATTATAGTGGGTGACATAAGAAAAGGGGTCATACTTGGATAGGCTATCAGATAAAGTGCATGTCAGAAGCAGGGTTACCATCAAATGACAAGTTTCAGGTAATATTCAGCTATAAATAACTCTTAAAATAGCTAAAATGTGTCCTAAAAGCTGATAGAAAAGAAAGGATTTCATATAAAAGATCTTCTAAAATGCATTTACTCACCTTTAACCTTTCTCTATTGCTATTACGTATCACAGCATTTCATCTTTGTCAGTGGAATGAATGGGAATAGGAAAAGCAATCAGAGTCTAGATATCCGATATTGTATACACAATTATTTGCAGGGAAAGGAAACTACATTCACACATTTAACCAAATCAAAGCTCTTTGTTGCTGTGAAGCTGATTGATAGATAACATGATGATATTGAATTAGGACTTGTTTCCATGTGACCTTTTGTCACTGTTTGATCGGATTCTGCTTGGATCTACTGTCATTAAAGGGGGCATTGGAGAAAAAATTACTAAATTATAAAAAAAAAAAAAAAACCTTCAACTACTTATTAGCTGCTGTATGTCCTGCAGGAAGTGGTGTATTCTTTCCAGTCTGACACAGTGCTCTCTGCTGCCACCTCTGTCTATGATAGGAACTGTCTAGAGCAGGAGAACATTTTACGGGGATTTAGTACTGCTCTGGTCAGTTCCTGAAACAGACAGTGGTGGAAGCAGAGAGCTGTAAAACCCCTTTAACTAAAAGCTTAACCCGTAGAAGAGACATCATTGATTTATTGAAGTATGTCAAGTTATCTAGTATGTTTCTATACAATCCTTAGTTGAGCTGCTGTAATTCCTGATTAATATATATCACAGCAGGAGACAATAACCATCTTATGGAAATACGGTGAGCTCCTGTGGTACTATACATCCTTTATAGTTTCTTCTTTATGAGTAATTGTCTCAGTGGTGCTTAGAAATGATATTTTCTATGCTCTGAGGCTGTCACCATGGGAGACAGACAAATGTTTGTCTGAAATAAAAAGTAAAATAAGATTTAAAATACTCATTATTAGTGAAATCTTGAATCCCTGTGATAAAACCTAAGGAGTATTCACAACAGAACGCTCTGGTTACTGAAACAGCTATCGGGCAAATATGATTCACAGAAAATAAAATGATTTCTTTGGTGATGAACTCAAACACTTTGTAGCGCTGGACATGATGTGCCAGATTGTTTCATGTATTACTCACATATTTATTGCTTTTCATTGTCCTCATCCTTCTCTGGAGAACGTTATTAGACTTTTATGACCGTTCTACATCAGAGCTTGGAAGAAAGAACATGCTATGTGTAGTGTTGTAAACAGCAGAAAGCGGGGAAACTGGATACTGTAATGTATGGTAGAAATCATGGGAGTGTGCTTTTATATTGAGGATCAGTGCCTTTACAACTATACCAAGTTTATAAAACATTTTGTCTGTAAAGTTATGTAAGGCCTCCTTTTTGTACAGTGAAATGTAGCTTTTACTTAAAGAAGAAGTCCGGTGGGGGGGTATGTAAAAATATGCCCTGTGCTGCATCACAAAGCTCCTGGACCCGCTGGCTGTCATCTTCTCACTGGTCCGGATACGTGGTGACCCAGAATCTACCTTACAGACTGGTGGGAGTTAACCCGCTCGGTGTCCCGCCCCAGTCCCTGAGCAGGGCACCTGTCAACCGGGTCATAAAATAGCTGGCGGGGAGCCAGTAGCTGGATGTGGCTCTGCACGGACATTGGGACAGGTGACTATAACTTGTTTTTTCCTGAATGCAAACTGAAGAAACTTTATAGTCTCCATTAAAAACTTTCTGCCATTTAGCTGCTTCTCAGAGAAGGATAAGTCTGTCAGAGTCAGATTTCTGCTCTCTTTCTGCTCTCTAAGTGAGGACAACTCCAAAGTTGACTAGCGTGGAGAGCTGATACAAAGGTGTCTGCAGAGGGAATCATAAAGGCTGTGTACAGAAAAAATAGAGGTCCCCCAACAAACTGCAGAGGCTGTAGAAGCAAAAGTAAGCATTTTAATAAAGACCAGGGCCGTATTTGCCACTAGGCACCCGTGGTCTGGTGCCTAGGGTGGCACCCTGCAGGGGGCGGCACCATAAAGCAGTAAAAGAAAATAAAAAGAGGAGTAAAAAAAAAAAAAAAAGAGAGAAAACAAAAAAATTCTGATAGCGGCTTAAAGTGGGTGAAGCCAATGCCGCGGGGGCGGGGCCAATGTCGCACACGCTGGGGGGGGGTTGCGATGGAGCGCTCACTTCAGTCAAGTCCACACCTCTGGAGTGGGTTAGGCAGCACAGCTCAGCTTCAGTGCTCCTGCAATGAAGGAAGGAGCTGTGAGGGCCGCCCACTGCCTGGGGAAGAGAAGACCGCCCCCCACCTGGTCCTGGAGGAGAGGAGGACTGCCCTGCATGTTAGGGTAAGGGAAAGGCCCCCACTCGGGTGTGTGTATTCAACTACCAGTACCTGAAAAGCATTGGAAGCTTCATCCTGCATTATACAGTACCCCGCTCCCCTTCATGTACTGTTCAGGCCCTTGTTAACAGTATACAGGGGGGTCCTCTATGATACAGTACCCCCACTCTATGTACTGTGCAGGGCCTGGTGCTTATATATGCAGAGGGGTGGGGGTTCTTTATGGGAACCAGGCTATGAACAGTACATGGAGTTGGGGGGGGGGGTGTACTGTATCATACAGGATCCCCCTCTATGTATACTGTTCACTAGGCCCTGAAGGTTACATTGCGGAAGGGTGGGGAGGTTCCCAGCATTCCCAGCATCTTGTAGTCAGTATGATAGGTCACCCAGATATCCAGCATCAAATACCCAGTATGATCGAGGTCACCCAGCTTTCCTAGCCTCCTGTACTGGTTGTGGAGCAGAAAAGCAGGCACAATTAGGAACCTGGGAAAGCTGGATAACATTTTCTGATTCAAGGGTAATATGCTGAGGGCCTAATACTGGGGTCCATAATATGCTGGGGACCTGATACTGGGGTTTGTAATATGCTCAGGGCCTGATACTGGGGTCTGTAATGCTCCCTCTGTATTGTCCTAATTGTAAGGTCCTTACAATGAGAACAATATAGGAAAAATTCTGATCCCCCCTTTCCATTAACACACCACACCCCGCATACCACACCCACAAACCACACATATAAAAAGCGTGTGTGTGTGTGTGTGTGTGTGTGTGTGTGTGCGTGCGTGTTGGGGGGTTGGGGGGGCGTCGACACTCGAAGTGCCTAGGGCAGCATATACTACAAATACGGGCCTGATAAAGACCTATGGAGAAAATGTTTTTTGTACAATAGAAAGCTTTGCAAAGGTCTCCATAGCCTTGAAGTTTTGCATGGGAAAAGGCTATATATTCTACCCCTTCACGTCAGTAATAGATATATACGTTCTTGCCCCCAATGTCCCATATAGCAGGAATGTATAAATACAATCCTTACTGTCAGAGGGTTTTGATGTGTTCAAGACTACTGTAGTGTGAACGGTCCTGCACACATCAGTGTCCCCGGACCTGAGCATAATTAAAGACAGCTGTCTGTTATTAACCCCTTAAATGCCATAATGCATGACAAGGAAGTAACAAGTGACAAGGAAGTAAGGCAGTCAGTGACAGGTTAAGCACCTGTCATTGACTGATCAGGACTGCCGCAGCCATTCTGTAACAAAAAGCGGGGGTGAGCCACTTACCTCAGTAGTGTCTGAAGAGGTAATCATAAAGGCTGTGTAACGAAAAAATAGAGCTCCCACAGCAAACTGCAGAAGCTGCAGAAGAAAAAGTAAGAATTTTAATAAAGACCTATGGAGAAAATGTTTTTGTACAATAGTAAGCACAAAGCAAGCTTCGCAAAGGTCTCCATTGCCTTGCAGCTTTGCAAAGGAAAAAGCTATATATTTATCCCGCCAGCTACTTCACTGTCAAAAAGTAAGAAAAAGAAAAGATGGAAAAGAAAACAACATTTTGGCCACAACTGACCTTTATGAAGCCTTTTTATGTGATTACCAGTTTGAAGACGTTGTGCTGAGATAAGCACAGAATGGTTGTGGAACCTTGGGATCTCTCTAAGTTCCAAAAGGTGAAATTTTACTCAGGTCAAGAAGGCCCTAAACACTCCTGGTTATAAAGACTTAAGTGCACAGCCATCATCTGAGCTATGCACCAGCACACAACAGATGTCCCAGAGCTCCAGAGTTAAAGAAGCAGCAAGGCCCCTGATGAGAGGCTGCGGAAACGCGTTGGGCCGGACCATGAGAATACTGAAGTGAACCCTATGAACAAGGGAAGTAACATATCTTCAGCAAATAAATATTTTCTTGTTTGAAAGTTTATAAATGGAAAATTGGGACATTTAGTAGTGACTATAACCGTGATACTTAAGCACAATAAAAAAGACTGTGATTATTATACAAGTGCAATATGAAATGATATGTGCAATATGGGAACACGGCTGGAAAATACACACGGATAATAACCACTACTAATGGCTATATGCACTGTATAATATGCAATAGGAGGAAGAGCTGGGTGCAAAAAACGCATGGACAGACAAAAAAACGCATCAAAAACGCAACCAGGTCTGAACAGTACCCAAACAGACCTTTTTTTTTTTTTTTTTTTTTTGTGTTGACATAACATATACAGTGTAACATATAAGAAGAGGACAATTTGGGTACCAGAAACATGCTACAAGGTCTGAAGAGTGCCCAAATAGACTCTCCTGTGTAAAAAATTGGTGGCACAAAGTGCAAAGGTGATGGCTGTGCAAAAAAAGTGTTTGGTGTTTTAAATGATATAATAAAAGGTAATTTTTAAGTGACTATTGGAATATTCAGTGATGATATAAAGACTTAAGCTTTTAACTGCTTAACGATAATGTCAGATTTAAATACAGTTATTTAGCCATGACATTTCTAAAGTGACGGTCATACTGGATAATGAACTTAACAATGGGTTATTATGGGGTGATATTACAGCATTAGGGGAACTGTATAACCCTGTCCTGTAAATTATGCAGCAAAAGAATATCACCAGTAGAACATACGTATCTGCAGAAGGATATAATCCAGATAACAAAGGGTTCACCTGGATTTCTATTGAAAATGACAAGTTACCCATTGTGAGCTCTTTCGAATCAGAAAGCCAGCTATGCTCTTTACCTCAGAATCGGGGAGCAACAAAAGAATAATACATAGAAATGTCGCATTCTACATGAAAAACTTGGTGTTTCTAGACACTTGATGTAATTATTCATTCTATATAGACACCCTACTGACTCACTGACATCATGTATTTTATATTGTACCTACACAATATCATTTCTTATCACCATGGTGTAAAGAATATATTAGTCCCCACGCTACATGTCACTTATTAGGTCTCAATAAAGTTGTACAGTCTTTACTTCTACTTATTGGTTACAAAAAGATGTTTACATTTCTTTTTTGTAAGAATTAGATGTCATACTTTTTCATGTAGATTTAGATTATGTGAACATATTGGCCAAATGAGTAGATATCTTTAGCCCTCAGCCTCTTGAGGGCCTCACTTTCTGCGAAGCTCTCCCGAGACCAAATTACTGTGCTTACTACAAAGGGAAATACGGAGAGTAATGGCCCAATTTGAAGATATTTGCCCAAATCCTTGCAACATGGACCCACTTTTCTTGGCTTATGTAAAGTTAGGCATAAGGCCACGTTCCCACGACAAACTGTCAGTGTCAGTAAAGTTCATCCCGGCCAGTACTGCAGTACCGGCCGGATGATCTTCATTTCTGTTGAATTGGGATGTGGGGGCGTGT